>NW_018743850.1:7597051-7949091 GCF_001683475.1 Chenopodium quinoa | reverse complement strand
AAGACTGTGAGGGGGTGGTATACCCCCACGATGACCCACTAGTAATCATTCTGGCATCGCAACCGCAACGTCTGGCGGACCCTCGTCGACGGCGGTAGCGGGGCGAACATCCTCTTCCGAGGAGCGTTCGACCAGCTGAGGATGGGAGCCGAGCACCTGGACCCCGCACCCTACCCGGTGTCTGGATTCAACGGCTCTTCCTCGTATCCTGACGGGAAGATTACACTTCCTGTCACCATCGGCGAAGGCCGAGCAGCTAGGAATATCATGGCCGAATTTTTGGTCGTAGATGCTCCATCTGCATACAACGTGATCATGGGAGACCCCTCATTCACGGCATTCAAGGAGTCGTCTCCACGTATCATCAAATCATGATATACGTTTCAGACGAGGGACGCTCCGAGAAAATAAAGGGCAGTCAAAAAGAAGCCCGCGATGCAATCACCTCAAGCCATCCACGTCTCGCCGAGGCGACCGTGGCGATGGGGAGGAAAAGCACCGGGACCGAAACGCCAAAAAGCCGAGAGGCTCAGACGTTTCGGCTAATGAAGCCCCAGACAACGAGAAATCTGATGGGGGCCAAAAGGCTGACTCCGCCTCAGAGCCGAACGACTCTGATGGCCAGCCGCGGTCAGGAAAGTCTGCTAATATTGATAGCAGGCCGGAATTCGAGGAATCCAACTCTAAGAGCATGGAGACGGATGACCTGACCGAGTCAATAGAACTGACCGTAGGAGATCCGAACAGATGTGTTAGCATCGGGTCGTCACTGGAGCCAAACACCCGTGCGGCACTCGTCCAACTCCTACGGGCCAGTGGAGACGTGTTCGCCTTCTCAGCCGCAGAAATGCCCGGGATTGATCCGGACTTCGTCTCCCATAGGCTTAATGTCGACCCCTCCAGTCGACCCGTTAAGCAGAAAAAGCGGAACTACTCCGCCGAAAAGAACCAGAACATCGCAGCTGAGGTCGATAAGCTCCTAGATGCTGGGTTCATTGAACCCTGTCAGTATCCGGAGTGGCTGGCCAATGTTGTAATGGTTCAGAAGGCGAATGGTAACTGGAGGATGTGCGTTGACTTCACGGACCTGAATAGGGCATGTCCCAAGGACTCCTATCCGCTGCCGAGGATCGACCAACTGGTCGACTCGACAAGCGGGCATGCTCTGCTCAGTTTCATGGACGCATTCTCGGGATACCATCAGATCTTCATGCACCCCGAGGACCGAGCTAAAACAGCGTTCATAACAAGTTCCGGGTTGTACAATTACAGAATGATGCCCTTCGGATTGAAAAATGCGGGGGCAACATATCAGAGGTTGGTTGATCAGGTTTTCGCCGAGCAAAAAGGCCGAAACATGGAGGTTTATGTTGACGACTCAATCGTCAAAAGCATAAAAGAAAAAGATCATGTCACGGACCTAGCCGAAACCTTCGCCACCCTCAGAAAATACAAAATGAAGCTGAATCCGAAGAAATGTGTCTTCGGCGTGAAGTCAGGCAAGTTCCTCGGCTTCATGGTCAGCAAGAGGGGGATTGATGCAAACCCCGCCAAAGTACAAGCTGCTTTAGACCTCCCCGAGCCGAAGACAAAAAAGGGATATTCAGCGTCTAGCCGGGAGAATGGCTGCCTTGTCCAGGTTCATCTCACGAGCCTCAGACAAAGGGCTCCCTTTCTTCAAGGCGCTGAAGCTCCAAAATTCAAAAGGCATTGAATGGGGAGACGAACAAAAGTCAGCCTTTCAGCAGCTCCGTGAACACCTGGCTCAACTCCCAACACTGGCAAGGCCAGTCGTAGGAGACATCCTATACTTATACGTGGCGGTCAGTCCAGCCACGGTAAGCGCGGTGCTGCTAAGGGAAGAAGAAAAAGTTCAACAGCCGATCTATTTCGTCAGCCACACCCTGACGGATGCCGAGACGCGCTACCCATTGTTAGAAAAAGTGGCTTATGCAGTGGTGGTGGCTGCTCGGAAGTTGCGACCCTATTTTGATTCTCATCAAATAGCGGTTCTAACTGATCAGCCGTTAGAGAAAGTCCTCGGCAAGGTTGAAAAATCCGGTAGACTAGCAAAGTGGGCTTTCGAGCTCACCGAGTTCAGTATCGGTTATCAGCCGAGAACAGCCATCAAGGCGCAAGCCTTGGCAGACTTCTTGGCCGAGTGCTCCTATCAGGAGACTCTGGATGCAAGGAGGAAAATCTGGACCGTCTTCACGGATGGGTCCTCCACCGTGAACGGTTCGGGGGCAGGGGTCGTCATTACCTCTCCCGAAGGCAAAACCTTCGAGTATGCACTAAAATTTTCATTCAAAGCCTCTAACAACGAGGCCGAATATGAAGCAGCCATTGCTGGCTTAGACCTGTGCATATCGTTGGAAGCCGAGCATGTCTACCTCAAGACAGATTCTCAGCTGGTCGCCAATCAGATCCGGGGGGAGTATGAGGCTAAAGAGCCTTCAATGGCAGCTTACCTCACAAGGATCAAATCGACAATTGCGAAGCTGAGATCTTTCGAAGTAGAGCTGATCCCAAGGGGTCAAAATGCTCAAGCGGACGCACTCTCCAAACTTGCAAGCTCGACTCTGACTGAGTTAAGCCGTTCTGTCTATGTGGAGGTGCGCCGAGAAAAGAGTGTAGCCGAAGCAATATCAATCTGCTGCGCTGCACTCGAGCCAAGCTGGATGGATGACATCCTGGCTTATAAACTCAGGGAAGAGCTCCCCGAGGATAGGAATTCGGCCTCCAAGATAAAGCGGATCAGTTCACGATTCCTCGTCTTCGGCGGCCAACTCCTCAGAAAATCCTTCTCCGCTCCATTATTGAAATGCGTGGGTCCAACGGATGCCGACTATATTCTCCGAGAGATTCACCTCGGCATCTGCGGAAACCACATAGGAGGGAGAACCTTAGCCCACAAAGCTCTCAGGGCAGGGTATTTTTGGCCTACAATGATCTCGGATGCAAAGAACATGGTCAGAAAAATGCGAGAAATGCCAAAAATTTGCACCGGTAATCCATCGGCCATGCCTAGATCTCCAGCCAATTCTTAATCCTCTTCCATTTGCACAATGGGGGTTGGATATTCTAGGACCCTTTCCCGAGGCCCCATACAAAAGAAAGTGGCTGATAGTCGGAATCGACTATTTCAGCAAATGGATTGAAGCGGAAGCTGCTTCAAGCATATCTGAGCAAACTGTCAGACAGTTCATCTGGCAGAACATAATAACTCGGTTCGGCATCCCAAAAGTTTTTGTGTTCGACCACGGCAGACAGTTTGACAACCTGCCCTTGCGCCGATACACTGATCAATTCGGGATAAAATTGGCTTACTCCGCGGTTTGCCACCCTCAGAGTAATGGCCAAGCCGAAGCCGCAAATAAACAGATCCTTAACGCTCTCAGAAAAAGAGTAGAGGATCAAAAGTCCAAGTGGGTAGAGGAACTTCCGGGAACCCTCTGGTCACTCCGGACAACCGAGAAGGAGGCAACGGGGCATTCACCTTTTCAGCTGGTGTATGGATCCGAAGCAGTGCTTCCAGTGGAAGTGGGCTCAGAAAGCCTACGAGTGAATCTCTTCTCAGCCGAGGAAAATGAGCAGCTCATGAAAGAGTCCCTCGACTTCCTTGACGAGATTAGAGATCTAGCCCGAGAAAGGATGGCCGCACACAAGCTCAGAATGAGCAAGTCCTACAACCGAAGAGTCTATCAACGACCTCTCAGAGTTGGGGATTTAGTTCTGAGGAATGCTGCAGCTGTTCAAAAAAGTCGCATTCATGGCAAACTCTCAGCATCTTGGGAGGGACCATATGAAATTTATCAAGAGCTTCAGCCCGGTACCTTCAGACTCAAACAAATGGATGGCACCGAGCTGAAAAACCATTGGAATGCCGATGTGCTCAAAAAATACTATGTGTAAATCCTTCGGATAGTACAATCCATGTAAGTACACTGATTTTGTTTGTAAAAAGGCCATCGAGCCAGTATTCATTCAGATTGCGTGTATTCTTTAAGTCTTTATGCTTTCTACGGTTTTTCAAAAATTCAAGGTTTCATTCGGCGCTGTCCGGGGTATTGCATAATGATGCCTTGTACCTCGGCAAGCCGTAAAACCTGCCAAAAAAGGATACAAGCCCGAAGTATTGCATAGTGATGCCTTGTACTTCGGAGAATCTGTTCCTTTGGGCAAAAAGGCCATAGACTTATCCGAAACATAGCCTAAAAAATAGGAACTGATAAAGCCCCGAAGTATTGCATAGTGATGCCTTGTACTTCGGATGAATCAGTTCCGGGTGGTAGTTGCAACTCTGAAGTATTGCATGATGATGCCTCGTACTTCAGATAAACTGCTGCCCCGGCATGGTGTTTCGGATAGTTGTTCCCTTGGATGAATTGAAGAAAGTGTCACAAGAGTACCATCTCTAGAGTGAAAACTCTCAGGTGGGAAATCAGTACTTTAAAAACAGATGTAGAAAATAAAGCAAAGTGTACAAAGATCCTCGGCTTAGCCGAGAAAAATTATCAGCCATTCCAGAATTCAGAAGACCTCATCTTCAGATTTCTGGGGGGGCAGAGGGAAATAGAGAAATGGCACAACTGATCTAATACCCTTCAGCTCAGCCGAAGTTTGATACTTATGTCAGTTTTTTCACAAGTTGAAAACATCCGAGTACAAACGGCAAAAAGAAGTCTCAGCAGAAATGATTCTCGCTAGCCGAAGTTCTGCACTTAGCAAATATTTGAAAGATCATTCAAAGAAAGCAATAAAGTGCGAAGACTGGTAAAGCGAAGAAAAAAAATACACAAGAAAGCTGAGAAAGTGAACTTCTTTGAAATAAAAGTGTTGAATTACAAAAATAGTCGGCAGCCGCCCACAAGCGGAAAATAACAGCTGCCGAAATACGTACATAAGCAAAAAGTAAAACTGCTGTACGACAAGGCAAGCTGAAGCAAAAAACAAGGCAAAAAACTCAGAAAGCGGCGAGTCTAAAGTTGAGCGCATGATGAACCGCAAGATTCTGAAGACGACTGCCCGAGTTCCTATGCTTCAGCCTGAGGATCAGACTGATCAGCTTCATTGGGCCCAATGGTGGTCTCAGCTCCAGCAGCAGAAGAAGCAGGCTTTGCACTCTGCCGAGCCTCCCTTTCCCTCTGCTCAGCCTCCAACTCCATCCTCTCAGCTTCTTCCTCGGCTTCCTCAGCCTTAAGGATTTCAGCTTCGATTGGAGTGGCATACTTCATGTGAGGGTCTTCGGGATCTTGGACCCATTCAGCACATTTGGACCAGTCCAGCTTCGGCTCAGCATGAAGGCAGACCCTTCGGCACACTCTGAACCCGTTTCTAAAACCCATTTCATACTCTTCTTGGGTATAGATACGGACTTTGAGTAGAGCCTCAGCATCGGCCAACTTCTTCTTCGTCTCCTCCAAGTCTTCCTCGGATCTCTTCAGCTCATCGACGAGCTTGGAGGAGGAGCCTTTCAGCTCGGTAAACTCTTGCTGAACCCGGGAAGCCTCGGCCTGAACTTGGACCATTTCTTCCTTCTTGGCAGTGAGCTGATCCTCAGCCTCTTGTAGCTTAGCTCTTTGAGCTTCAGCAGCAGCAGCAGCCTCTGAGAGTTGGACGTCTTTGGCCAAGAGCAACTCTTCAGCAGCCATTCGGCTGGCTTCAAGAGCCTCTAGACGCTGCTGCACTTCAGCTTGTGCAGCAGTTCCTTGAATTCGGCTCTCAATAGCAGCCTTGAACTTGGAGACGTCCACTCCCATATGCTCCTGGAGGAATTTTTCCCCTTCCATCAGTGGGGGAAAAACCTCCATCTCCATAGCATCGCAGAAGGTTTTCAGAGCTTCGGCAGCTTTTTTACCGTACTCCTCAACCTCCTGCTGCTTCTCTTCAGCTGCTGCTTGCTTCAGCTTAGCAAGCTTAACTTCCTCTTCAGCCACCTTCCTTTCGTGCACAGCAGCGTCCACCCTATCTTGTAGGGAATCTATCAGCTCTACAGTGAGAGTCTGATTGTGCACGAACTGAAAACAGGGGCACAAGTTAAAAAAGTAAAAAATAATAGCTGAAAGGTTGAGTTCAGAAAGAAATCAAGGCAAGGAAAATTACCTGCATCATCAGCAGTTGGTTAGACCTGGCTGGGTCAGGAACTGATCTACTGGATTCGCCCATCCCAGCAGTGGCCTTCAGCGACCAGATCCTTGCCCTGTCTACTTCGGACATGCCAGCAAAATTGCCGAAGTAGGCTGCAGCTCCTTCTCGGTTTTGACCCCATATGAGGTCCCAGATGTGATCTGGGATTGGAATCCGGGGGGCCGAGAAACCCATTTCTCCAGAATGCAGAGTCTGGAAAGAAGGGAAGGACGACGATGGAGCTTGATTAGCTTTGGTTGTCTCAGCATCGTCCTTCTCAGAGGAGTCAAGTACTATGACCTCCTCTTCTTCAGGGGTGAGGACGAAAGCCTCAACCTCTCTTGCGATATCTGCCGTGAAGCCTTCAGCACTTGACATCACGGCATCTTTATTTTCGTGCTCAGCAGCACTCTCCTTGATTTCTTCTTGGACCCCTCCCTTAGGTCCGGGAGTTCTCTGATCCACCTCCATCTCAGGAGGTGGTGGAGGGGTCTTTTGAGGAGATTGGGGTGTTGGCTGGGGAACCCTCGGCGATCCATTGCCTTCCTCAGGTTCCCTTATTGCGACGCCGATGGTCATCGGCCTCTGCTGAAAATCATGAGGGCCGATGATGGCCATCCTTCGGCGCCTTTTCAGAAGGGGCTGCTCGTCCATATCTGAATCTGAAGACTCTTGTATTTGATCTTCGGGACGAACAGGAGCTTTGCCTTCTCTGTGTCTGTTACTCTCTTCAGACTGTAACAGACAGGGGGGAAGAAGAGTGTGAGTAAAAAAAAAAAAAAAAGAAAAGAAAAGAAAAAAGTTGTCTAAAAACTCACCGAGGTCTTCAGCAAAGCCTCGTCTTCTTCAGCTGCTCTAGCTGCAGCTTCGGCTTCAGCAGCTCTGGAGGACCCTTCTCCTCCTTCACAAGCCTCAAGTACCCGTGCAACCTCTTCGGCTGTGCGGGCAGCTTCAGCTTCTTCTTCCAACAGCTGAAACAAGGGATCCCTCTTCTTCCACCAAGGCTTCTGCCTCTGATACAGAGCAACAGCCTCAATTTGGAAGTGGGAAGAGTCTAGGTGAACCTCTCGGCGCCTTGGTTCAGTGATAGGGGGAGCCCGATCAGTTACGACTCGTTCTCGGCTGACGCCAAGGCGAGCGTAATCAATGCCGACGTTGGTCTCGTCCCGTTCTGAAAAAGAAAAGGGGAGGAGTCAATTCAGTTAGTTCGGCACATCACAAGAAAGCAAAATGAAAGAAGAAAAGAGATAATTAAAAGGCCTCGGCCCCAGCCGAAGAAGATTACCATCCCTAAACTTTCGGCTGAGGCCGACAGCTGCCAGCATATTCTCTTGGAAAACATAGTGCGTATCGGGGAGCCAAGTCTCCGGGATATGCTGCATTCGGCCGCTGCCTCCCCGGTTCGGCAGCTTGCCGAAGATGTTCTGCTGATTAAGGTTCGGGTCTGGCCCGCTATCTTCGGGAGGACCTAAACTTCCCATATCAGGATCCGGCTCGGCAAGATACCGGGGAGCGCTGAAAACATAAGGATGGCTCGGCTCCGTGGGCGCCCTAACCCAAATCCATTGACCTCTCCAGTCCTTGTCTGAAGAGTCGTTCGGCCACATGGTTAGGAACGGGGGCCGAGACTCAATCCGATACCACCCAGAACCATGGCTTCCGTGCCCACTCTGAATATTTGGCACTAGCCGATGGAGCTTTCTGAAGCAGTGCAGGTTCGGCACGTATCTGAAGAATTTGCAGACCCATAAGTACGTCATTACCCTTCGGATGCTGGTGGGGGTCAGCTGGCACAGGGAAATGTTGTAATGGATCAGCAAGTCTCGGACGAATACGTCCAAAGGGAACCTCAGCCCATACTGAAGCTGTCTCGTGTACACCCCCACATACCCCGGGGGTGGACGATGGATTCTATCGGATGCTGAGGGCATTCGGCACCAATATCCATCAGCTTCAAAAATGCCGTAGTGCAACTCAATTTGCTCAGCAAATCGATATTGATCGGCGTTCTCTACCCACCATGAGTAGGGACGGTTCTTTATCATGGCCGAAGCTACTTCGGCATCCTCCCACTCTGAAAACCCTGGGAGGATATCCCAAAGGACAGCGGGAACTTCATCATCCCGTCCTGAAGCTCTCACCCCCTCAGCCCTCTGAGGAGGAGCCGAAGAAATGGGAGTCGCCCTAACCCCTTCAGCAGGGTCAGACTCTGTCCTTCGTCCATTCCAGGTCCCAATCCTGTCCCTGGGATCGGGGATTAGCCTTGCTCTTCTTGGAGCACGGGCTCCACCTCTAACTCCCCTCACCATCGACGAATTTCGAAGGAAAAAGTCGAAAAAAGGGGAAAGAGTGCAAAGTCGAGGAAAAATGAAATAAAATCAAAGGAATTTACCTTGATCTGAAGCAAAAGCCGCCGATTTACGAATTGGTAGTGACAGGTCTCAGCTTCTAAGCTTAATGCTCGGGGAATTTGCGAAGTTTTGATGCGGGCTCTTGAGCGTTCTTGAGAATTCTGGGTTTGTGTTGATGAGTGAGTGGGGAGAGAAGACGCGCCTCTATTTATATCTCCAGAAATGGGAATTCAAGGAGTCTGCGTTTCAATTTCTCTCAAGCACCCCACTAAGTAGCCGTTAAACACACGACCTTGCAATTAAATCGCCCACTACCCGTCCAACTTCCGCAATTATCCACATTAACTGTTGTTATCTCATTAATCATGGGTTAATTACGGTTCAAATTCACATTTTTGGATCAACAAATCATTCACTTCCCTCCTTTTCTGATTAAATCAAACCCGACCCGTCATCCTTCCAAATCGGGTCTGGGGGGCAAGTTGTTTGGGTCCAATTTAGTCCAATTGGGCCTGGTCACTGAATGATCCAATTAAAAGCCCAAGGCTAAGGTTCAACTCTCCAAATATGCTAAAGTCAAAAATCAAACATCCTCAAAGCCATGTCAAGGTCAGTCAACGGCCCAATCAGCTTGGCCCAGCCCAACTGACTTCCGGGCCCAATCCGCCTCATTCATTAGCCAAGGTATAAAAGCCAACAATTTGGTCAATTCTTGGTAAGAAAAAAGACAAAGACACAAAAGCCTCAAGCAACTAAACTCTTGCACAGCTTTCTCTCTCTAATATACTGACTTAAGCATCGGAGGGGCCTTCCTCGGCGTCCCCCCGAGGCTAGTTTACGTGTATTTGTTGTGCAGGAAACCCTCGGCTCCTGCGTCGTTCGGACCGAGACCAAGTTCCCTCAAGATAAAAGGATCTTCCGAGATTCGATTGTTTTCATCCGAAACACAAATTATACTCTTATTAGTAATTTCAATAGATAAGCACAGTTCCACCAAGTATAATCAATAGGAAGAAAATTACTTTATACGATGTCAGCACGCAGCACTTTTGGATAGCTAAGATCCAACTCCTTCTCCTCTCTATCATCAGTTGACATTACTCTTCAACAATCTACTCAAGATGTCTATCATTTCCAGTCGCTGGAATATAGCGAGAACCCTAATTTCAAAAAACTCAAATCAATCAAAACTACAAAACACAAACCCTAATCGAATAAAAAAGAACAAAAAAACAAAATAAAAAACAAACACAAACCCTAAATTCAAACTCGAATTAATCGTAACCAAATCGAAAGCAAACTTAGAGCTCGAATTAATTAAACTGATTCAAGAAAATTCAAAAATAAACTGAAATTTACATACCTTACCAGATTAGAGCGCGAGATTAATGAACAAAAACATAGAAATTGGAGAGCGAAATTGAAGAGTAGGGAAGAAGAACAATCGCCACTTCAGAGAACTTGGAGGAAGAGAGAGAAAATCTAAAGAAGAGAGAAAAAATAAAAGGAGGAAAACCTAGGTAGTCATTCAAAGCGCAATATTACAAAAATGCGCTTAATGAAGCGGGTGGAATGTGAGCCGTTAGATTAAGCATGATCAACGGTGTTCATATATACATATATATATATATATATATATATATATATATATATATATATATATATATATATATATATATAATTCACAAACATCGGTCGTAGACCAAGTGAATATAGTGCAACTTACAAAAACAGAAAATGATAACAAATGTGAAAAAAGAATAATAGATAATATTTCTATTTTCTTTTTGTATCTAACATTTAAAAAAATATAAATACTAATAATAATAATTATTATTGTTATTATTATACTTATAATAATAATAATAAATATGCCCACAAATATG
Source organism: Chenopodium quinoa (assembly GCF_001683475.1). NCBI lineage: Eukaryota > Viridiplantae > Streptophyta > Magnoliopsida > Caryophyllales > Amaranthaceae > Chenopodium > Chenopodium quinoa. Next base: position 7,938,725 of record NW_018743850.1, on the reverse strand, counting down.
TACACTCTTTAAAATGGGTATTCGGGGCAACGCCTGAGACATGTACTAGTACATATATAAAGGAGAGTTTTTTCCCGGATTTTTAGAGAGCTACGTAGGATAAATTTTTCTTAATGCGCTATGTAGGATTATAAATTCTAGTTATAGCCAATCAACTAAGAGATTTATAATATTTTCTTAGAACTAAATAATTCAAATACCACATAAGCAAAATTGGCAAATGATATGAGATTTTAAAGTTTAAATTAATTAAATATTAAATATTATCTTTTGATATTAGAAATTTAATCTAAATATATAGCGAGAAAATTCCCAATTTAAGCTAGTGTAAAATGAAAATAATAAATAATACAGTACGTATGAGGACTAAAATACTACTAACAAATATCACATACATAAAAAATAATTGTTTTAAAAAAAATACAAAACAAACAAACCGTGTATCGCACGGGCTTCCTCTGGTTTATTCTAAATATTTGTATTAAATTTCCTATAATATTATTAGTTTGTTTTATTTGCAAGTTGTAAACATTATAAATTAGCGACCATCCAATTTATATAATAAAAAAATTATGTAAAAAGTTATTAAATATATTAAAAGACACGGTAACCTAAATCGGAATCGAAACTTATTCCGATTCCCAATTTCCAGGTACCTATTCAACAGGTTTCGGCTCCGGTTCCCATTTTGAGGAACATGTTGCAACAGGTTCCAGTTCCAGGAATTGTAACAGGGTACCCTGTTATGCTCACCCCTAGGGTAATAGACGTTTGCTGGTGGCCCAATAACATTCATATATTGAATTTAATTCTTAGTACACTACTAAAATTCGGTCAAATTGCGACCGTTTTTCTACAACCGTCATAAAAACGGTCGCAAAAGCTGAAATCTGCGACTGTTTTTTATGCGATCGCAAAATTGCGATTGTTTTAAAAGCGGTTGCAGATTTGCGACCGTTTTTGGCTTTTTAAACCGTCGCACAGGTATTTGAACAATTTTTTTTATTAAAAATACACGTCTAAAATAATTATTAAAAAAAAATAACCTCGCGACCGTCTAAAACTGTCGCAATTTTGCGACTGTTTCCTTAACGCTGCGACCGCTTTTAACGATCGTAATTAAGGTTAAAAAAATATGGTATAAAAGGGTGCTTTACTCACCCGGCCTAACCCTAATTTTCTTTCATTCTCACGCCGCTCTTTCCTTTCTCCTCTTTATTTCCTTTCTCTCTCTTCTTTCTCTTTCCTTTCTCTCTCTTCTCACGCCCCTCATCTCTCTTCTCTTTCCTTTCTTTCTCCTCTTTCTCCTCCCAGTGTTCTTTAAGGCCGAGCTTCGTCAGCTATGGTCACCTTCTTCTCTCTTTTTCTTCCTCACTTTTTCTTTCTCTTGTTCGGATTTTGACCCATGACATCGATTCAAATATTTCACTTTAATTTGAAAACATGTTTCAAGAAGTAGAAGGGATGAGACTTTGAGCAACGAGCGAATTTTGGTTTTTTTGTTCAAATTCGACCATAAAAATTCTAGATATGGAGTTTTCATGGTCGAATTTGACCATATAAACTCAAAGAGGATGAATTATTTGAAAAGGTATGTTGATTTTTCTGATTTTTTTTTTGTGGTTTTATTTCAATTTTTGTTCGAATTTCTATGTTTATATTCATACGAATTTGGGTTTGATTTTTCATTCGTTATTTGGGTTTGATTTTTGTGATGTTCATACGAATTTATGTGTGATTTTTTGTTGTTTTTGGGTTAGATTTTTGCTGATAATCGTAAGATTTTTTTTTTTTTTTGAGTTTGATTTTTTGTTCGATTATTGGGTTTGATTTTTGTTGACGTTCATACGAATTTTTGTTATTATGTTGATTTTCATACGAAAATTTCTTGGTCTGTTTTGGTGGGTGATTATGTGAATTTTTCTATAATTGTGGGTTTAATTTTTTTGGGTACTATAGGGTAAACGGCAGTGGTGGGTAGAGATTGTTTAGGGTAGCGGTGGTGGTGGGTAGAGGCTATTTAGGGAGATAGGGCGGTGGGTGGAGTTGCTTGGTTTCGGGTGGGAAATAGTGGGGTTAGGTGTATTGCAGGAAGAGGGTTGCGTTTGTTTACAGTTTTTTTATTTTTTATTATTTAAAAATTTTAGTGACCGCTTATAGCGGTCGCAAATTTTCAGATTTGCGACGGGCACTAAAACGGTCGCAATTAATATTTTCTTGCGACCGTTTTAGTGTCGGTCGTTAATTATGAATTTTTGCGACCATGTGAATAAAACGACCACCTCGTTATGACCGTTGGCAGTCGCAATTATTCTCAGTGACTGTTTTTGCTATTTTCAGCGATCATTTGAGGCGGTCGCAAAAACCTTAATTTTCAGTAGTGGTATATGTTATGCCAAATTATACTTTGAAATTAAGCCAAACAAAATTGTATTTTGACAATTATAAACAAAATAGTGTTGTAAATTATTATTTGTATTCAATTATGAATTAAACACTAACATTATAGAGCCGTTCTCTCTCCTCAACAATGGAGTGTGAAGAATTATCAATTGTTCAACAATGGAGGTGGAGGAGATTTATAGAAGAGGACAAACACCTACCATTTCGGGGTTAACCATACCCTTAATTTATGTATTTTTCTTAGGGTTTTTCGTTAAATTTGGCGACGAAGTTGGCGGAAATGGTGGTGTTGAGTTTGTTGTGGCGGTGGTGGTGTTGGGCGTGGTGTTTGTTTAATTGTTTTGTCGATGAGGTTTCTGCCATTGATAAAGAAAAAAGAATCCATGGCTGTTGGATTGTTATCTCAGTTCTGCGAATCGGCCTTCAAATTTTCGATATAAAACAGCCATTAGAGAGGAAGAGAGGGTGGGGAGCAGAGATGAGAAGACGTGAAAGAGGGTAAGAGTATCGTGAAGGTAGAGATGACAAAGCAAAATTGATTACTTTGTTAACAATGTGAAGTTAACACGGTAAAAAAAGTAGCATAAACTTTGTCAAATTATGACCCATAAAAAAATGAGTCAGCCAAATAAAAATATTAAAAAATTAATAAAGTTGTTCATATTCACAAAATTGCCATTTTGAGAAACACCCTTGTTTCTCATGTTGAAATAATGGGGCTCTCTCAAATAAGGGGTGAATTCATTAAATATAAATAGTTATGTGATACTTACAACTAACCCTAAATAGATTTAAATTCTCAATATATGTATTAAAAATTTCTAAATTAATGGCATCACCTTTTTTTTTTTTTTTTTTTTTTTTTTTTTTTTTTTTTTTTTTTTTTTTTTTTGAGGAAAAGCTCCAAATTAGCACTTAGCTTTCATTAATAGGAAGATCAGCGTTTAAAATAGTTACAACTAGTTTATTCTCGTGTGTTACACGAATTAAATAGCTATTATTTGTTTAAAATGGTTGTCAATATTCTTTATTAGAAAAAAGTGTAATCATAATCTCATTAATTAATTTTGAAAGAAGTTTTAGTCTTGAAACTTAGAAGGAAATAAATAGAGGAAAAAAAATGATGTCAAAAATAGTTTAGCCGGGAAATTTTTTCATGAGAAGTTGACATTTGTCCTTTAATGGTATGACAACATGTTTTGTTTTAGTAATAGTTAATAGATGTTAGACGAAAAACCCGTCAACTAAATGCGACTACCAACCACCCATGGAGTAATGGCATCACTTCTGAATTGCTCCTTAATAATTGTAGACGTCTTTGTATTTTTTTACAGAGCTTTGCTGATGTATAGTCGCAAAAGTGATTAAGCTTGATTGGTCATCAAGTTCAACAAATATGCAAGACGAATCTTCCAAATTTGCAACCCTATACCAACAGACAAGCAATTCTACGAATTTGCAAGACAAATCTTCCAAATTTGTATCCCTACACACACGAAGTAAGAAAAAAAAATTAAAAAAAATTCCTTGCTAGGAGAAAAACAAACAAACTTTAGTTGTGACACCATTAAAAGCTACTCTAAAATATGTTGTCGAATACGCCTTTAACTAATTTTATTTAGGCCATAAGTTGTACGAATTAGTGGCTATTGACGTTTATGCGCAATTGTGAGTAGCAATTTTAATAATCCACCTTGGAACAGAAGGGTTGATGAGATTTCAATGCATGACCCCTGTTTTTATGTTGGCTCTTGATACTACATATGCATATCAAAGAACCAAATCAATCAATAATAAGAGGTTAAACTTATGATTGATTTATACTATCATTCACAAATAAAAAGGGCGAATAATTTGCTATGAGCCTATCATGATGTGCATTTGGTGAAACAGAATAATGATACACTGCCATGATAACAAGATTCACACCTCAAATTTAGTCTCCATGCATAAAGCTTACACTCACTCTGTTTCACAAATTAATTTCAATGACCATAATGAAAATTGCATCAGATAAATTATTGTAGATGGTAAAATGTAAAACTATGATGATCAACTTGGTATTACTATAAGTCTATAAGTTGTTGGTATTAGAGGTTAAAACAATGGTAACTATCTATATGTAATTGCTGCTTTGTTATGATAAGTAATTATGTTATCATTATTGTTACAAGATTGTTATAAAAAAATTTATATTGTTTTCAATAATAGAGTTTTGATTTGGGCAATTAGTATGGACTACGAAGTACAATTTTATATTGTAAACTTTGCATCTCATACTAGGTAAATCACTACGTAAATTGAATTCCATTTTTAACAACACTGTCACTTTAAGCAATATTCAAAGTAGCTTATGGTTATCATTGTTTAATAAGGATTACTATATTGAGATGGACGTGGATTATTATCTTTAATATATTTTCATATAGAATACAAGACATAACATCAAACGTGCATGTGGCACATTTATAACAAAAGCATATAACATTAACATATACTTATATCGACCGTACAATGATACAAGCTACAACTACATTTATTCGTGTAATTAACAACAAAAACAACGATAATAACTTTAATTTAAAAACTACTCCCATAGGAAATTATTATTTCTTGTAGCTGAGCTAGTGTCTCGTTCATTAGTACGCAGTGAGCTTCAAGGAGCTCCAGGTTTAGTTGCAGCATCGTCAGAAGGAATTTTCCGAGTTTGGAAAACTTCATCTGCAGATGAGTTGGTTTCAGGCTGCTCTACAATACCTCCACAATACTCGGGTCCGCTACCACAGTAGCCAAACCTGCTGCAGCACAGACCCCCGGAGCATCTACCCCTCTTACATTCGCCAGCTGCCATTGATGTACCCACCAAAAGGGTCATGATCACCATAATTATCACTACGCTCTTCATCTTCATCATTTTTGTTTTGCTTTTTTTTCTTTTTTTCTTTTACGTGTGTTGGTATGATGATGAGTTTTTGAGTATGAATTGTGTTGAAAGATGTAGGGATATGTATATAGTAGTATCGGTTTGGTCATTGATTTATGGATTGATTTTGTCTGAGTGATGAGATGTCGAAAATTAGGCCATGTAGGAGAGGTATTAAGCAGGTGGTGGAGGTAGAGGAAAGGGTGTGTAGCGCGGCGCTGTCGCAGATTGACCATCAAGTATTGAAACGAACATAGTGTGATAGTCTGATAGATGGTTGCATGAAGCACAGAATGGCTAGGCAAAGTGATAGGTGGTCGTATTAGAGGCTGATTCAGTGATTCTTCAGCCTAAGTCAAGCAGTCAATGCAGGCGTCTCAAGAGTCAAACTGTATTGTTTGGAGTTATACACAATTTTGTATAGTTCTAAAATATTGGGCTTTTTGGTATAACTTAGTGTGTTATCTAGATAATAGGCTTACAGCCTTGCATGTTTTTAAGTTGAATGTGTTGTACACTTGTACTTCGGCCTTACTAACAACATATGAGTTCCTCTGGAATTGGATCTGACTATCATATCTGAGTCAAACTCCCTCTGTTTTCTTTTTCTATTTAAGTGTTCCATATAGACTTGATACATATGTGATATGTCAATACAGAATTTTGACCAATATATAATATCTTTAATTATCAATGAATAAAAATATAACAATTGAATATTAATAAATTATTCATTGAGACGATTTCACCAATTAAGTACCATCAAAACTATATTTTTCTTATGTATAAATCACAAACATTGATCAAAGTAGACTCGGTCCTAATGAGACACTAAAAAAACGGAGAGAATACTATTTTCCATACATTAAACAAAGTCATGAGACATCTACAAGACTACAATATTGTAAATATATACTCTCAATACCAAAAACATATCAAACAAACCAAACAAATTTCTATATATGGTGAAATAATTCAACATTTAATAGTAAAAATCAGAAAATTTAGCGCGAATCGTTGTCTCAATAAAACTTTCACGAGTAAATCCTTCACTCCATAAAATGGACAAGAGTATTCTATCAAAACAACTTACCGCCTTTCAATCTTTCATATAGCCGATGATCTTATTATTCCTTCGAGAAGAGAGAAAAACCTACCAATAGATGAGACGACATTCTCATAACGAGAGAAAATTATACTTAAATTACTAGATACTTAAGATTAAAAAAGGAATTGGTCTTTTCATCACCAAATTGATGAATGGAAGCCCCTAAACAAGGAAAACATTAAGGTTTGGAGAGAGAATAAAAACAATGGAAACTTTGAATTAACTATACATAATTAATCAACTTTGGGTATATTAAATTAAAATTTTGAAAGAAGACTGTCATAATTTTTGTTTACTCCATATTTTTATGCAAAAGAAAATTAAATTAAAAAAAAAATTACTCCCTTCATATTTTATTAAGTGTTACAATTTCTTTTTGACAAAAAGCTAAATTTTAATATTATATATTTCTCCTTTCAGATCCCCCATCTAAACACACTACTACTTTTTTTATTATTTATTTCCACTCACATTCATTACTTTTTAATAAACTATTAATCTCACTATCTTTCTTTTAAAATTTTCAATACTTCAACTACCTTCACTTACCACTTATTTTATTTTAGTCAATTAAATTGCCTAAAATTATGTGCCGTAAGTGTAATACTACTTATTAAAACACGGAGGGATTAGTTACAATAAAATGGAAGAGAGTTTAGTTCACTTGTAAGTTCAAATAAGATTTTACGCTAAAACTAGTTGATGATAATAGAACTTCTTTAGCATATATATATATATATATATATATATATATATATATATATATATATATATATATATATATATATATATATATATACAAAAACCTTTTTTTTTTAAATGAAGCTAGCTTGGTAAAAACATTCCAAGGTTGCTCAATTTAAAATTTGCTTATCAAAGCTCTATTAAGCTTAACAATCCAAGGTATATACAGTACCGGGGCTAAAATTGCAAATTATTTATGGGGCCCTGTTCAAATTTTCAAAATAGGGCCTTCCACTCGATAAATTTAATACCCAATTTTTATTTGATAAAAAAATTCATTACATCAGAATATTCGTCAAAATTAAATTAAAATCCTAGAAATCACTTAAAAAGAGTAGCTCTTTTTGCATGTTTTGTAGCAAAATCATCGATGACATTCTCTATATCGACAAAAAAAAAAGTTAATAAAAATCAGAAAAATGCACTTAAATTAAATAACAGGAATAATTCAACATACCCAGATATTAAAATTTAACAAAAGGTCGTATCCGGTGTTGTATCCGAAGAGGTTTGTGATGAAATTTTTTCCGATATAGCCTATACTCACAATACTTGCAAAGAATTTTGGAATTAAGATTATCTTAAAGATTTCTTTTTTATTTGTAAAATTGAAAGAGTGAATAAAATGCATATATAGGAAAATTTGGGTGATTAACAACGGTTTAATGATTACTTTCATCTTAAATTGAAGATTTAACTGTTGAAATTATGAATTAATATGGGAAAAATAATTTTGGGAGATGAAAAAATTTGAAAATTAATTGAATAATTGAAGAAAATGAAGATAATAATAGAAAATAAATAAGAAAATATAGAGTTTTGGAAGATATAGAGTTTTTTCAAGTGCTTGTATACACGGTATACTTGCTCTAAGATCTTGTATACACGGTATACTTGCTCTAACCACTACTCCATCTGCAATTTCATGATATTATACCAAACTTAATTAGATATATCTAGATTTTGGGGCCCCTCAAATTTGGGGCCCTGTTCCGTTGACCACCTCGCTAACCATTGGTCTCTTCCCTGGGTATATAGCCACTTGCTAAACCTTTTGTGATATTTACGAGCAAGTCTATTCCCTTAACCATTGGTCATTGGAGTATCAAAATAGAAACTTAGTTGAAATAAAATATGGAGACATGGAGTATATGCAATATGCTTTCTACCTCTCAAACCAATCAAGCTCATATGTTTGTTCAAGTGATCAACTGAGCAAGGTGGTTAAACAAAAGGCTGATTAATAACAACGTAACAAGAAATGACATTAAACGTTTATGTGGTACATTATATTAAAACAAAAACATAACATTAACATATCATTACAAGCTTCAACTAACTTGAAAACAACAAAGCCACGATGATAAACTATAACTTAAAAACAACCCTCATAGATAGAAAGTTGTTATTTATTGTAGCTTAACTAGTTTCTAATGGTTATTAGACACAATAAAGCGAGTTCACTATTAGTAAACTCAGTAAACTCGCTTTATCATTCATTAGTTTGCATTGAGCTTCAAGGAGATGCAGGTTTATCTGCAGCAGAAGGAATTTTGGTAGTCTCAAATACTTGATCAGTAGCCGGGTGAGCTTCAGCCTGCTCCGCCGCACCTCCACAATACGCAGGTCCGCTGCCACAAAAGCCGAACTTGCTACAGCACAGTCCTCCGGGGCATCTGCCTCTAACGCATTCACCAGCTGCCACAGAAGCCGGGTGAGCTTCAGCCTGCTCCGCCGCACCTCCACAATACGCAGGTCCGCTGCCACAGAAGCCGAACTTGCTACAGCACAGTCCTCCGGGGCATCTGCCTCTAACGCATTCACCAGCTGCCATCACGTACCCACCAACATGCATGCTCATGATGATCACCATAAGTATCACTAAGCTTTTCACCATCTTCATCATTTTTCTTATGTTTTTTTGTTTTTGTTTTGATAATGAGTTATTGAGTATGAATTATGGTAAGGAATATAGGGGTATATATAGTGTTACATGTATGTAAATGATCACTTATGATCGGTGCATGCATAAGAGGATAAGGAGGTTGTTTTTGTATAAATGACAGATGTTGAAGATGTTATGTAAGGAGGGACCTAAACAGATGTTGGAGGAAGAGGAGCGGTGCGGTGCTGTGCTGTTGTAGATTGAATGAGCAAAGAGATCGGTAAACATAGAATGGCTAAGCAAGGAGATAGGTGGGTGATCATACAAGAGGTTGTGGGATCAAATCTTACTGAGAAGGTACCCAAAAAAGAAAAAAAAGTTTCCTTACCCTTTATCCTACTTCCAAATTAAACCGCTAATCCGGACCAAATTGAGCAATGACAACCCTTCTTACCTAGCAAATTAATAAGTATATAAATCTAAAGCTTGAGCCCTACACCGTGTACAGACTCTTAGTCTTGTACACATTTGAAACTTTTATTTATACTAAAAACGCTTTAATTAACATAGACTACACGACATGTACAAAAATAAATTACTCTGTCTAATATAGACTATATAATTTTAATAATGTTATATACTCAAAAGTTTAAAGAATATATATTTCATATTTTAGATATTTTCTGCCAAAAATTTGACTGAACTTCATTCTAGACAAAAAAAAAAACAAATAAATTTAAAAAAAAAAAAAAAAAAAAAAAAATAATAATAATAATAATAATAATAATAATAATAATAATAATAATAAAAGACAATACTCTATCTAATATTGACCATATGTGTTGTGCAAAGATTATCCATCCTTGCACCGTGTAAAGGAAAGCAATAGCATAAGCCGAGAGTGAAGTAGTCAATGCAGGCGACTCAACCGTTCAAGAGTGTAGATATTCTATGTTTGGAGTTGTACTTAATACCTTTAATATTGGGCTCTTTCGAACAATTTAGTGTTATCTAGATTTTGGGCTCTCATGTTTTAATTTTGAGGGGGTGTTTTTCCCTTTTTTTTCTCAATTTTTTAAGATCAAAATATGACCATGTAAAAAAAAAAAAAAAAAAAAAAAAAAGAAGAATACAAAGAAGGAAGTGATGACAATTAAATAGAAGTAGAAGTGAGGTTCAAAAGACGAAAATTTTAACTAGTTTGTAAATTAGGTGGTGCTAGTTAACTTCTTAAGAAACTTTGAATGTTTAACTAAAAAAATATAATAATAAGGTAATGGGGGTATTTTTCAAAAAGCACCAACTTTTTGGGGGGGATTTCACAAAGTTTCCTTAAATTTGTTTTAGAATTTAGAGGTCTCTTGTGTTCGGCCTTACTATGCAAATTTTTAATTGCACTTTGCAGTTTGCACCTTCAAATATGACGTCTTTTGTAATTTTATTGTTGTTGTTCAGGCTTTTCTATTTTAGATTACGTGAAATTACGTCTCTAATATATTTATTTATTATCCTTAAATGTTAGTTGTTGTTTAGATGGAGTATTGTTTTCAAGTTATAAGTTTTCTAAATATTTTTCAAAGACGCCTTATTATTTAATTAATTTGAATAGAATTACGTTTCCAAAAACTTGTTTCCAATGTAGAATATAATTAATTTAACTATGACAATTTATTCAGAAAAATTAACATATAACTGTTACTTAATCATGAAATTGAATGTGTTAAAAAAAAATTCAGGAAATTGAATATATTTGACATCTAAAATGTAGAATATGCTTATTTTAGAATGACATGAATTTTTACTACTTTATCTTCTTCTTTTTTGTTTTTGTTTTTTTTTTTTGACCCCTTAGGCTTACAACACTTTTCAATGTACATTTGTCAATCTTTAATCATCAATTATGTAAAACCATTCAAAATTTGTTATTAATAGGAAAACAGATAAATTACTTCGTGTAAAATAAAAGGAAATTTGAGGGCTATTAATCTATAATCATCCCAATAATTATTGGTTTGTTGATATGTGGAAACTAAGCCAAACTACTACAGTAGTATACATTTTGCTCAAAATAATCTGAACTATCACATCAATGTGTATTATACTATTGTGATACTCATTTCTAATAAATACATTATGGGATATTCTGATAGCATTTTTATCTTTAAAATTAATAAAGAAAGTAATTAAATTGTATTTTTTTGAGAAACACTTGTGTAAAGAAGTCTAACTACAAGCTACGTACCACACCCTCTGTATTATACGAAGTAAAATGCAATAGATTGATGGCAGGTCTATCTCATGTACTCAATAATAGGTATTTGTGAGTTTGGAAAACCTTATCATTACATTTCATGTCATTATCTACTAATTTGTTGTTGAATTAGCTTAGTCACAGTGTATATTTCATAATATTAAATTTACTACTCGTAATACAAGTATATGTGCATGATTACAGAAATAAATGATCAAACTATTAAATTTAAAAAAAATGCATGCATTTTTAAAGATAAAAATATATATATATATATATATAAAAAGAAGTTGTTTATTGATCTGATAACAAGAAATAACATCCGGAGTACGTAGTAATATAATTCAAAAGCTTAATAATATCATGCAACCTTCATTGCTTCAGCTGCATACACAATTACATACTTTTGTAGATATATATTTTGGTTATATATTGTTTGGGTCCAATTCACTCCAATTAGGTCGATTTATAAATGATTTAATTATAAAAGCCCAAAGAAGGTTCAACCCTTGTTGAGCCTTTTGGTTTTGATGGACAAATTGACAAACTCGACTAACGAATGTTTTGAGTCTTTGGTGAATAAAGGGTTCAAGCAAAGTTCGTTCCGGAGTAGGAACTTGGATGCGGAGTAGCATTCTCTAAAAAGCCTCATGCAAATCTCACGTTCTAGTTTTAATTGTGAGCACTCAATAATATAAAGTCGGAAAGGAACTCAATGACTTATGTTATTAAAAAGACTACTGGAATAAAAGTTAGTTTTAAAAGATTTCTTAAAGAAAAGATAATTTATAAAAGTTTTATTTAGTCATCTATTTTCGAATAAAGATAATTATCGAAGATAATTATCTAGTTGTTTTAATATAAATAATTAATTTATCTTTTCAAATAAAATCTTTTTAAACAAACTTTTGATAATCTTTTTAAACAAATTTTTGATAAAGTTAGCAAGCAGTTTTCTGTGTGAAAATCTCTGATTATACGGCTAATGTTTATCAAGTTGTTGAGATAGTGGATTAGTGAGATAAGGCTAGGAAACCTCTTCATGATCACCATCTGTCAAGATAACTCCACAAGTTGTTAGTGGGGTGTTGGCATGTGGACGTGATTATAGTGGAGGTTAATGACTAAGCCTTCTCTATAAATACTTATGCAAACTATCTCAGAAAAACATAACTCTTGAGCATAAAAATTCCAGTAGCCATCTAATAACATAAAGAGAGTTATTATCCTTCTTATATTCTTGAGTGCAATAGGTATTTGTAATCACAGATTGTATTCAAGTACTTTGGGGTTGGGATTGTGAGTTTGTGTAAGGTGAGGTCAAGGAAGCTTCGCTGCTGAATGCTTCTGTGAGAGTTGGGAACAAGTTCCTAATTTGTGGAACTTGTTAACGGGTTTGAATCTTCACTTGTAAAGAGTTTGATTACATAGTGGAAATTTAGAAAAGCCTATATCTTCTCTCGTCATTATTTCATTTAGTTAAATTCCGCAAAAGTTTTTAGATTTCACCTCAAATACAATTCACCCCCCTCTTGTATTAGCCAGTTAGACTTTCAGTTGGTATCAGAGCGGGAACTCAGAGCACGCAGGCAACCCTGTTGAGTGAGTTCCTGGGAAAATGGCTTACACAGAGGAAAAGGAATTCGGGAGTACATCCATTCAAAGGCCTCCATACTTCAACGGCAAATATTATCCTTATTGGAAGGATAAGATGGAAATCTTTATCCAAGCAGAGAATTATCAGGTATGGCGGATTATACAAGTAGGAGATTACGAAATTACGAAAACGAATGCTAACAATGAGGTAATCCCTAAACCTATGGATGAATATGAAAAAACTGATTTCGAAAAATTAGAAATGAATGCTACTGCCAAAAAGTTTCTAATTTGGGGACTTGGACCCGATGAACATACTCGTGTCAAAGGGTGCAAATCCGCAAAGGAAATTTGGGATCTTCTGGAAGTTACACATGAAGGAACGTCAGATGTTAAACGTTCCAAAATAGACATTCTTTTATCTCAGTATGAGCGCTTTGAAATGGGAAACAAAGAATCCATTAAAGACATGTTTACTCGATTTAAAAGTATTACTAATGAACTAACGTGTCTTGGTAAGATAATTCCTATAGATGAGCAGGTAAGAAAGGTCTTAAGAAGTCTTCCAGACAATGACAGATGGAGAGCAAAGGTTGCAGCTGTGCAGGAATCAAAAGACTTCACCAAGTTCAATCTAGAACAGCTTGCGGGTTCCCTCATTACCCACGAGATCCAGTCGAACAATCGGACTCAGGAGACTGTCAAAAGTCAAGGGCTAGCACTAAGAGCTAATGAAGAATCCGAAGAGAAGTCTGACATTGATGAAGAAGAAGCTGCAATGTTGGTGAGAAGGCTGAAAAAATTCTACCGTAACAACAAATTCTCAGACAAGAAGAAAGGATACAGTAAAAGAAATCAGGAATTCAAAGCCAAGTCTTCTTGTCACAAATGTGGAAGCACCAACCACTTCATCAAAGAGTGTCCACTATGGGAATCTTAGAAAGGCAAGGGAAAAGAAGCTGATCAAAACAGAAACTCCAAGCCTAACTTTTCTAAAACAAATTTCAGGAAAGCAATGATTTCCACGTGGGGAGAATCAAGTTCCGAAGAAGAGGAACAGGAACACACAGACGATGAAGTAGCCAATCTCTGTCTAATGGCAAAGCATGATGATGAGGTAGTCATTCAACCTAGTTATTTGAAATCTCTCTCAAAGGATAAATTAATCTCTTTATTGTTAGAAACCTTAGATGAATATAAAGAATTATGTGCAAAACTAAGGCAAGCCGAAAAGGCAACTGGAATTTGTAGAGATCATGTTAAGTATCTGAATAGCTTAAGAAATGATGTTCAAGGAAGATTCTTTGAATTGTTAGATAAAAATATTATGCTAAAAGAATCCCTTGAAAGAGTCAAGAGTGAGAATATCATGCTGAATATTGAATTAACTCAATATAAAATGTTGTGTACTAATATTGATTCTTGCAGGTCTACTGAAGTTCCTTTAATCATGTTTAATAATGAACTAGAGCATGTTAAGAAAGAGATAAAGGATACTAATGATAAAAATGAGAAACTAGAAAAGGACCTAGAAATTGCAAGAAAAAGTAAAAATACAGCAAGCACGGGTGTTCCCAAGTGGGAAAAGGAAGCTCAGAAAAAAAGAACAGAAGGTCTAGGCTATGTCCATAAGAAGAAGTCTACTGGAAAGAAAAAGAAGTATGTGGATTTGCCTAGTGAGACTGTTTGTTCATTTTGTGGTAAAAAGGAACATCACAGTGAAGAATGTACTAAGAAAGCAAATCAGTACAATAAGAATGTGAACTATGTTTGGCAGAAGAAAACTGATTTAAACGTGTCAACACAGGAACCCATGAATGAAAGGGTTCTTGCTACTAACCCTTAATTTCTTTTGCAGGTCGCAGTGAGGGGGAACAACCAGTGGTACCTCGATAGCGGTTGTTCTAAGCACATGACAGGAGATGAATCCAGATTTCTCTCACTGACGGCCTATACAGGGGGAACGGTGACCTTTGGAGACAATAAGAAAGGCAACATTGTTGTTGTTGGCAAAGTAGGAAGGTCAAGTTCCCATGCAATTGACAATGTATTTTTAGTCGAGGGTTTGAAGCAAAATCTACTCAGTATTTCTCAGTTTTGTGATAAAGGAAACTCTGTAAGCTTTTCTTCTGAAAAATGCAAAATCATCAACAATAACACTGGTAAAATCGTTTTGGAAGGAACTCGTAAAGGGAACACATATACCGTGGACCTTAACAAAGTTCCAAAATACAATCTATCTTGTTTAAGTGTTATTGAGGATGATCCACTTCTATGGCATAAACGTTTTGGCCATGCTAGTCTTTCATTGCTTGACAAATTAAGGTCAAAGGACTTGGTAATCGGATTACCTTCTATCAAGTTCCTAAATGACGAAATTTGTGAAGCCTGCATCAAAGGAAAGCATGTTCGATCATCGTTTAAATCAAAGAAAATGGTAAGCACCACAAAACCATTGGAACTCATTCATATGGATTTGTGTGGCCCCGTTAGAATTCAAAGTAGAAGTGGAAAAAGATATGTCTTAGTTCTTGTGGATGATTATTCTAGATTTACATGGGTCATATTCTTACATAGTAAAGATGAAACTTTTGATATGTTTATGACTTTCTTGAAAAAGACACAAAAATCAATAGGTAATCAACTTATTCATATGAGAACTGACCATGGTACGGAATTCGAAAATTCCAAGTTTGATGAATTTTGCAGGGAACAGGGAATAAGTCACAATTTCTCAGCGCCAAGAACACCACAACAAAATGGTGTGGTTGAAAGGAAGAACCGAACATTGGAAGACATGGCAAGAACAATGCTAATAGCAAGTGGGCTTCCAAGGAACTTTTGGGCAGAAGCCGTCAACACAGCATGCTATATCATCAACCGAGCCATGCTCAGACCAATGTTGGACAAGACACCTTATGAACTGTTAAAAGGGTGAAAACCTAATATTGCTCATTTAAGAGCCTTTGGATGCAAATGCTTTGTTCACAATAATGATAAAAGGAATCTTGGAAAATTTGATGAAAGGAGTGATGAAGCAGTCTTTTTAGGATATGCATCTAATAGTAAAGCTTATAGAGTTTACAATAAGAGGACTATGTGTGTAGAAGAAAGTATACATGTGATTTTTGATGAAACTAATAATTATGATTGTATACAGGAATATGAAGATGGAGATTTTGAAATTGGTCTCACTCGTTCAACAGACCAAGATGAAGAATTAATTCCCAGAAAGCAGCCTGTTCGAATTACTGAAAATACTGATAAGGAACCTACTGAAGTTCCAAATAATACTGAAGCCTCTGTTCAAAATACAGAAGAAACAGAAAACACAGAAGGCGAAGCAAATGCAGAAGCAGAACACCATGAAGAAATGGAAGAAAGAGCAACTCAAAATAACACTTTTATACCAGCTCAATCATTCCAACCAAAGCCATGGAAACATCAAAGGTCACACCCCCTGGATAAAATTATAAGTGACCTAAGCAAGGGAACTCAGACGAGATCCCAACTAAGAAACTTTTGTGCATTCAACGCCTTCCTATCAACACTGGAACCTCGAAATCACAAAGAAGCCTTGGAAGATGCTGATTGGATTGTTGCCATGCAAGAGGAATTAAATGAATTCGAAAGAAACAAAGTGTGGCACCTTGAACCTAAACCAAAGAATCAAAAGGTTATTGGTCTCAAATGGGTATACAGGAATAAGCTAGATGAACATGGCACAATTGTAAGGAACAAGGCAAGATTGGTTGTTAAAGGCTACAATCAGCAGGAAGGTATCGATTTTGAGGAGACTTTCGCTCCTGTAGCTAGATTAGAAGCAATTCGTATTTTAATTGCATTTGCTGCATTTATGGGTTTTAAACTTTATCAAATGGACGTCAAATGTGCTTTTTTAAATGGTTTTTTAAAGGAAGACGTCTATGTTGAACAACCACCTGGATTTGAGGATCCAAACTTTCCTAACCATGTTTTTAAACTTGATAAAGCACTGTATGGATTAAAACAAGCTCCAAGAGCATGGTATGAAAGACTCTCTAAATTCCTTTTACAAAATGATTTCAAAAGAGGAAAAGTTGATAAAACTTTGTTCTTAAAATCAAAAGGAACTCATTTATTAATTGTACAAATTTATGTTGATGATATTATTTTTGGTGCAACTAATGAATCCTTGTGCAAGTACTTTGCCGATTTAATGAGCAGTGAGTTTGAGATGAGCATGATGGGGGAACTCAACTTCTTCCTTGGGCTCCAAATTAAGCAAACTAACGAAGGAATAATGATCCATCAGCAGAAATATGTGAAGGAGTTATTGAAAAAATACAGTATGGAAAGCACAAAGATAAACCACACTCCCAGGGAACAACCACAAGGTTGGACCAAGACCCCAAGGGAACTCGTGTGGACCAAACAAAATACAGAGGTATGATTGGTTCCTTGTTATATTTAACTGCTAGCAGACCTGACATTTCGTTTAGTGTAGGTCTTTGTGCAAGATTTCAATCGGATCCAAAGGAATCACATCTAACAGCCGTCAAAAGGATTCTACGATACTTAAAAGGGACGGAAGACTTGTGTCTGTTCTATCCAAAAAGTGACTCGTTTGACCTAAGAGGATATGCTGATGCTGACTATGCAGGAGATTTAGTAAATCGTAAAAGCACGTCAGGTATGGTCCAATTCTTAGGCTCTTGCATGGTTTCTTGGAGTTCCAAGAAACAAAACACTGTTGCTCTATCCACTGCCGAAGCAGAATATGTGGCTGCTGCTGCATGTTGCTCTCAATTGCTATGGATAAAACAACAGTTGCGTGACTATGGCATTATTTTAGAGTGCGTTCCTATTCATTGTGATAACACAAGTGCCATTTGCATCTCTAAAGATCCAGTACAACACTCTAAAGTTAAGCATATACATGTAAGGCATCACTTTTTGAAAGATAATGTTGAAAAGGGCTTAATTAAGCTAGATTTTATTTCTACTGAATGTCAAATTGCTGATATATTAACTAAGCCTTTAAGCAGAGACAAGTTTGAAAAGATGCGTGTGGAATTGGGGATGCTACGGCTCAAGTGATTTTTGTTTGGAACCCCTAAGGTAAAATCGGATGTAACTAACAATGCTATGCTCAATCTTGTGTGCATAACACAGCTGAAATTACCCAGGGGAAAGATTTGTGAAGTATTGAAAAGTCACTTATACATACTTTTAATATGTTAAAAATATTGAGCCATGTTGTTTCAAGTTCCCTTTTCATCATTCTTTATTCTATGTATTATGATCACGTAAATTATTATCATAATTTACGATCAATTTGCACTTATCTATCTTTTTTAAAAAAAAATTCTCTTCTGTTTTCCTTCTTGTTATTATTTTTTTTTTCTTATCTTTTTCCTTCCTTATTTTTTTATGTTCAATTCTTTTTCTATTCCTCATACAATTCAAAAATACAAAAAGATTTTTTTTTTTCGTAAGATAAGGAGCTAGTATATTCACTACTCCTTACTTTCCGTATATTTCTTATCTTTTACACGTTTATCTTTTATTGTGATAAGTTTGAAAGTTGAAATTAATTCACCCTATTAAAATCCTACTACCCCTAAAACTACTCTACTACCTCACCATATAAATTGTCACTTTTAATTTCTTTTGCTTTTGCTTGTTTCATTCGGATTTCAGTTTGTAACTCTTAACTTTTGCTACTCTTTCCTGCTTTTGATTTTCGTCTATGGGAACTTGGCTCGTATTTTTCATATGATTGTGTGTGTTAGCTGATAATTTAGTACCTAACTTATTTTTGCCTTGCATTATTTGAGCTCACTATTCCCTACGTAGTCTAGTGGGAGTATAGCAAAATGTTTTTTTCAATCTTTTGATAATGCCAAAAGGGGGAAAAGACAAACTTCATGGCGGCTAAGGTGTTTACCAAGGAACTCACACATCGAAGGTACAAACTTTTGCTAAGTTCAGTTAACTCAATAAAGTCCTAGTAATCTAAGTTTTTAAAGTCTTTGTTAATCTTTCTTTTGCTCAGTCTTTTTAAAATAAATACTTTTTAGTATTTTTCTACGTTCTTTAATTACTCTGTTTTTTTGTTTTCATGTCTTGCTTTAAATTTTTGTTGCATGCCTGGATGATTTTATTTACCTAAGTTTGTCAATGTTTGTCATCATCAAAAAGGGGGAATTTGTTGAGCCTTTTGGTTTTGATGGACAAATTGACAAACTCGACTAACGAATGTTTTGAGTCTTTGGTGAATAAAGGGTTCAAGCAAAGTTCGTTCCGGAGTAGGAACTTGGATGCGGAGTAGCATTCTCTAAAAAGCCTCATGCAAATCTCACGTTCTAGTTTTAATTGTGAGCACTCAATAATATAAAGTCGGAAAGGAACTCAATGACTTATGTTATTAAAAAGACTACTGGAATAAAAGTTAGTTTTAAAAGATTTCTTAAAGAAAAGATAATTTATAAAAGTTTTATTTAGTCATCTATTTTCGAATAAAGATAATTATCGAAGATAATTATCTAGTTGTTTTAATATAAATAATTAATTTATCTTTTCAAATAAAATCTTTTTAAACAAACTTTTGATAATCTTTTTAAACAAATTTTTGATAAAGTTAGCAAGCAGTTTTCTGTGTGAAAATCTCTGATTATACGGCTAATGTTTATCAAGTTGTTGAGATAGTGGATTAGTGAGATAAGGCTAGGAAACCTCTTCATGATCACCATCTGTCAAGATAACTCCACAAGTTGTTAGTGGGGTGTTGGCATGTGGACGTGATTATAGTGGAGGTTAATGACTAAGCCTTCTCTATAAATACTTATGCAAACTATCTCAGAAAAACATAACTCTTGAGCATAAAAATTCCAGTAGCCATCTAATAACATAAAGAGAGTTATTATCCTTCTTATATTCTTGAGTGCAATAGGTATTTGTAATCACAGATTGTATTCAAGTACTTTGGGGTTGGGATTGTGAGTTTGTGTAAGGTGAGGTCAAGGAAGCTTCGCTGCTGAATGCTTCTGTGAGAGTTGGGAACAAGTTCCTAATTTGTGGAACTTGTTAACGGGTTTGAATCTTCACTTGTAAAGAGTTTGATTACATAGTGGAAATTTAGAAAAGCCTATATCTTCTCTCGTCATTATTTCATTTAGTTAAATTCCGCAAAAGTTTTTAGATTTCACCTCAAATACAATTCACCCCCCCTCTTGTATTAGCCAGTTAGACTTTCAACCCTCAAGCACATGCCAAGTCAGTCAAAGGCCCAGTTAACATGGTAAGCCCATTTGAATTCAAGGCCCATTTATCTATTGATTAAGGCATAAAAGGCTTCACTCTCCTCTCTCTACATTCATTCACTTTAAGCCTCAAGCAATTAATACTCTTGCATAGCTTTCTCTCTCTAAACACTGTATTGACTTTGGCATCAGAGAGGCCTTCTTTGGCACAACCCCCGAGGCTAGTTTACGTGTGTTTGCTGTGCAGGAAACCCTCGTCTCAGTCATCACTTAGGCCGAGTTCAGTCTTCAGCCTACAAGAAAGGTCCAGACGAAGGACCTATTATTTTCATCCGAAACAATTTGGCGCCGTCTGTGGGGAAGACATTCAAAACCAAGCCAAAATTTAAACATCTTAGTAACATGACTAAGAGCGGGAAAAGTGCAAAGAAAGCTAACCCTTCTTCCTGGAAGAAAGCTCCTTCTTCGTCATCTTCTTCAGAGGCTGCTTCGTCTGAGAGAGCCGCATCGGAGAAGTCACCATCTCATCAAACTGTGCAGTCGTTAGGCTCTCGTCGGTCAAGCCAGTCAAATGCTAAGAGTCTCACTCCTAGCTTACATTTGCGATCTCACCTAGAGGACACACACCTCTACCGGGTCCCACCTCAGAGAAGGTGGCGAAAGCCTTTGCGGGCTTCATGGACCTCATGAAGGCCCAAGCAAGCAATTTTCCACCACCTCCCAGCCATTCAGTCCACGCCGACACCCCTTAACAACCGAGAAACCTAAGAAGGAGGACCGGCCAAGAGGACGACGGGCGAGCCCTGTCTTTTAAGGAGCTCGGAGAGAAATGGGAAGAGGATACTTGGAGAACTGAACAGGAAAGAAAAAGAAGCCCCTAGTTTTTCGAGGAATTCGAAACTCGAAGCTTTAAAAGCAGTAGCGCCACCTCTGTGTGGCGGGATCCTGCTCGCCGAAACGTTCACAAACGCATCGGCTCAAGAGATGTGAGAGACGGATTTTAGTTTACATAATTCGTCTCTAAAGTAATATTTTACATAATTCGTTTCAAAAATAATTTAAAGACGGAGTTAAAAATCCGTCACTCATATCAACAACGAAAAAAAAATTAAAAAAAAAATATTCGTCTCTAATTTAGCAACAGAAAAAAAAAATCCGTCTCTAAATTTAGCAACGGGAAAAAATCCGTTTCTAATTTAGAGACGAATTTTCAATTCCGTTTCTAATTTAGAGATGGATTTTTTAATTCCATCTCTAACTTAAAAACGGATTTTTTTTATTTCCGTCTCTAAATTAGAAACGGATTGAATTTCGTCGCTAGAATTCTGTCTTTATATGGACATTTTTTTGTAGTGTTCTTCGTTGCTAGAGCAATAACCATGCTTCTCTTCCGTTCTCCAAAGCTTCTCCCGAAATTTCTCAGAAGCCATAGGTAAAGACGGATTAATGTAGTAAGGTGAGGTAGGATCAGAAGTTACAGGAGTTGGATTCGATGCCATCTTCAATCAGATTGAACTGAGAATATGCTAATATGATGATTGACTGATTCAATCAAAGAATTTATCAAAGAAATTTGTTCAAACTCTCAAGATTTCAACTAAATCTACAAAATTTGAAATTGAATACTGAAAATCAAGTAGAATTTTAAAGAAATTGATCGACTAATTGATCAATTTTAAGCAATCAGATTGAGAATTCTAATCAGAGTAATGATGCAGAAAATAAAATTGAATCAAACTTACTGAATTCACTGTATGAAATCACAGGATCGAAGAATTTCTTTCTCCTGCGCTGATACCATAATGAATTTTACAGTGAATATCAGAAAAATAGAGAGAGAAAACTAGAGAGAAGAAGGAGGAAAATTGTATTATGTTGAATGAATGAATTACAACTGCTCATTACAAGTATCCATAGCTCAGGTTGTTACAACCAACTAGCTTATTATTACAAAATCATAGATTCTGTTATAACAGAATATCTAACAATCTGCTGACTCATCATCCAAGCTAGCAGCAGTATGATCATCAACATTTTTTTTTACCAGCAACAGTACTGTTTATATGCTTTACCTTGACTGGCTTTAATGATTTATAGATAGCCAAAAATATAATCATACGGGATTCTGTTAAATTCATCTTGTTTACTATTTTAATATCAAATATTTATAATTTCTACATATTGGTAGTTAAAAATATCGACTTACGTGGAAAAAAGAAGTGTTGCAAGTATATAGTAACATTTTACAATCGTATTTCTAGGTCAAAGCACGGTTTGTGCACTAGTTATAAAATTAGAAACTCATCAATCTATGATTTGGGACTAGTAGACTAATAGTTGTCCTGTTTTCCCAAATTAATTAAGGTATGTTCTCTTCCTTATTTTCATTTAAGTTAAGCTTCATATATCTTCATATAAGATAGGTTCAACTATACTAACTTCTAATAAAGGTTACTCAAATTCAATATACAACTAGATTTAGTTTTAATTAGGCTTAATAAGTTAAAATAAGTTTATACCCCAAATAATTACTTGTATTACTTAATTTAATTTCACGACGAAACTTGATGTGCTTAGATGGAATGTACATGCATTAGTTGTACGTCTTATTACATTGATGAGCATTTGATTTTAGCCTATTAAGGATATCGATCTTCCATCTGATCTCATGGGTCATGACATTCAAGTAAAAAAATTTCCTGGCCTAGTGGCAACAAATTAAGTCATCTGAAATCTAAGATTTTACATTAATTCTGAAATCAATCAAATACTAATGATCAGCTGTGTACAACCAATAGTTTCCTTTTTGCTAATCATATATGCATTATTGTCATATATATTCCATTCTTATATACACCATTATTTATAATGAACATAGATGTTACACATTCGTAACCACTATTTAATGAAGAGTTGAGCACATGCGCAAGTTGGACATGACAAGCTAACTAGCTAATGTTTGCCTTATTATATACCTTGCTAGCTAGTCTAAGCATAGCTTGATACCTACTTAATTACTAGACCAAACTATTATTATATTCCTTATAATCTTACTTGTATAATATATGGTCTTAATTTCGATTAGAGACATCTCGGATCCGCTGCTTAAGGCGTAAAGGTAAGGGTGATAAACAAGGAACGTTCCATTCAGTTTAGGTGTTCATGTGCTATATTATATGGTCTTTATTGTTGTATATTTCATATATCTCCAATTTTTTGCACGTTCCAGTTGAAACTGTCATTAACATGTACTCCCCTCTTAATGTTGTCTTCCAAATTATTAATTATTTTTTAAAGGTACAAAAGTGAATTTAAAGTGAAACTTTATGTGCTATTTCCATAATAAAAAAAATGAATAGTATAATTACAAAATATGATTATACACAAATTTTCATATGTGGTTGGCCACATGGTGTGGCCAGAATTACTTGGTCGGTCAAAGGTTACTCGATCAGTGTTTTGGTGTGTGTCATTTTGACGCACGGTGTGGAAAGCACTGATGATTATAACTTTTTGTTTTGAGGAACAAATTATGATTATTATAATTGGCTGATGATAACTGTAGTTACGCTTTATGTGGTTGATTTTGCAACCAAAAAAAAAAAAAAAAATTTGATACGTTGTTAATTTGTGATAATTCATCTCATTTATTTGATCACTAATAATGTTTGTTGTATTACAATACTTGTATATAATGTGCTAAGATTAGTTCATCCTAAATAATTTTTTTTAGTTTTGTACATACTTCAGAAAAAGTGTTCCCATATCAAAATTAAGTTATATGCCATTTAAATGTCATATATATATAATTAATAAAGAGAGTAGCTCACAAACCATGACAATTAAAAAAAAAAAGGTAGCCAAACAAACTTTATAAACTATGAAATTCCTAACACATACCTCTTTATTGAATCAAATACAGTTACAATAATATTATGTTAGAAATACAATGTGTTTTCAAAGCTACACAAGAAGAGAATTTGAACAAGAAAGTGCTTAAGAATAATAATGAATTGCCAGGCCGTGGCTATGAATTAAAGACCTCTGACTTGAAATCAACATTCGATGCGAGCTGGGAGCTAATTAATTAATTAAATCGTATAATCCGATGTTAATGGGACACTCCACACACAATCTTGGGTGAGAGTTTGTACTCACATGAACTTATGAACAAATCGAGAAAAGAGTAAAAGATAGATTATGTAAGTAGATGATAGTACGTCGTGTATAAATTTTAAGGAATAATCATGAAATCTATACTATATATTAAAAGACGTTTAAAGGTTATACACTTACCATCTCAACCAATTTATATTAGTATTTTAAATTTCACATAATTAACATTATATAATGCTTTCAGATTAGAGGTTATTTAATTTATTTATTCTTCACAAGATTTGAAAATAAATACATATGAGGTAAAAAAAAACCGTAACATCCGAGGCAACGCCCAAAATCACACACTAGCTATACAAACAATTGAACATACTTATCAAATTAAAGAAGTATAAAGTACAAGCTAGCAATTCGGAGCATCACCCGGGACACACACTAGTTAGAGTAATGGTTAGTTGTGCATTGCTATAATTATCTACATTAATGATGTATCATCTAAAGAATTTTTAAAGGGGAAGAAGAAATGTAACAAACTAACAACTTTTCATCACCAAAGGTCACAAGTAATAATGAATAAAATAGTTATCATAGAATTGAAGAATAATGAAAGGTTTCAAAATTAAATATCCAATTCAAGTTATAATCAAGAGATTAAATAATCTTAATATATTGAAACAATACTTAATTTTTGATACATATATATTAAGAATAACTAGAGAGAAAAGATGAAAAATAATTTAAGAAATAAGTTCACCCAGTACACAAGGCGGGGAAAGCTTTAACCAAGAAAATTCAATTTTGTTACATGCCCAACAACGGAGACAAGGCAAGTTCGTGCGGTCCATTGGCCTTGGGCAAGCAAACAACCTACAATTTTTCTCATCATCAATAAATTGATACATGCATAGGGCGCAAGCAAGCAAATAACCCTTTTCAAACATTACTCTAACAATTTAATTACTAGTATTTTAATATCAATTTTTTTTTTTTTTTTGAAACCATTTTAATTACTAGTATTTTAATATTAAATTTGTAACATAGTCCTACATGCATTATACGAAAGAATAATTTCAAAGATTCTACAGCATGCATATGCACCAAACAGAAGTTGTTGATTAAATAAGCTAAGGGTTTCTTTCCTTAAGCGTTGGCTAAGGTATGCTAATCTGACGACGCCACTAATTTATAAAGCAAATTACATAATTACGTTACTAAAGCAGTGCCGTTTTGCATATTAGCATATGACCAAAATCATACTTACTTGAAACTCAAATAATTAAAGTCTTTTGCTTTATACATAATGACGATTAGTAAACTAAAAAATGACACTTTTTGAAAATTTTCTGACAATTAGAATGGATTATTAATGAGTTTAATCACCTTGAATTGGAATAATTCAATGTTGTTGTATTCTCCTGCATTGTGCTAATTTAATTGCTTTTTTATGCTTTAATTTAAACAAAGATTCAAACTACAAGTGATTACCACAAAGAATATAGATCCACCTACTATTATGCTTTGCTTGCACCATGATTAGTGTGTTAATGCGGAGGTTAGCTAGTATTCCCATGATCAGCTTTTTTTTTATGTCGCTTTTCTAAGAATATTCATATACTATTTGTTTATTAATAAGTTTTATACCAATATGTTATTAATATTGTCTTAAATTTACATATCAATGTAAAAGTACTTCATGTATGTTTAAAAATGGTATGCATTATTATCTTTACAAGAACTCCTATAAAAAATGGATTTAGATTAACGTCATAAAGAGCTAGCTTAATAAGGTCATATTCTAATCATCTTAATTTCTTTGGGATAAATTTTAATAAGGATTAATATTATAAGAATTATTCAAGTT
The DNA here is from genome assembly GCF_001683475.1 of Chenopodium quinoa. NCBI lineage: Eukaryota > Viridiplantae > Streptophyta > Magnoliopsida > Caryophyllales > Amaranthaceae > Chenopodium > Chenopodium quinoa. Next base: position 7,912,594 of record NW_018743850.1, on the reverse strand, counting down.
CAATTTAATTTACAACTTAAATGAGTTTTAATAAGAACTAATAAGTTCATATAAGTGTATGTAAGTTTTGATAAGATTAGGTAAATTTGAATGCCTAAGTTTTGATAAGATGCTCATCATCTAAGTAAAAATCAAGAAATCACCCTAAATATAGAAGGATACGTAATATATGCACTAATATCTCGTGGACAAAAAATAGTATATTGAAATGTCAAAAAAATAGTGAGACCAAATGTTAGGGAGAGGTTTTGAAATTGAGAGTTGGAGATTTCAATATTCACCTAAAACCAGCTTAACTCTAATATTACAATGATAACCATGTATCAACTTTTCATAATGTTACCTATTCAATGGCTACATAGAAATTGTGGTCACTATCTTTTCCAAAAAAATGTGGCCACTACATTAATTTTTATCTAGACCCTTTATTTTTAAGGAGGAGATCTTATCCATTCATCTTGATCTTTTTTTTTTAATCTAAAGCAAAAAATATTCTTAGTAAAAACTACTTTTACCCTCCAAAAAAAAAAAAAAAAAAAAACCTGCTTCTCCATTGATGTACTTCTTATAAGTTCAGATTATCGCAGGTCCCTCTACAAACTTTTCTTTCCATAAGATATTGGGAATTAATTTCGATACTTTTCATAGGAGATTAGGAATTAATTTCCATACACCTAGTATAATAACATAATATGTTGTATTTATATAATCAAACAGCAAATACGGAATAATTAAACACGGTAGCATTAGATTACAAATTATGAAAAAGATAAAGTACAAAGAAGATGATTAATGGTAGAATTCGACGAATGAAGTTTTGATTTCTGTTATATATGATCATTGATTCTTTTAAAAGGCAAATTTCTTGGTGTATGATGGAGCAGTATGATTAGGGTAATTCTCTGTTTCTCATTGTGAGAAACAAGTTTTGTTTCTCATGGGGTATGTGTCAAGATTTGGAGCGCTCACTCATGACACATACGCGGTCCCTACTAGTGAAAACATTACATTATTTTCCAAAATGTCATTATGAGAAACAAAACATATTATGTACGTGAGGAACTGGGGCTCCCTCGTATGATTATCTAGTAGTGTAGAGAGGGAGGAGATAAAGCAACTAATTTTAATATAATAAATAAAAATTCGTCAAGTCAATTTAATGAATGATGTTGATTTAATATTGACAAATGTACGGCTATTATTTAAAAATTACAGTGGCTACAAAATTTATGTAGCCATTGTAAAACTGTCCTACAAGTATCAATTATCAAAGTTGTAGATTGCATTGACAAATATAACAGTTATATTAACTTTTTCCTTTATTTTAACTTGAAATGATTGAGAGAGTAGTAACATAGAACTGAGTTTAAATTTGGCGCCAACGCATGTCCACTGAATCTTAGTGTAATTTGCGTCATTTGCATCTAAAATTATAGGGAAAAACACGATTTATTAATCTATTAAATCAACAAATTCTATAACTTCAAACTAATTAAGATGGTCACTTGATTAAAATAGTTAGTGGTGCTTATATTCTCAAACAGGAACAATAATAATGATTTACAAATTAGTAAAATTTCTTGGTAAACTTGAGTGAGCATGCAACAAGCTAAGAAGTGCCCGATTTAGACGGAACAACTTTATTTTTATAAAGAGTACATAAAAAATATTTCAATGATGACTTTGTATAATTGATATAGAATAGAATTGTGTAAAGTAGTGACCTTCGATCCTCTAATGAAGCAACAACAGTAGTAATTTGGACACTTTAGATTGACTCTTCCACTAGAACAAACAAGGTGTGGACAGCGTTATCCTAGATCTACTAATGCAACCTTTGTCCAGTAGTAATCAAATTAATAGAGGACCCTTATAGGCTTATATGATATGATAAAAGATAAAAGGTAACACAAATATATGTATTTGATAAATAAAAGATGCAATGAATGAATATGATTTTATGGAATTGATCCATAACAAATGCACGCCTCTACTTTACAATCGGTTAGGGTTTCTTTGCATTTCTGTAAAATTCTATTCATTATGAAGTTTTTTTACAATTTTTTTTTCTATAAAAGAATTCCCTTTTGTAATTGAAAAGTACTGGAATAAAATCTTCTTTCATTTAAAAAATGGAGACTTTAATTTTAACCTCATATGAACAAATTCAAAAAAAAAAATTAATAATTAAAAAAAAGGGGGGATGGTTGAGATTTGTGAATATAATACTTTGTATATGTATATGTTTAGTTTTATACGAAGCTTGTTCTTTTCTAGTGGCGAGTTGCATACATTATTGCATTAATCTTAAGGTTAGGAGACCAATTCCTAAGCAAAATTGTTCTTGGAATAGATACATAAAGTGCTAGCTTATACCTTTCTTACCAGTGTGTGAGAATATAAAGTTAGCAGAAACTTATTGCGTCTATTATTTCTAAGCTAAGGTTAGTTTCTATACCTATCAAATATTCGACCTCCTGAATTAAAGTAGAAGATGTCATATACCTTTTGGTTGAAAAAGAGACTTCTGATTGGAAGGCGAAGAGGGAAGGAGAACCACTCAAATAACCAAGCATATGTATTGCCACTAGCTAGAAATTAAACACTATAAGCTCATAAACTATTTTTCATTTACTTCTACGTACCAACAATATATCAACCACAATTACAAAAGAAAAAAAAAATGATGCACAAGCTTCCAAACATAGAGGACTTTTAGACCTATATATACATATAAAGTACCCCTTATTACTAATCATAAAATATAAACTTCATACTAATCATATAGTTAAATTAGTATGTTGTGTAATAGGGTCTCTTTGTCCAATAAAAAAAACACATGAATTTGATTAATTAAGAACAAATCACGTATAGTACATGCTGCTGCCGACCAATTGCAATGGAAGAAATAATCATTTTTGGGTACTATGAATTTGGGAAATTTTGGATTTGCTACAGTAAATTTAAAAGTCAACGGGATCAAATATATAAATTTAAAATTAATAAAAAAAAGAAGGCAAACGTGGGAGCCAGATTAGCAGAAGGACCCATGCATATTGTACATTATTACTCTCTTGCTTCTTCATTGGATAATTTTATGTTTTCTTTTTGCTATTTTCCCATGCATTTGTCTACTGTTTTCTTCTTCTATTACTATAATAATACATGATCATTTAATATTTATATCATTAGTCAATTAGGATATTTTGATTGGGGAGAGCCAACAAAAATTGGTCGTTGTACCTTGTAATAAATTTGGAGAAATAAAATTATCAAGTTGTGTTGAATTGTGTAGATATATTAGTTATTAGGATTGCAATCATGCAAATATAAGGACGTTCATAAAATATTAATAAAATAAAATCAAGTGTCAAATTGAAATTTAAAAAAAAATAAATATTAATTTAATTAGTGAAATAGTTTAAATTATACAAGTCATCATGCAAGATTTCACATGACAATATAATATATAAACAAGCTAAGTGAAGATATAGGTTCAAATGTAACATGAGTACATCACATTACAAATGCAACTAATAATCTAGGACAGGAGGAGCATGCGACTATGCAATATATCATATGAGTACATTAATGGCCGAAACAAGTTGGACAATGTGCATGGGTGCATCTATGAAGCTAGGAAGAGATGTAATTGATCATGTCGCGGATACGTAAACAAAAGATATTATACAGATCGAGAAGTGTACACAACATTGCAGACGGATTTAGCAAATCAACGAGTGGATCGCATGAAATAATATATACATACATATAATATACTGATGGACTTAATTAGAAGTTGTTGAGGAGTCAATAATCAAATTAAAAAGGAAGGAATTGATGAAAAACATTGAGAGAAGAAGAAGAAGAAGTTATGGTCAGACTTCAGACGAGATGGAGTGACAGCAGGTGGCGGACAGTGGAGCATTGTCAGTCGCAGCCGACAGTAATGGTGGGGCTACTGGTGGTGATGGAGGTGTAGTTGTAGATAACTGTTACACCCATTTTTTTTTCTTCTGTTGGGTTACGTAATGCATTCATCTCCCTAATTATTTCAACCACTTTTTTTTTTTTCAAAAAAAGTCCAATATTGTTTACTCCTTTAACTTTTCTCAATTTTTTCCCTTTCTTTTTGGGTGCAAAATATTCTTTTCTTGCCTTTTTAATTATCTCATTAGTTACCTTTTTATTAAAAAAAATAAATAAAAAATAATGATAGATCACAACAATGGTATAATTTTGTATTAGCAGGGAGTCACATATCTATGAGATGCAAATTATAATTTTAACCTTAGGATAATTCATGTACTCCTTGCATCGTCTTTATAAGTTCATTGTGTTTGGCCGGTAATTGACTTATAAAAAAGTCAAAACAATAAGCTACGGAGTATATAATTACTTTTAAGAAGCTTTCCATATTATCTAGTTATACACATAATTTGATTAACATCACTACATTAGAGCTAAAAACTCTAGACACTATCCGTAACTATAACATGACACTGCCTAACACGAAATTTACTGAGAAACTCAAACAGTAAAACCCAACCCAATCTAATCAGATAAATTTGTTTGTGCAATGATCTTACTTTAACATGATATTGTATTTTCCTATATTTGATTAACATTCCGAAATTAATTAAACAGGAACACAAGTCGTTTATCCACTTTTGCCATCACTAAAGTGACCTACGGATAAGTACACTACACAACAATACGTACTTAGGTATATCCACAATAAATTTATGTACTTTTTGCGTGTTTATTATTAATAATATCATTTTTCATTGAACAATATATCTTAAAATGAGCAGTTGAACAGATGGGCAATGTTTAGGATTGGATAAACCAATATACTATTACAGGCTAATAAATATTGTCACATACTTCGTATATGATATATTAAACAAACTTGTATAATATGGATAAAAGAAATAAACATTATCTCATACAAAACAAAATGATACCATCATACATTCATACCATACTTCTTCAAATCTTAAAGATATAAAACCATAATAATTTTATTTTCTAATTTTCATTATTTCTTCGTTTCATAATATACACGGTTTTGAAATACTTTTTTCTTATCAATATCCTTGATTATATACTTATTTAAAAAATAAATAAAAAAGACTTGATATTCCAATAATGTACATAAATATAAAGCCAACAACAACTTACTTATCACAGTGTGTTTTCTCTACGGCTAGTCACACCGTGTAGCTGCCTGTAAAAAAAAGGAATACCTCCTATAACACAGACAAAGTAACCCCTATTATACTGACAAAATAACTTCTTATTATACTTATTGAGTAATTCTTGAATAATAAAGTAATCCTTACAACATTGGCAGATTAACCCTTATACACGTAATAGAGTAACCCTTATAATAGCAACTAAATTACCCCTATACCCGTAACAAAGTATCTCTTATAATACTAACTAATGAGTAACCTCACGATGACTGGCCACACAATTTGACAGCCACATATATAAGTTAGTATATTATATACTTATTAATAATTTATTTTATATAACAGAAAAAAAATGGTTAAAGTTATGAAAAAGTCAAACTATAACAATTATTATAAAACAAATCAGAGAAATTATTATAAAATAATGTTATACTGATGAGGTAAATTCAAAACCACATGCAACAATAATTTGATTAGAAAAGTGGTTAAGAAAAGACGAGAAGTCATATAATGTAATTTGGACCGAAGGGGTCATTAATTCGATAAAAAAAAAAAAGGGCATATATGGCCTACAGAATATGTGTTTAGGGGTTTTAATTATTTTGGATGGACAAGAGCTTTCTATTCCCCACCCTGAAACTGAAAAGAACATGAAAGAAAAAAAGTACTACTAGACCTAGTTTTATTTTGGTTTTTTCTCAAAGTGGGGACGACTATTATTAGTTCTCAACTTCTCAACAACATCATTACAATTATTGTAGTGCTCTTCTTTAATCGGAGAACGATATATATACATGGATTTGGTATGAATGTGTTTTTATTTTTCTTTTATTATTATTATGAGGTACGTAATGCTAGTTGGAGTTTTGTAATTGAGTCATTTTGTTAATTAGTAGCCTATGTACACTTAATTAATACGTTAATTTGTTTAAGGGTAATAACTTCATTCTCTAATATACTCTCTTTGTTTCTAAATAATTGACGTACTTTACTCATTCGACCATTGACACGCTAACATAAATGAAAAGCTAAGGGAGTATTTATGTTCGAAACTACAGGTAATTATCATATCATATTGTGTCTAACTCATTGTATTTTTATTACGTATTCCGATTTTTTTTCTGCCATTGTTTTATATCAACGTACTCATTGTTACTCCATATTATTCAAGACATTAAAGGGTAGTAAAAATGATTTATAATGTTCTTTCACGCAATGCCATGCGTTAAAATTCATGATTATAAATATACAAAATTACAAAATATAAAATAAAATGAATTAAATGCCAATATGATTTTGTCATCACTCATCACCAACTATTAACAAAAATTATAAATGAGGACTAAATATGGTTAAGTGGGGAACGTGGCCCACTTTCATAATCTTGCTTCAAAATCACACTAGACGAACTTAAATTGACTTGATAAATGATAAACAAACACAATCTCACCAATATATTGTCAACTAAACTACTAGTTTTGAAATATTGAGGAAGTTATTTAATTAAGATTTCAGATCAAATTTCGTCTATATTATTACAATCTCTTGATATCTCATAGCAAAATCCCAAAAGAAAATATGGAGCCAGTGGGAATAATTTGGAGCTCTTTTCCAATTAAGTCAAATAAAATAAACTTGCATAGCGCACATATACCAATTCAATTCAATGTACAAGAACATTACCTAGCTAGCTTACTTTTAAAAGAAAAATAACATACCTAGCTTACTACTATAGGAAAAAGAACATTATTGAAATAGTTTTGTAGTACAATAATGTAGTCTATCAGTGGCTCTTTCAACTCTAAGGTGGAAAAGACAAATTAATCAATCAAAGTGTTTATCTAGTGGTAGTAAAAGACATTTCAATTTTAAAGTTGGAGATTCAATAAATTTCAATCCTATCACAGTTTGAGGATGAAAATGCCCTTATTTTTCATTACTCTCAAAGACTAAGACTCAAAGTGTGTAGTCCAATCCATTAATTTGGGTCGGATTGACGTGTGATAGGTTCTAAACTGGTAAGTCAGTATATTATGTGCTCTTAAATCTAGTAGATATAATGAAAAACTTTCAATAAATGATTAAATCATGTGCATTTCCCTCATTCCATGGCTAATAATTGCATGAATAGATGCAGGGTTTAATTCTTAATTGCACCATATAATATTTGATTCATTGACCCTTAAAGGAAATCTTTTATTCTTGTTTATTTGATTTGCAAAACTATTCCCCGGCCCGTCTATCGATCTTCATAATAAATAATTAAAAAATATAAACAAAAATAGAAGAAGAAAATTTTAATATCCAAGCATTTGCATGTTCTCGCATGAAGGAAGAGGATGAGCATATAACAAACAATATCGTGTAAGACTCCTATATTAATACAAAGCTAAGTATAAGTAATTAAGTATTGAAAAAGGCAAACACAAAGTAAGAAATAAGTTTTTTTTTAAAAACAGTCCTCTGTTAATGATTTACCTAATAAGATCAGCAAGCTAATTAATTTTAGAGCTTAGTTACGCTACGATATGTCGTCATCATTTTGGTTGCACATACAAGTGTTACAATTTTCCTCAAGATAATAGTTGTAAGGGAAGTAATAACAAAATTATTATATTTCGGAGCCGTTTGGTTTGCACGGGGTAAACGGAATGGAATCAACAAAGAGAATGGAATGAAACTCTTTCCGTGTACTATGTTGTTTGTTTTAAAAAAACAAAGGGAATCACCATCACCACCACACAACCTCTCTTTCCCATTTCTCCAGCCACTCCACCGTCAGCCACCACCTCATCGGGACTCACCACCTGTCATTGCACCTCCCCCACCCCTCGCCGCCCCTTCCCTTCCCAGAAACCCTTTCCCCGCCCACGCAAATCCATCCTAGCGGCTAGATTTGTGAAGCGCGATAAGCCTTTACCCCCTCTTGGTCTGAATCCGATGTTCAAGACTTCATCGCCGGCGATCCTCTTCATGGCCCCGTCGTAATTCTCTCTCTATCATTTTAATTTCTTGGTCTGATTTTGGATCGATTTGCAATGATAGATAGACAGACAGCTAGGGTTTTGATGGTTTTGCGTGGGCGGGGTAGGTTTTCAGGGGAGGGAGAGAGGGAGGTGCGACGGGTTTCGGTGAGGAGAGGGGCATGTGCAACGGGTTCCGGCGAGGAGAGGGGCAGGTGCAGTGAGTTCCGGTACGGTGGCTGGGCGGTGGGGGTAATTGGGTAAGGTAGTGGGTATGGTGGCTTAGGAAAGGGAATGGAAAAGGCTAGGGGGGGTGGGGAATCAATGTGGAATGATTTTGGGTAAACTTAAAAATAAAAATGGGTAAAGGGAATGAAAAATGTGACAAACAAACAACAATAAAGGGAATGAAACATGTTCATTCCCTTTCCCTTTGATTATTAACCCCAACCAAACGGTCCCTTCCTCCATTTCAAATATGATGCTACACTTTAAGTTGTAAATATTTAACTTTGATGATTAATATCTATAAATATGTATGGAAAAATTGATAATTTTAAAGCATAAGTTGACATTAATTCCATTCTCATTTGTATATGAATCAATTCACAATTTCTTCAGAAAAAACAATGATAACAAGGTCAATTTTAGTATATGAGTAGTGTAAACTAGGGGGTAGATTTTTGTTTTTAACGGAAGAAAAGATTTATTGATTTATGGAGAGCCATATAGTAATATCATTGTTTACAACTTTTAATTGCATATATATTATATATTGATGATTAGAGTTATACATCACATAGGTGACCGCTTGTTGGATCAATAATACTCGATCTAAACCTAAAAAATTGTATATCCAAATTTACCAAACCCCAAATGTTAATGTGATTAAATTATCATAACAAACATTAAAATTAAAACTTTGCAAAATGAAATACTGCATGCATTGTGATCAACCCAATGTTCAAGCAAATAACTTATAACCGGAATAAAATAAGGCTATGTAAAAAATAATACAGTAGGAGAGTGAGGAATGGCTCGAGTGGTTAGAGCTCTCCTCCCGGTTTCAAGTGATATTGAGATCGATTCTTCTCACCCGCCCTTGTGGTTCTCTAAACACCAAAAAAAAAAAAAAAAAAAAAAAAAAAAAAAAAAAAAAAAAAAAAAAAAAAGAATCAACCTAAAATTGAAGTGAATTGCTTACGGAATAAATGAGACTTTGCAGAAAGCAATACAGAGGAGTCAACCCAAATTGAAGAGAATTACTTATCAATAGAATAATTAAGACTGCAAAAAGTAAAACAATGGAATCAACCCAAAATCAAAGTGAATAAACTTATCAACGGAATATAACCCCAAAATAAATCATACTTGGATTTCGATCATTTATTTCATCACCATTGATGATACCAAGACTCAAGAGCAATATATTTACTATGGTGCCCTTATTTAGACGGTCTCACTTTGTTCGCGTAATCAGGTAGAATTTACTGTCATATTATTTCACAACCATTATTAATAAAAGTATTTCTTACAACTTTACCCATTAAGGCTCTAATTTATTCACCGTATTTACACTTATATATGAAACGTAAGCTCATATAAGTACTCATGGATAAATAGTTAGTAAGGGTGGTTATCCAATTTCAGATAGGTGTAATTTCACTATGTTCACTGTTCAAGCAATAAGTGAAATCAAGTAAATATATTATTGAACCTTACCTTACATTATGTTGAATATAGATACAAAATAGTAAAAATCGAGTGAATAAAAGTATAAAACACACCATAACCTATCTAACAACCAACGAGCCATCGACACATTACTCATTATAATACAGAATATAATTGTATATAATAATAATACTATAATAGTACTCTTAGTACTAATACAAGGATAACAAGGAAAGGGAAGAAAGAAGAGGATGTTACATTTGACTTTCCAGATTGGAAGTTTGCATTAAATTAAACAAAAATAATAATACAATGAAAGAATCCATCTCACTTTTTTGATTGATTTAAAGACACGAGAGGTTCACCCTTAACATCTAGTCACATCATTTTGCTAACCCCGTTTCATTTCTTATTACAACTTCTCGTCAACTTCTTCCTCCTCTTCATCTCTCCCTCACTCTCTCCGCTCCCTCAATCTTTAATTATTATTTCGATCTACATGCTTGTTTTGTTCGAGTTTTCATATTCATCAATCAAATTATAATCCTCGTTCTTCGACTTTCGCTTTGATTTAAGTCTCCCTGGCTTGTCTATCTTTCAAAATTAATACACCGTAAATCAAATTTAATAAAAACCCTTCAAATTATGTAACTTCAGCTTATATCTTCTATTTGATCCCATAAAAAAAAACCCAAAAAAAATATTTTTCTTTTGATTATCATCTTGACATTATGATCATGTCTATCTAGCTCTAAGTCGCTTTTATCTTATTTTCATTGTTGTTCGCGGTGGCTAGCATTCAAACGAAGCCTTAAACAAAATTTTATAAAAACCTTCAAATTATGTAAATTTAAACCCACAATCCTTTAGTTTTCTCATCACAAAAAAAAAGAAAAAAAAATAAAAAAAGTTACTATGAACCCTCAAGCGGAGCCACCGGCGGAAGTGTCGTTATCGGTGCCTCCGACACCGGAGGGAACACCGGCGCCGCTGATATCGAGTCGGCGAGTTGACTCGCTGTCGTACGAGCGATCTTCGATGCCAAGGTGCAACTGTTTTCCGGATGGCCCGTTGGAATTCGGGTCGGGTCCAGCTTGCTTCACTGACTTTAAAGTTCCCGACGTCACCCTCACCCGAAAGGTATCTTTTATGGGCCCCACTTTAACGGCTTAAGTTTTTTTTTTTATTTTTTGGAAATCATAGTGTAGTAAAAAAAATTTATATACGAGTTAAATTGCTTGCATTATAATTTTGGTTAAAAATAAGTTCCGTTGATTTTAGAGTATAATTTTATTGTATTTCATGAGACGGGTGAGGTTTAGTGATTCACATTTCATAATTATAGTAATTTTTATAGAGTAATAAGTCCAAGGTCGTAAGTTTACGTATGACATAGATTCATCTATGATTTTTTTTTTTCATTCTTGTACTAAATTATTTAAATAGAGTTAAGTAATATTAATTACGCAATTCAGAGGTGGTACAACAATATAAAATTTTGTTTAGCTTTTATGTCGCCTTCAATATTTTTGAAAGAAATGCAAATAGGTGTACGATTCTGAATTTCTGATCAACTCATTGAGTAAGAGTGAAAAAATAATTATATTTCAATATAAAATTGATAAATTTAGACGCTTTTCGTGGTCTAACCTTAAAGATTTAGTATTTTATAACACTTAAAATCAATAGTGTATCAATATTGTGGCCGACGGTTTATTACAACTAATAGCAAACAGTCGTCTCAATTATCACCAAGTAATAAAACTATGACTCATTCACAGCCATACATAGAGTGAATATATAATTGCAAGTAATGAAAAAAGAAATAATTCTATTTTTTAACGGTGAGAAATTTAGTTTTGATGGTGTCATGTTTAGTACTTCATACTAGTTATAAAGGAAAAGGTGGCAAGAACTAATAAAAATTAATAATCTACCTATTATAGTGTTTAATTATGTCCTTAATTACAATTTGATCATCTTTATCACCAGATTCAGAGTTTCAATTAAATTAAGTAATAAATTAAAGTCACCCGATTTTTGCGCTTTGTGTCTAAACCTTGTGCTAGCTAGTAGCTACCACATGAACTCGCATTATTTGTCTATTGTTGTGGAAAAAGGTGTGCACAAATGTAGATGAAAGAGACAGCCAAGTAGCCAAAAAACGATACTTGGTACTGAATTTCATGATATTATCATACGGGCTATTGTTTGTGATATTATTTCGTTATATTTAAGTATACAAGTATATTTGTATGTGAAAAAAAAAATAGATGTAAACATCGATGTCAAACAAACAATCAAGAAAGGAAAATTGTCGTGTATTAAAGTACTTTATAGATATACATTTTTTTTTAAAAAATAAATAAATTAAATGGGTATTCTACATTAAAATACATTCTTATTTTAACTTTCAATAAGTCTAAAATTGGGTCTATAATCACTTATTAACATCATTTCACTCTACTTTTTCCACTATCCTTAATCACGGGATAATTTGTAATACATACATACATACATACATACCAATCGAGAGATCGATTCTCGTGTATTTAGAGGATAGAACACTTGAGGTCATACTTTTGAAATAATTATAAGAGTTGTTATATCATTTAAATTAAGCTAACGTAATGTTGTATTATTCTCTCCTAAGCATTTTCTCTTCGTAATCAGATAACTTATTTAACTAATACTTGGTGTGAGGATTATTTGCTTAGCATTTATATTAGCCCCGCGTGACGTAACGTGGGTACTGTGTAGCGTACATGTATATGCAACTTTATTGGCGGCTTTCTAGGCTTCATAATTCATATAAAAATGTACATAAACGTGAAGTACTTCTGTACTTGTACGGTTACCCATAAAATTAAAATTTGATGAAACGAAAGACTTGAAAAAATTGAAAGAACCAATGTTTGGCACATGCAGCTAATTACTGCTTTGAGGAATTAAGCTGTTCATACTTCCTTTATTATTCGTATCCATTAGGAAATTGTTAACTTCCCTTTATATTCACTGTGAAATCTGTTGTTACATTTGCAATTTAGATGATAATGCATTGGATTACTGTATAAGGGTACGGTAGATCTTCTATATTGTTAAGTTCTCGTTGTCTATCGCGAGTGTTAAGTGTGTTTGTTGTATGAATTATGAAGTCCCAATGTCTTTGTCTTAGTACTAGTGATGCTGGTGTTCTAGGGAGTACAATGTCACCCATGAAAATGTCAATAGCTAAAGCATAAGTGTTCGTTTAAACTAGTTTTTGTAACAACTAGTGCCCCAAAAGCGTTAAAAACTACCAATTACATTCGGGAAACATTGGATTATACAATAAATAAGCCAAGTTAGAGGGTATTTTGCAAGGTCATGAGCTAGTGATTAATTAATCAATACTGTTAGTTTCTTGAACCTCTTGCGTAATAGGCTTATTTCCCCTGAAAAGATTTACTCATATTTGGTCATTTGTGTAATCAGCTTGTTGCAGAGTTTGTGGGAACTTTCATCCTAATCTTCGCGGCAACAGCTGGTCCCATTGTAAACGAGAAGTACAATGGTGCAGAGTCATTGATAGGAAATGCTGCTTGCGCCGGACTAGCAGTCATGATCATAATTCTATCAACAGGCCACATATCAGGAGCTCACTTGAACCCGTCTCTCACCATCGCCTTTGCAGCTCTTCGCCATTTCCCATGGGTCCAGGTTCCAGCCTATATTGCTGCTCAAGTTGCTGCTTCAATCCTGGCTTCTCTCGCTCTCAAGGGTGTCTTTCATCCTTTCATGTCAGGTGGAGTTACAGTTCCTTCAGTGGGTGCTGGACAAGCATTTGCCCTGGAATTCCTGATTACCTTCAACCTCATGTTTGTTGTCACTGCTGTTGCTACTGACACTCGAGCGGTAAGTTATTATCATAAACAGTTATACAAGTATTAATTTGTTTTGCAGATAGAACCAAAAGTAATTGTTACTTTGTTAGAGTTTCATATACTGTTGCATATAGGAATGTAACTATGCAAGGCTTCATTTGCTTTCCCTCACAAAATCTTTGTCTGAACTTATCTTGTTAGCTATACTTATTTAACTTATTGGAGTTTATCGGAACTTATATGAACTTATTTTAGCTGTAGCTTGAACGTTAGTAGCCCAACTGCGAGATTGGAAATTAGTGTAACTTGTACGAAACATATCTCCTCAGGGTGAAAAGAACAAAGCAAAAATTTCATCAATGTGTAACTACATATGTATATATATAAATGATCTGACACCCTGCTATAGTAATAGACTTCTTTCTGAAGCTAAGTAGACCATGATATAGTCAAAATAGATACATCATCTAGGTATATTTTGCCACATGAGTTCTAATGTAAGGAAATCTTCTAATGAATCGTGGTTTACGTTGCAACAGGTTGGGGAACTAGCTGGTATTGCAGTTGGAGCCACAGTTATGCTGAACATTCTTGTAGCAGGGTAAGTCTTTTAGGCATTTTCTTAACAACTATTAATTCTCTTTCACAATTGATTTGATTGGTCAATTGGTGCAAGTAGCGCGCAGGAAAGCTACATGATTTTTGTGCAACTAAGAAACAGATTTTCTAACAGAACAGTTTAAGGACTATGCGAATTATTGAACATAAGCTTTTCTTTGAAACAAGAGTGAAGAGTAAATTACTGAAATTGAGTATAAATTCTGTTTAATGGTGCAGTCCATCAAGTGGTGCATCGATGAATCCTGTGAGGACTCTTGGCCCGGCTGTTGCAGCAGGAAACTATAAAGAAGTGTGGATATACTTGGTAGCCCCGACTCTTGGAGCTCTTGGAGGCGCAGCAATCTACAAGCTAGTGCAGCTTCAGGAGCACGAGGTTGAGCCAGCACGCCCTATCAGAAGCTTCCGTCGCTAGATGAACTGTGAATTATTGTGCACCTCTACGGCCTGGTCTCCTGCCGTGTTAATACTACCCCAAAGGAACATTTGTAAAGAATAAGGCGCTGACTATTTGTGCCATGAAACTTTGAAGCATTATAAATGGACTAAGGATGACAAACACTTGCTATGTCTTACTTGGTGCTTTGGCCTTCTACATTTCTTAAGGCCTTTTATTTTCTCTTATGTGCATGTGTGAAAAATGTGGTGTGGGTTGATTTGTAATTGTATGACAGTGTTTGTAATTGCAATGTGTTGCACATTTATAACATAAAATGGTAATATGAACTTTTATACGTGTATACTATTTATTGTAATTCTCTTTTAAGTTCGGTTAATTGTCTAACAGTTAAGCAACTAACATGGGGGGAAAGGTATAAATTGTTCCTTTTACTATACGGCCCAAAATTTTCAGTCCCACCATAGCATGCAGCTAAGCTGGATTCCAAACATAACAACACCACTCTTCAGTGAATATACATACACACTTTCTACAAGAATCAAAAGTCTTTCACATACTTTTGGAAAATCTCCTTTTGTTTGACTGTCTAAATCTAGAAAAGGATAAAGTAGGGCAAAGGAGAATATATACCATTAGGCGCATAACCAAATTGAGCCACAAATGGAAGACAATATTTTCCACGAGTGATGAGTACAAACTCAGAGAAAGTAGTTTAAAGTAAGTAAATGATGGTAAGTGCTACTTTGTTGTCTGATTGATGACAAATTAAATAAGTGTAACAGTAAATAAGTAATAAGTCCACGATTTGTAAGGTTTAAAGTCAACTAAAGTTTTGTTCTTTTTCATTTGAGGATGATAAATGGGCCCATTTTGCCTTGTTGGTTGGTAGAATATGGTGACCATGATAGGTTGGTTTGGTTTCAAGTTGTTTTCATTGTTCATACATCTGATTTTGGTGTTCATTGTTCTACCATAGTACAAAGTCACTTTAATTTCTAATCAGGTAATGGTTGGTAAAGTGGTCATAGTGTAGAGAACCTTAAGAGGATAATTACATTTAACTCGGCCTTACGGAGATTGTATATGGAGATAATACGATCTTACAGAAATTGTTTATGGACATGTAGAATCCTCACATTGGATCGTTTACTAGGATAATTCACACATGAATCCATGGCCTAAGCATGTTCGGAGTTACTTTGGCCGATCACCCATAGGATGGGAGTGGTAAAACACGCTGAAAGGTCCAGCATGTCATTTCGGCCATGTCGTGTCCAGGCCATGCTTAGGTTGTATATGTCATAGGAGCTAATCAGACTCTCAATTCCATACCTCAACTTTCTTTCACTATTAACACTATCCTGGTCGTGATAAAAGCACCATATCTTAGTTTTTGTCAACAGCTACGAATCTAGCCTTTGGCTAATCAACAAGCTAGTTTTAGCAGATTCAACTAATCAAACCAAAATACTGATATCATTTGTCTGGTTGTTATTTGTTGATCTAGTCAAATCACATGAAAATCAATCACTGATTTCAATCAATCTTGTTTCATGACCTGTTAAATCTAGCCATGCTCAATCTTTGTCTTACTGATAAATAATGACACATGAGATACCAGACAAATCAATCTCATATCTAATGATAAAAACAAATTTCATTATTTCATGTCTTAAAATATAAAATTAATAAAGAACACATTAATTTCATTTCCAAACTAAATAAATAGATAAAATCACAACATTTACAAAAGTGGAGGCTACCACTTTCTGTTCTGTACTTCCTAATACTACCCCCTCTAATAATCTCCTTTTCCTTTTGTACAAAAACCATAATTTACTCAAAGAACAAGATAACAGGATGATTTCTCCTACCAAGAACCAAAAAAATAATTTAGTACTATCGACGAATAAGTAGATTGTCAATTAAACATATCACTTTACCAATTCTCTAGATATTAAGTAGCGGAAGGTGAAATTGTGAGGCATCCATTCGATGATGCTCTTGCGAGATTTTCCAGATTGACACTTCTTAAGACTCTTCTTTAGTGGATCAGGGAGTGATTGTTGGATCATTTCAACGATACCGGCTGAGCATAAACCAGTGTCCTTGGCATATGCCTCGACTACCTTTGGCAGGACGACCTTTTGGTCCTTGCGTACACCAAAGGTGGCACGAATGTACTCATCTTTAGCAGATTCGAGATCTTGCAAAACTCTTTTCGGGGTATATACACGAAGCTGTAAATTACAAAACAAGAAAAAACAGGTAAATCTTTTCAGATATATAACTCATAAATTGGTTACATGGAACATAAAGAATGAGTGCTGCAGTAAATGAAAAAATGGTTTGAGAAAAGTAATGTACCGCAGGATCAGAGTGGCTTCCCGAACAAAGTGAAAAGTGTAGTAGGGGTTCTGGATGCTCGATTGCATAGGCCTGGCGGGCATCTCCTGTTTTGAATTTTGTCCTAGGGGAAAGCAGCATGCGTAGCCACTGGAAAATCACGAAAAATAGAAAAAGAAATTGAATACTCTACTAGAATTGCATAGATAAAATCTAGTCTAAACTACAATCTGATTGTCACAAAGATAGTTCATGCTGAGGCTGACACTGGAACAATAGGGGTGTAAAATACAAGAAACGATAAACTGATAAACACGCTTGAAAAAAATGTATTCGTGGTACAGAATTCCCAACCAATATACTACCCAAAAAACCTTTCCTCTTTCCTGCAACTAGAAAAGAAGAATCCTCTGAAAGATTTTGGCCGGGAAGTCAATGGCAGGGTCGACCTATGATACTTGGACATGCAGACAAGTATCAGTGATTTTCCAACACCACTTTCAGTTTTTAAGTCTAGTTTAATTGTCGTATGATTTGTATAAGTGCTAGTTGTAAGGAAACGAAAAATGCATTCAGGCAGCGCATTCCATTACAGAATCAGAGCCCATTAATAGAGAATCTACTTGCAGAATACAAACAATTGTTGAAGAAATTAAAAAATTAAAATACTGTGCTCAGGTGTGAAAATATTTTAGCTGAAAACTTTGGGAAACTTGTGGCTATAACTTGCTATGGGAACAAATAAGGTCCCTGCATTCAAGTTTTAGTCTAAAAGAAGTTGCCTGCATAACCCTTATTTTCCATAGGAGCAAAGATTTAGAGGATGCAAAACTAATCGCACTCATCATCACTTAGTTCAACTATTTAATGACAGCTCAAAATATGAGATTTCAGCCATCTTTATACACGAACAAAAAGCCAATCTAGGAACGAACCTGCCCTGGACGAGACATCCTACACCCCAGGATAGAGCTCTGAATGGTGTCAGCACTTATAGTATGACCCCCAACATTGTAAGCAGCCTGCATATAGGCAAAATAAATTAATACAGCAAAAAGTTACAGCTTCTCCATCCAAAAGAATTCTATTCACCGTCTTTTACCTTCAAGAGTAAGAAGACTCTCTTCACATTATTCTGTGGAATGCCATACGCTAGAAATGCCTACATGCACAGAGCTCACAATGTCATACAGTGTACAAAGGTCAATGTTAATAAAACTAAATAATCAAGTGTACTGGAAAGTGTGATCATTACATGCATCACCAAAGCATTGTGAACATTAATCCAAAATGCAACTTTCTCCTCATGTTTCAACTGCTTCGGATCTACTTCTTGTAATTGGCAAATGAGTGACCTTAAATAAGAAAGATAAACATAATCAAGTTTGAAAAATATGTGTTGTAAAGTTCAATTCTTTATATATTCCCCTGTTTCCCCATCTTTGCAATGGGTAGCATATCATGGAAGCCTTACCTGAAATTCTGTAACATATGTTCCACTTCTCCCAATTTCTGGCTCTCTCTATACATACATGGGACTTCGACCATAGTGCTATAAGGACCACTAAACTCCTTAAGCCCGTCCACATTGAATGGATTATCCAGATGCGCATCAAAAGATGAATCTTTCCCATAACCTGGACTCCATGCATCACATTGATATTGAGGAGAAAATGCACCCATCGAGGATGACGAGGAATTGGGTGATGAGAGACCATTGTTTGCTGCAGGTGACTCTCCCAACTTGCAAAATATGGCTGCCATACACTTCACCATATCTTCTGAAATTCTGTTAGGAGTCTCTGGAACATGGTCTGAGATACGTGTGCCAAGATGCTCTGCAAGGCTGATGACATTTGAGGCTACAAACTGCGCAAAGAAACATATGATAATGTTATGCACAAATAAGTACTACTCCTATTACGGATCAGGTTTCATTAAATAATTCAATTCATGTAATTCAGAGAACAGCAAAGCAAAATGCCGCAAGTAATAAGTTCACCAACTTCATAGAAATTCAGCTTATATTCTACTGGGAAGTACATTCTGATTGACAGTCATAAGGCAGAAAGAGCTACCTCAGACATGGACAATGGCTGAGAATGACATGCACGCAAAGCTTTAGCTACAGAGTCCGGAGAAGGCCTAGTAGGGTGTGCTGTACGATGTGATAAAGAGGAGTGGCAGCGATGAGCATTAGAGTCGAGTATCTTGCTTTCACCGGTTTCTTTGAATGTGTTAGAAAGCGTCCTAGGAACTGGTTGAAATGTTGATTCTTCAACCTTTGTTGCAGTTTCAGCTGCATCTTCATCTACAAAAAGTCGACGTGGAATAACTGGGGGAGACTTGAGTCTTTGATCCTTGACAGTTGGAGATGTAGTGGATATTTTCTGATTCTTTATAGTCGGAGAAATTGACGACGCTTGGTGATCCTTAGCATTTGGAGATACGGTAGACACCTGCTGATCAAAAGCTTTTCTGTACAGTGACAGAAGGTACTGCTCCAGATACCCAACTTCCAACTCGAGCACTGCAATTTCCTTTATCAAATCTGTTGCAGGCTGAAACCAAGTAATAGGCATAAACAAAGTGAAGAAATATTAGAAAAAACTAACAAACTTAAGTACTTGAAGAGAATTTTCTTAGGATTATTATATAGTACCTACCTTTGGGACTGTAGAAGGTTCATTTTTCTCATAAGAAGACGTTCCAGAACCTAATGCATTTTCCAAAACACGCCGAACAGCAAATTGGTCCTGCAACCTTTTTTCGAGTTGAAGAATCTACAAACAATGCCAAGACAGAAAATCAGTACAGAGGAACAATTGAAGAAAAGGAGCCACAATGCAGAAAGTTTAAGCACAGAGTTCACTTCTAACCTCTTGCTTCAGTGAATGAGTTTCAACTCTTGGAGATTGCTGTTTCTTAGCCTTAATAGAGCCTTTAAGTCGTCCTACGTCCTGTTAACCAATCAAATTAAAGCATCAGAATCAAATTAGAAGTGGTACAACAAGAACCCAACACCCATTGAAGTAAATTAATCCTCTAACCATTTATTGAGTTTATCTGGCAGCTATTTCTGAAGAAAAATAGGGAAATTCACAATTTGCAAGCTCGAAAAAAGAAATCACCACTTTATACAAGCATTGGTAGTATGATACATCAAAAGATAACCATATCCAAAGTTACTTAAAAGAAATAATAACATGAAAAAAGGCATAAAGTGCACATCATTATCATCATAATCCATGAAAATGGAATCTAATAAGATTCATGAAAGTTTATAGTCAAACAAACAGTATATAATAAACCAAACAAAAGCATTATATACCAAGCTTCTTTATTTATTTTTCATAAAGAAATTATGGAAAGGATCAAAAAATCAAACTGGAAAGAAGAGAAACTAAAGAAAGAAAAAAAGGTAAGCTTACCAACTTTAGACGAGGAGACTCTTCAAGGGAATCACCATTCTCAACTCTTCTTTTATCCGGAAAGCTGACAATTAGAAAGCACATTAACTTCAATTTAATTCCAGATGATTAAACTCTTTTAGAATCAACAATTTCACCCATTCATAAACACAATATACAAAATATTCTCTCCTCAATTTCTTGAATTCCTTTTTCAAAGCAAAAAAATAATAAAAAAGCAAAAGATTACTACTTTACAATACCCTTTATAATTTAATGAAACACCCTTTTAAATTATTGTAAAAGAGTTCAAAAATGGTGATAAAATAATTAAGCAAGAATCATCAGAGTAAATATCCACAATTAGTGAGCTCAACCTGCTTTTCCAGCATCTCATTTTCCTAAATTTGGTTCTAAATAAACAAAATCTCATTTTTGGTACTGAATTTTTTTTAGGATTGCTAAAAATGAAAATCTAAGCAATTAAATGGGGACCAAAGGGGGTAGTAGCAGACTAACAGTGGCAAATTAATTAGGGCATATTGTAGATAGTGAAACTAAATGGGGTCATGAAAGACAAGTACTTGAATTTAATGAGTATTCTTCCATTCTCATATTGTCTGTCTTAATTCCTTTCACTAATTTCAGTGTCATTAGTCACTTGTAGCAACACCCACTTCAACAACTCATTACTAACCCACAATAACAACAATGCCAAAGCCTTAGTCCCAATAAGGCGAGGTCGGGTTGGGTCGGGTCGGCTGCATGAACCAAGAATTTATCTCCGAATAGTTGTCCACAAACACAAATATACTTTCCCTCCATTACCTTTTATGAAGTGTCACTAACCCACAAAAAAAAGTTAGACAAATTAAAGACTTCAAACCTAAATATTGCAAACCCATGAACCCAAAATCTAGAATAAATATACTGCAAAATTGAAGATTTTAGCTTACCTTTTTGAACGTTTGTGTCTTGAAATCATTCTGAGTGCCAACATTTGCCCATCTCCAATATCTTCCAAACCCATCTCTGAAAAATAAAATTAAATTAAATTAAAATTAACGAAAAAAACAAAATAGTGCTAATGAAAAAAATGGGATTTTGAGTAATAATAATGGTCAAACAAAACATTGGAAAAATCAGAAATAGTAAACCAAGTTACCAACCTAAGTCTGAAAAATCAGAAATGAGTATGAACCAAACAGTAGAACCTCAACCCAGAAGCAAAAACGGGTCAAAACCCGGGTTCTCAAAAAACCCACCAAAATCAAGCTCTTATAACTCTCAAAAACATTCAATTTGCTGTTTTCATTGAATTTACAGCAAAATCAAACACCATTAGAAGCAAATCATGTGAAAAAAATCAGAGAATGCAGAAAAAGAGAGTGAGGGTGTAATAATGAGTAAATACAGGTGCCACTAAACAAAGATTATCCCTTTTGACCAAGGATTTTATTTCTCTAATATAGTGTCTTTCTCTTCTCCTCTTCTCAAATGAATGGAGAGAGTTTACCAAATCTCTTGTAAACTTTTTGCAAATACTGCCCTTTTTGCATCAAAAGATGGTGAGCAGTTTTTATTTTTTTTATTATTGTTTAAGTACAATAATCTATGTTACTATTACCATTGGTTAAAATGTCAAAGGATCAAAAAGGCATCAGTTTTACTTAATTGGAATTTGGAAAGGAGGAAGGAAAAAAAAAGTGTAGTAGATGACAAATAAGAAAGAAAATTAGCACTTGGCAATGAATTTCTGTTTAGTTAAATACAAATGGGTTTTTATGTACGCAATCCTAGCTATTAAGTGTATGCTATAAGTTTGACAGGTTTTTTATATACAATCGGTTGAATCAAGTGCATGATACATATAGTGACGTAGTATGAGGCTATTTTTTTGCTTCCTCGGTATGTGCTTGTACCTTGTGAATAAATAAGCAAAAAAATAGGGAATTGATTGTACAATATGAGATACAGAGTACAATTGGTTGTAATATAGTGAAAACCCACAAACAGTTCATGGAATAATATGGCACTTTGACTAGTATATTTTTTTTAGTACGTATATAATTGGGTAAATAATTACGGAGTAACATTAATAGCGGTTTTACCATATGCAGGATGTTGGGTCTAGCAAACCTAAAGTTAGAATAATTATGCAATATTATGTTATAGATTAGGTAAGTTAAATAAAATTAAGGAAAAGGATTAATATGACAACAATGCAAATAGCCCACATTCTATTCCTTGTTGGGAAGCAAGTGGGAGTTGGTGACCGTCCCTCACCTCTCTGTCTTTTCCTATTAGCATGGTTTCTTGCATTTGTATTGGCTTTGTAAGATGCTACTATTTCAGGGACTTGGACCCTTATTCTTGCCTATGTCCTGCCACCTCACTTACCTAGCTAACCTAGTACTTTTGTGTTTATGGTCACTAATTGTAAAACAGATTAAAGGGCCAAATTTTTCTTTTTGTGATAGGATTTTAGTTCATAATTTTTGGAATAAAGCTTAATTGTAGAAACTAGTGTAGTAGTTGAAAGAATTCGTTGTCATATAGGTTTATACATGTACGACATTGAGGTCTATATAATTAATCTAAAACATAATTTATTATGTTAACGTAATCAAGTGAATTCATATTCATAATCAAGTGTTATTTAAAACTTATGATTATGATCAAAACTTATTTAATAGTTTTTGCGTATTTTGTGAACATGTAAATATGTAATTATTGGCAATTAGTGATGCAACTTGTTGCTGTGGTTGGAAGTAAAAATTATGGAGTACATTAGATCTCTTTGATATACAATCAAGACACTCAAAACCTTAACTCATGCAAGTAAACAATATTTTGTTAATCGAATAACCCTGAAATCATAATTTACACACAATACATGATAAATGATATAATTCCATGTACATGTAAGAGTGTAAGACACGTTGTAAGACTTGTAACTTATTTTGTTAGTCACAAACACACAACTTATAAATTAAAAGAATTGAAAGAGATGAAAAATACTATAATTGGGTGATTTAATTAACCCAATCATTACAATTTATATACAATTTGTTGAAAACTAAGGGGAAAGTGAATCACCTTTATAAATTTAATAGTAGTAAAAGGACATGCACTAAGAAGATGTAAATATGCTTATTTAATGAATTAATTAGAACTAGTGACTCATCTTTTATATTTGGGTGAAAATATTTCCAAGTATTATTCAATGTGAATTATTTGATGATGAAGAGTCCAACGTGACAGCTTCAATGGGTCATTTTTCTAAACTAAATTAGTACAAAGCAAGCCAACAGTGGCATTAGTTAAGTTAGGATAACACTTCTGTCGTTGACTTTAGTTGCTTTCTTTAACCTGAATTGTCAAAGAGTCAAATCAATTAGGAAATCTATAGTAGTCTTTGTCGCTCAACTTACTTCATCTAATCAGTTGAATTACAGGCCAGTAATTCAGTATTAGTGGAACTACTGTATAATCTCTATATAACTTTAATTAGTATTTGTACGGTTGTACCTAATTACATACTCCCTTGGTTTCTCAAAATTTGTGTTAGTTTGACTTTTTAGTTGTCAACACATACTATTAATCATTAATAACCCTTCATTGTAGTCAACTAATCAGCCCAAGTCAAGCAAGTGCATATACTCTCTCTTTAAGGGTAATGCTATATGTAGCTCTTATTAAATACACTCTTGAAAGTTGTATAAAATTAGAAATTCAAGATTAAAAACACGCGCAAATAAGTGTAATTAGTGTTTATTTTTCTATGATTTCCTAAATTTATACGATTTTCTAGTATAAATTCAATGCTTATATGTAGCCCTAAGGGCTATTTATAGCATTTTTCTTTTTTAAATGCAGTTTGACCGGCACATTTGCCAAGTCGTAACTTTGGCCATTAATATCTTTAATTGTCTATTAGTAAAAAAATTGTAACAAAATTATATTATTAAAATAGACATTGTGATGAATTTAATGATATATTATATAATAACATTTATTTATTTTATAATAGCAAAAAAATTAAGTCAAACATAATATGTAAATAGTACAAAAGTCAAACTAATGCATTTAAAAAAAAACGGAGAGAGTATTAGAAAAGAAAGTGGCTAAGTATTATGTCACGGATTAATGGTTTAAATTGCACTGTTGATCAAATATACTTCGTAGTTTGAATAGAGATAGGAAGTATGTGTATACTTAGTACCTTCATCCGGATTTGGGATTATATCATTGTTTACGAAGTATTTGTTGAAGACCAAGTGAACCTATTTTAAGCTATTACTACTCCATTATTCCATACGTTGGCAACATTAATAATTTAAGGGGTAAAAAAAAGGATCTTCTCTAATTCTAATGAAAATATGTTTTTAACTTTGAGAGTGAGGGATAATCCAAGTGGTTAGAGCTTTCCTCCCGTTTTCAAGAGATCCTGAAATCGATTCTACCCTTGTGGCTCTCTAAACACTAAAAAAAAATTATGTTTTTAACTTCGGTAGATTTAGGTGAATAATGAATAGGATAGGAATCTTTATTAATGTATGAGTTTAAATAATTAAAATTTAGATTTTCAATATTAGCTTCTTTTATTTCGTGTTATTTATTCGTTTTTCACTTTCAGTTTATTTATTCTAAAACATACGGAGTATGTTGTGTTCCTCGTTAGTTATTGCGCATTAAGAAACCAAATTATATAGTTCGTTGCTGACAAATAAAAAAATGGAACTTCATCCAATCCATTTTAGTTAACTTCTAGTTAGACACATACAGCAATTACATCACAATTGTATTTGTACATTCGTCATTCTTGTCCACAATTCTTTTAAGCAAAAATAATTTCAAATAGGCCTACATTTTCCCTATACAGTCTACATAACAAAGTAATCCAAGTAAATCCATCCAAAAATCAACACAACTCAAATTACCCTACTAATTTATGAAAGGTTTACATCTCAAATTTATTAACTTTATTGAATAAGACTCAACATTTAGATTTATAGAAAATAAAATAATAAAAACAGAAAAAAGGCAAAAAAACTCGAGTCCTCCTTATCAATGTGTCACCTAAAAAGGGCTGAAAGAAAAGGAGGTTAAAAGTGACATTGGATGCTAGTAAATGTAATCAAGTTTTGTGGGGTTTTCTTTTGTCTAAATCTCAATTTATATTATTTTTCACCTTTTTTTCTTGATTTATTAATTAAAATAAAATATAAAAAAAATAAGAAAAAGAAGGGAAAAGGCTAAGTAGATTCCGAAATTGTCCTTGAGTTGTAAGTAGAGTAACGTTTGTCATAGAATCCTTAGAAATAAACAAAATGATAAATATGTTAATAAAACAAAAAAAGTGTTATAATAAGGTTCTGTTTGTATTTTGGTTAGTATCCTCTTTTTGTCGTCATGTTTTGCGGGGGATAAATAAAGCTTCTTTTTTGTTTTACATTTTATTTTTATATTAATTTTTTTTTTCTCTTTTTATTAATTTAAGTTTTGTGCACCCACGAATGAAGATTGATTTTGCAATTGGGTGCAGTATCAACCACATGATGTAATAATGCTATATTGGGCTCCAGCAACAGCTCTATAATCCAGATTATTATTGGATAATTATTTTTTGATTGTTTAATTAATACAAGTATGTCTTAATACATTTTTTTAATGAAAGAAAATTACTAAAGTAAAGTTAAATATTGGATATTTGGTAGTTGGGTATCCTTTATAATAAGAGCTGAGCAAAACTATCCGAAAAATCGAAAACTATCTTCGTAATCGTTTCGAAAATTAGGGTACCCGATTCGATAATTATAACGGTTCGGGTATTCGTTTCGATATTTTGTTATCGGGTATGGTTATTGGGTATCAATTTAAAATTACCGGTTACCTGATCCGATCCGATAAGCAATTTTTTGTTTTTTTTTTTCCCTACTTAAATCTATTTTTCCAAAATCTAAACTCTTACTTTACTTCATAATCACTTTATAATATCAATTATTAATAATATTATTAATAATTTGGTCAAGATCATGTAGTATTGTTGTTAATTAGTGTTAAATGATATCATAATAACTACATTATTAAGTTTAATTATCATTATTGGATATCTTATTGGGTATCCGATAACCGATTCGAAAATCCTGGTACCCGAACTTATCAGTTCAATTTATGGATACCACTTTTAGTGATATTGGTTATCGATTATCGGTTATCAAAACCGTTAGTACTAACTGCTCACCCCTACTTTAAATTATGGATGTCTACATCTTTAATTGGGTTACCTTTCAAATGGTACTTATATCATTGATATATTGTACATGACAATGAAACACTAAGATTTAGTTTGATAATAGATCAATGAAAATGAAGTCCCTTGATTAGCTAATAATGGACATTTAATTTTGATACTCCGTAATGAATTCTGTTTGATTAGCTAACTACCGCATCCTCTATTATTTGATTCGAGTCTAATAATACGCATTCTCTATTATTATCGACTAGGTTGTGTTAATTCATCATACTTTGACAAAGATTTGACTGTAATTAAAGAGAAGCATGGACTCATATTAGGCTTTATTATTATTATTTTATTTTATTTTTGACATGAGCTCAATTAACTTATACTTTTATACTCTAATATTATTGCACCAAGTTGAATTTTACAATACTACGGCATCTAATAAGCGCGATGCGCACGTCATAACTAGCCATATTCGGGAAATTCTTTCGGTTTGGTGTTATGTTATAACTTTAGTTGTTAGTAGCGTTAATGAGGGAAAATATGTAAACAAATATTTTTAAGGGTTTAATAAATGTCCACACGTTATTATTAAGAGTTCAAAAAAAAAAATATTAATGAAGGTAAATATGTAAATAAACATTTTAGGGACATAAGGGTCTCAACACTATTCATAAAAGTGTGGTCATACTTTTAAAATTGGTAAATAAGTAATTAAACATTTTTAGGGGCATATTCGTCTCAACACTATTCATAATAGTTTACTCATACTTTTAAAAAGGTAGGGATTCATACGCTCTAATCATGTATTGTGATTTATATTTACGGATAATATAGTCATTTGATATTAACTGTTTATAATTTCACAAACTATTGGGTGCGAACATCCGCACCCAATAGTTCGTGCGGGCAGCCTATTTCCCCTTCAAACACAATTGAAACTTAACCATTCATTTCAATTATCAAAGAAAACTGAAATTTTAGGGCTCACAATTCACAGAATAACATCATAATGCTTGAATCAGCCAACCAAATCGAAGAAAATGAGTTATTTTTTTTATTGAATCGAAGATGACGATGACGGGGACGAAGGTGAAGCGTTTATGCGATTTGCGATTTGTGGTTGGCGATTTGCGATCTGCGGCTGTTGTGGTGGTTGCTGTTGACAGGAGATGGTGGTTAAGATGCGGCTGGTGGGTTGCAAAGTGGGGTAGTGGAAGATTGGTGGCGAGTGCCTGGTGGAGGATCGATTGGTGGTGCGGTGCTCGGTTTGGGTGGCTGAAATTGGTGCATGCAAGGCTGCTAGGTGGTGAGACAAGGGCGTCCGGGCGTGGATTGCTGATTGGTGGGAACGCTGCTGCTGCAGCGTAAGAGCGGCGAAGTGGGTGGTGGGGGCGGTGAAGAGTGAGCGAGTGAGTAAAGCATTTCGTGTTTGGTGTTTGATTTTGAGCATTTTGGGTTGGCTGATACATTTGAAAGAGAGAGAAAGAAAGAGAGGAAGAGGGGGACAGAGGAGAGAGAAGAAAATAAAAATATTGTATGTTGTTAATCATATTAGTCAATAAATAACGCATATTAGCCATTAAAATGAACATATTAGCCAATTGATGTCTGATATCAGTCAATATTAGAGACATATCAAACATTAATAAAAAAATGTATCAGCCAACAAAAGGAATATATCTGATATGTTCATTTTATGTAGTATTTTATCCCCGTCTCTTGGTCATAGTTAGGAGTATATTTTTGGCTCTTTAGAACCACTTTTATTACTAATATACGTTTTTTAGTGTTTTCGTAGTTGTGGTATTATTTTACAGGAAACTGCAGATTTGGAGCATTTTCCCCGTACTATTTGAGCCACCGCGAGCATTGGAGCGAAACGCATTACTATGATCATATTCCGGAGCCCAGGGCCGCGTTAGAGAAATCAACCCGATGATTAAGGGCTCGCTGAAGAAAAGAAGAGCTTGAGCATTGGACCGTAATTCGAGACCCAAGGATGAAATCTTACTGGGCCAAGAAAACTAGCCCAAAAGAGATGATATAACCCTTTGCCCGGGGGCTCGCCCGATCGAGCAGGGCTTCGCCCAAAGGCGCGCCCGAACGGGCGAGGGAGATAGTAAAGGGCGAGCTTCGCCCGACCGGGCGCGAGCAAAGCATTAGAGAGGAAAAAGGCGCGCCCGACCGGGTGGGCGCTCGTGTTTACGTTAGGAATTTTAATTTGTTTTAGCTTTTTCCTTAATTAGTATTAGGAGCTTAGTATAAATACTTTGGGGTTGCTTAAATTGTATGACGTTTTTTTAGACCGACGATTACGTTTTTCATTAGATTAATTTCCAGATTTTTGCTTAAGCTTTGTCCTTGATACTCTTGTTCTCTCTACATTCTTTGATTTATGCAATTCATCCTTTCCATTTAATTGGTAATGATTTCTTTCCTTTTTATTTTCAGTAATTTAATTGCTTTGATTAATTATGTTTTGTTTGATTATTTTGTTTAGCTTAGATTTGATTATGAGTGAGTAGATTTATTTCTAGGGTTGTGGGGATCCATGAATAATATGAAGGGGTAAATTATTGTTGTTGATTATTAATGATTAATTAATTTCCTATTGATTGATTTAATGCTATGCAATTAGATTTGGCCAGATTTAATTGTATGAGTTATGCAATATTGATTCGAGATTCGAGAGATAAGAATTGATGTTTAGGCTTAGTTTCAATAGGCATGTTAATCTATAAATGGTTAAGTCAAGATTCGAGAGATGCGATTTAATACCGGTAGATTAATTATGTGATTATAATACGTAGCGAAAGCCCTTTATAATCTGATTAATTTATGCATTGATGATTGATTGTTATGTTTTTACCCTGGAATTATTTATTGGTGAACCTATACACTAGGCCTTTTATTATTGATTATTCCCTTATTTAATTTGCTTAGTTTAATTGTTAGTTTAATTCTTACAATACGAATTGGTTACTTGATAATTTAGATTATAATAATTGATTAGGAATAAAAGAACATTGTTTCCCTATGAATTCGACCCTACTTTCCTATCTACTTTAGTTAGAGGACTTAGGAATTACTTTTGATTAAGTGATACGACTAGAACCTGTCAATATCAGCTAACAAAAGATACATATCAGCCAACAAGAGGAGTATATCAGCCAATAAAAGGTACTTATCAGCCAACAGAAGGAACATATCAGCCAACAAAAGATGCATATCAGCCAATAAAAGGATGAAATCATCAAACAAAAGCAACAGGTAAGCCAACAAAATAAACATATCAGCCAACAAAATGAAACATATAAGCCAACAATTAAAATATACATATCAGCCAACAAAATAAATATATCAGCCAACTAAAGAAACATATAAGCCAAGTGATGTCTGATATCGGCCAACAAAAGAAACCTATCAAAAAAATTTTAAAAATATATCAGCCAACAAAAAGAATATATTAGCCAACACAAAATCAGCCAACACATGAAACATATCAGCCAACAAGTAAAACATATCAGCCAAGGAAGCCGCAAGGAAATTTGCGTGCGGACGTCCGCACGCAATATCTTCTCTTATAATTTTTACTAGTTAACATATTTGTAGTCAAATTGTGTGTTTAAAATAAAACTCTACATAGTGCAGTTTCTATCGGGTCCTTAATGGTCCTATTACTATTACTACAGCAAATCAAGACAAAAAGGCCTTAGGAACTAATATATTACAACACTTGTGAATTGTGATCTAGCTAGATATAATTTGACAAACTAATTTGGTTTTCACACAATTCGAACGTATATTCTTGCCAAAATAATTGGAAGAACATAGACTAATCCAAACATTATAAGATATACTTTATACCTCAATTTTTTCAAAAAAAAAAACTTGAAATACTAAAGTACTTTTTAGTTTTTACACCATTTATAAACTAACTTTGACTATATATTATTTTTACTAAATTAATGTGAAAGATTTTTTTTTTTATATAAAGTAGAATACAGGGGGAAATTAGGAATGTCTTCTCGCAAGACCGTAACCTAATTTGTCAAAAACAAAAAAATAAGAAAACTTGTTGTCCATAAACGAGTCGATATCTTGATGCGTCGGTGTAGAATATCCTAGAGAAGCAACATAATCTGCAGCTCGATTTCCTTCACGATAAATGTGGCGGGAGTCAAAAGCCGCAAATAACTCAAGAATCTTGGTGGCGTCGGGCATGAGCAGCTGCAGTTTCCAGGGGCAATTGAATTTTCCCTGCAAAATATTAATAACAATTAGATTATCACTTTCAATTAAAATATGAGAGATATTATGATCTCAGGCTAGAAGAAGGCCATTACGAAGAGCAATAGCCTCGGTCAAAAAAGCTGGGCAAGAGCCCAAATTATAAGTCGCTAGCTATGTGATTCCCTAGGTGATCACGAAGAAACACACCAGCAGTTGCCGAATTGGTTGAAGCAGACCCATCAAAATTTAGTTTACAAAATTCCGGAAGGGAAGGAGTCCACGAAATAAAAGAAGGGGCTGAGTGGGTACGCAAGGAGGGAACAGGCAAAGTAGGAGACTGGAGATTATCCATAAGAAAACGGGCTTTCCATTCTTGAAAAAGGGAAAATGAACGACAGAAGACAGTATCAATAGTAGGAAAAGAATTCTTAAAAACAACTGCATTACGTCTTTTACAAAGGCTCCAAAACATAATGACAACCTTCGGTATAGTACGGGGAGAGGAACTTTTAAGAGAGCTAAAAAGGTCATGGATTGAAGAAGTAGAGATAGGGGGTCCAACGCAGTTACTGACAGCCGGAGAAGACCAAACATCCCTTGAAAAGGGGCATAAAAGAAAAAGGTGATCTTGAGATTCAGTCATCGAATTACATAGGGCATGACAGGAAGGAACATCAATATTACGAGAAATCAAAGTTTGTCTAGTAGGGGGACTATTAAGTGGCATTTGCCATAAAATGGGAATTTCGTTGGATCTGGAAATTAGATATTCCACCCAAATCATATCATTAATAAATAAAGCCGGTCTCGCAGCCATGCCATGAGACAAAGACACTTGGCATTTCAGTTTTTCGCCAAGTGTCGCGCCACATAGGATATAAATATGTATTATTGTGACACATATGATGCTAAGTAAGCAATTTTTGGATATATTTTTTAAGATAAAATTGTTGTATAGATTTTTATTATCGATAGAATTCTAAAATTTTATATGTACAAAATTAATCATAACTTTTAATAAATTTAATATAACTCTGTTCTATTTCCATCATCAAGTTCGTTTTAAAAAGTTCTTTGAAATAAGATCCATTTATAATATATTTAATCACAAACTTTTATACGTAGCTGATCAAAGCGTGTCACCAACTATTATAAGAGTTACTTCGTTAGTGCTATAGGGGTTACTTGGTTAGTGTTATAGTGATTACTCAATCAGTGTTATAGATAGGGGTTACTGAGTTAGTGTTAGAGGTTACTCATTTAGTATAACAAGAGTTAATCGGTCAGTTTTATAGGGGTTACTTTGTCCGGCCAGATGGTGTGGCTAGCCGCATACAAAATGCATTGTTATTTAATTTATTTTTAAAAAATATTAGAGAATCAGTAAAAATAAGTTTTAATCAGTAAAAATAATTTTATTTTGGTAAAAATACTTTCAGTTCAGTGAAAATAATTTAAGTTCAATAAAAATAATTTCAAGTCATAGATATCAATTTACAAACAAAACTACAAAAAGTACACTATCATATATATATAAGCCATATGATATCGTATGTCTAAATATCCTACATTATCAGAACGAATTACTGACCGTATTTAACATTCAAGTAAAAATATTATCTTAAAATTTTATCAACCACCTGGGCATCGCCCGGGCTTTACATAGAGTTTTATTATCGATAAAATTTTAATATTTCATATATATAAAATTAATCATAACTTCTAATAAATATCCTATATCTCAATTCTATTTCCAACATCAAATTCGTTTTAAAAAGTTTTTTAACATAAGATCCATTTATAATATATTCAATCACAAACTTTTATACGTAGCTGGCCAAACCGTGTCACCAACTATTACAATATCAGAGTTACTTCTTTAGTGTTATAGGGATTACTTGGTCAATGTTATAGTGGTTACTCAATCATGTTATAGATAGGGTTACTTAGTAAGTGTTAGAGGTTACTCAGTTAGTATTACAGGGGTTACTCGATCAGTTTTATAGGGATTACTTTGTCCACAAATGGTATGGTTAGCCGCATACAAAATACATTGTTATTTAAGTTATTTTAAAAATATTAGAGAATCAGTAAAATAAGTTTTAATCAGTAAAAATAATTTTGGTTTGATAAAAAATACTTTTAGTTCAGTAAAAATAATTTAAATTCAATAACAATAATTTCAAGTCCATAATAACATAGGTATCTATTTTCAAACAAAACTACAAAAAGTACATTATTCTATAAATAAGCGATATGATACGTATGTCTAAATATCCTGTATTATCAAAAGAGATTAGATGATCGTAATATTGAACATTCAAGCCAAAAAGTTTATCCTAAAATTTTATCCACAATCCGGGCATCAACATAGATATCTACTTATAAACAAAATTACAGAAATTACACTATTATATAATATTGTAAGTCTAAATATCCTGCATTATCAAAAGGGATTAGATAACCATATTTCACATTCAAGTAAAAAGTTTATCCTAAAATTTTATCATCAATCTAGGCATCGTCTGGGCACAATACTATCTAATATCATATCATATCACTAATAAATAAAGCCGGTCTCGTAGTCAGGCCACGAGACAGCGACACTTGGCATTCCAGTTTTTCGCCAAGTGTCGCGTCATGTAGGAGATAAATAGGTATTATTGTGACACATATGATGCTAAGTAAGCGAATTTTGGATAGATTTTTAAGATAAAAATTGTTGTATAGAGTTTTATTATCAATAGAATTCTAAAATTTCATATATACAAAATTAATCATAACTTTTGATAAATTTAATATATCTCTGTTCTATTTCCATCATCAAGTTCGTTTTAAAAAGTTTTTTGAAATAAGATCCATTTATAATATATTTAATCACAAACTTTTATACGTAGCTAATCAAATTGTGTCACCAACTATACAAGAGTTACTTCGTTAGTGTTATAGTGGTTACTCTATCAGTGTTATAGATAGGGGTTACTTAGTTAGTGTTAGAGGTTACTCAGTTAGTATTACAGGGGTTATTCGGTCAGTTTTATAGGGGTTACTTTGTCTGGCTTGATGGTGTGGCTAGCCGAATACAAAATGCATTGTTATTTAATTGATTTAAAAAGATAATAGAGAATCAGTAAAAATAAGTTTTAATCAATAAAAATAATTTTAATTCAGTAAAAATAATTTAAGTTCAATAAAAAATAATTTCAAGCCAATAATAACATAGATATCTATTTACAAACAAAACTACATAAAGTACACTATTATATAAATATAAGCCATATGATATCGTATGTTTAAATATCCTACATTATCAAAACGAATTATTTGACCGTATTTAACTTTCAAGTAAAAATGTTTTTTTAAAATTTTATCAACCATCTGGACATCGCCCAGGCACAAAACTAGTTAATTATATTTTTATGGCAAATGCTACTTAATGTGAAAGATTGTTATTAAGTTAAATGACTAAAATCCTATTGAAGCAATTCCAATTGTACATCATAATAAGTTTTTTATACGACAAAGTGGAGAAACATTATATGTTGTAAAGAGTATTAAACAAATAAAGTGGTGTATATTTTTTCAAAAAAGTGATGTACTAATTATTATAATAAAATCCCATAATATTGAAGTTACGAATGAATAGCATGATGCTCTATTACCGAGAAGATATCATTCAAATATAACAAATAATTTATCTTTCGCCACGCACTCATCAAAGACTAACAAACAACATTAAAAAAAAAAAAGGAGCAATTCTTTAGTTCAGCAAAGGAAAAAAAAAAGAGAGCAAATCTTTAGTTCTCCAAACAATATTCAATTAGGACTTAGGAGTAATTCTTAAATACTTCAAGAACAACAATATGGTGTTAATTTGTTTATGATCGATAATTTTGTGACAAAAATTTTGGATTTATCCAAGTGCAAGTTTAATAAGGTCCATCAAATGAGCAACCCAAAGCAATAGTTACCACTCCAACAAATAAACAAATAATGGATCTTCTATTTTATGCTTTTTTGTGGGAGTCAGATTTGTGGTTTCCAATGTTTCCTGTTGAAATAATCCAAATCTTGATCTAGTACTATAATGTTTTTTACTATATGGTTTTTATTAAATTTTTCAAAGAGTGGAGCAAATGTAACGTCCATCT
This sequence comes from Chenopodium quinoa, assembly GCF_001683475.1. Lineage (NCBI taxonomy): Eukaryota > Viridiplantae > Streptophyta > Magnoliopsida > Caryophyllales > Amaranthaceae > Chenopodium > Chenopodium quinoa. Next base: position 7,877,488 of record NW_018743850.1, on the reverse strand, counting down.
TGTTTGTTTTCAATAAAAATTTAAACACAACGTCAAAATATAAGATAAAATAAAATATTAACACTGAGAGACAGTTTATGTTTTGTAGTTATATCGGTATCATCTTGCACATCTCTAGATAAAAATATGACTAGTTACTACTTTGAAAGAAGTAGCTCATTGCTAAATATCCAAATCGTTATTACCAATTGTAACACCAAAATCACTAAACAACAAATACAAAACTAATTGGAATTGTCATTGTTTTAACTTTTCTATGATAAATTAATTTGAAATGATCTTAAGTATTAGTAGTATGTTCAAATTTTTGTGAATTGTGAGAATTGTGCTCAACAATATCGAGTAACTTGTGCATACGGAGTATAATAGTTGACTTGAATAACAACAAATGGATTCAAATTAGATTATTAGAGAAGTTAGTTTGAATTTAGCTTGATTTACGGTAAAAATAAGTTCAGATTTTTAATTTAGGAAAATTTTATGCGGTATAACAAATTTAGTTCTGAAATCCTCATGAATAATTAATTAATTTCGGCAACCGAAAATCAAGTAGGGAAATAACATACCCTTAGTTTAAATTTTTAGCACAATACTGTTTATGCATACTTTAAATCATTTTAAATTTATTGCGTGTATTTTAAGATATAAGAAACTATCCATGATCAGGGATTTACACAATATTAGAAGTCGGTCGGTGTTGTATCTGTTAATATTGTATTTATGTCAAGTTTATCTTGTTAGAAGTTTTAGGCAAGTCAAGTCTCTTTTGTATTGTGTAAATATATCGGGGTAAATATCAATACAAGGCTAAGCCATTTTCTCCAACTGTTCTTGAGTTTATCATGGTATCACAGCATCTCTACTTTTTCTAGAGAATTTTCGATCCTGGTTTGTTCTTCCGCTTAATTTTCACTACTAGAAATAGTCTTTGTTCCGACAGACTTGCTCCGACGGACTAGAATTCCCTCGGAAAATTTGAAATTTCCGACGGAAATAAGAGTTGTTGGAAAAATCCGTCGGAAAAGGTACCTTCTGACGGAAATTCCGTTGGAAAAATTCCGACGGATTTTATTTCCCTCGGAACTTGAATATTCCAGTTCCGAGGGAATAATTTCCGTCGGAACGCTACAACAATTAAAAAAAACGGTTCAATTGCGACAGAAACAGAACAACAAGTGAAGAGAGAGAAAGGGAGATGAGAAAGAGGAAGAGGAAGAGGAAGAGAGAGAGGGAGAAAGAGATTGATGCCGCCACCACCATCCCGCCGTTATGAACGCCGCCGATAAGTGTAGCATTTTAGGTTTTTTTTTTTTTTTTTTTTTTTTTTTACAATTTTGGGGAAAACCCTAACCACCACCATGTCACCTAGGCTTCACAAGAATTCAACACAACCACCGCCGATTTTCACCACAACCACCAACACTCAAAGCCGCCGCCGTTGGATAGTGGTAAGTGGTGTTCGTTTTTTTTGGTTTTTTTTATAAATTCACTGTTTTCGGGTTTTTGGGTGTTTTTTATTTTTTTTAATGTTTTTTTTTGGAGTTGTTACTAACCTAAGATGTGAACCTCACAGCCTTGAACACCAGCTGGCTGCCGGTCTGCAACCAGACGACGCCCAGCCGCCGCCGACAGCAGGTAATTTTCCCGTTTTTTAATTTTTTTATTTATATTTTAATATAAGTTGACAGCATTTATTCATTTATTTTTTATAGAAATTGCAAGCATAAACTTAGTTACTAAGTTTTTAATTTGAATTATTTGTAGGATTTGTAGATTTATTTGGTTCTTTGGCAATAACAACTTCAGATCTACAGGTTAGAGAGTATATAAAAGCTAAAATTTGGTTGTTTAGTTTATACTTGGCATGGTAGTGACTAATGGTATGAAGATATATGTTAGTTTATTGTTGTTTTTAGTGTAGTGTATACAATTTGTTGTATTTATATTTTAATATGTTGAAGTATTTGAAATGAATGTGTTTGTGTTATGATATGTTAGTTTAGTTTAGTTTATTTAAGTTTAGTTTTTAATTGTTGTATTATAACATGTTAGTTTAGTTTGGTTTAGTTTAATATAATAATGTATGTTATTTTAGATTACTTTAGTTTAATATAGTGTATGTTAGTTTATTTAGTTTAGTATTTTTGTTTGATATAATATTTAATATAATATTTAATAATTGTGCTTTTTATTTGCTTAGTTTAGTTTAATTATGATATATCTCTGTTTAGTATAATGCATGTGTCCTTCACTTTATATATATATATATATATATATATATATATATATATATATATATATATATATATATGTATAATAAATGAATCATTTGCATAATCATTTGCCTAGATACCCGTTCAAGGCATACACATTAGGTGTATGTCTTGAATAGTCCCCGGTTGGGACTGTCCTTGTACGCTTATTCTCACTTAGGTGGTGAATGTAAGCCTTGCTTTTGATTCTAGGGAAAATCCTGCCTTTTCATTTCTTTACAGTGCTCTCTGGGTACATATGTAGGTGTGTTTAATCGCCTACATCGTGTAGTTGGAGAACTGTAGGGAAATGCTGGCTGGATTTTCCATAGAATTGAAAACATGGCTTGCATTCACTAGTGAGATTAAACGTACAAGGATGGGTTAGGTTGGAGTGATAAGGACCCTTTGGAAGCATTTCAAATCTCATTTGCATTTCCATAACGCTTTGGTGGATAATGACTATGAAATACGGTTTATGACTTATGGGATTGTACATATGCGTGAATTGTTGATAAGTCTATTATATATATATTTTTATTCACCGTCCCACGGTCATATTTGTGCTTATTTGAGCTCTACGGAGCTATTTTTATTACTAATATACGTTTTCTAGTGTTTTTGTAGAGTTGATATTATTTTGTAGGAATTTGCAAATTCATGTCAATTCCCGAGCTTATTGAGCTACTACAAATATATTGGAATTTAATCGTATTTTATGATCGTATATTTAAAGCCCAAGGCCTAGTCAAACAATTTTGGTTTGGTGATTAAGGGCTCGATTAATAAATAAGTAACAAATATCCAAGTTGCAATCATAGACCAAGCAAAAGAGTAGAAGATTGGGCCAAAGCATTAAACGGCCCAAGCTTACTAATGCTCCTGCTGCCGGCTGGGCGTGAAGGCTGATCGGGCCCAATCGGGTGGCCCAATGCCCCGACCGAGCGATTATACAGCAAGGTGCATTAAGTTGGTTCTGCTGTTTTATTTGGGCCTAGTTATAACACTCCGTATCTGCCTGGGGCCTTTTCATTATAATTGAGTAATCCTTGTTTTAGTGGGAGTTGGATACTTGTATTATGGGGTTGACTTTTCTTATATAAGGAGGTAGGAGTTACGTAGGCTAGGAGGTTAGTTTAGGAGATAAGCTTTTATGTATAGTTTTGATTTTAGTTTTGTTCTTCTTTTATTATTTGTTTTAGTTTTAATTTCTTGTTCGTAGGTGTTCTTCGACTTTTCGTAATTAGTTTTATTGTTATTCTATTTTCTTGTTAATTTATTTAATGTTATTGTTTTTATTATGTTTACTTTAATCGTTTTGTTTAGTTTAGATTTAATTATGTGTGAGTAAATTTATTTCTAGGGTTGTGGGGATCCATGAATAAAACGAAGGGGTAATTTATTATTGTTAATTATTAATGATTGATTAATTTTCTATTGATTGATTTAATACTGTGCAATTAGATTAGGCCTGGTTTAATTGTATGAGTTTTGCAATATTGATTCGAGATTCGAGAGATGAGAATTGATGTTTAGGCTTAGTTTCAATAGGCATGTTAATCTATTAATGGTTAAGTCGAGATTCGAGAGATGAGATTTAATACCAGTAGATTAATTATGTGATTATAATACGGCTCGACAGCCCTTTATAATCTGATTAATTTATGCATTGATAGTTGATCGTATGTTTTACCCTGGAGTATTATTTATTGGTGAACCTATACCCTAGAGCTTTTATTATTGATTATTCCTTTGTTTAATTTGCTTAGATTTAATTATTAGTTTAATTCCTTCAAATATAAATTGGTTACTCTATAATTTAGATTATAATAATTTATTAGGAATAAAATAACATTGTTTCCCTGTGGATTCGACCCTACTTCCCTATCTACTTTAGTTAGAGGACTTAGGAATTACTTTTGATTAGGTGATACGACTAGATCCTGTCAATTGTGTAGAAGTTGTAATTATGAAACGAAGAGAACGTAGCTGGATGTATGAAAGGAAGGTTGGGCAAAGTATTAATCAACAGTTCGTGAAAGGGGTTGATGAATTAATTGAGTACGTCACAGATCATCCCGAGAGTAGTAACCCGAATGAAGTTAGGTGTCCATGTGTTAAATGTAAGAACAAACGGCTTTGGGATGCGGATACGGTTAAAATTCATCTGCACCGCAAGGGTTTCATACCCAACTACTATGAGTGGATGTGTCACGGGGAAGGGTTTCCGGGAGCTCCTGAACAGCGGTCCAACGAATATCGTGAAATGGTTTTCGATGCTTTTGGTCATTTCAAGCCCTACACACCTAAAACTATGTATAATTGACATGTTAGGAGGAGAAATGAGAACATTAGCTAAGAAATGGAGAAAATGGGCAACATAGAAGTCACCTAGGCCAATTTTGGTGCATTTCTCATGAATATGGACCCAAAACTTAGTTTCTTTGTTTTTTTTTTGGTAATTTCAAGCCCTACACACCTAAAACTATGTATAATTGACATGTTAGGAGGAGAAATGAGAACATTAGCTAAGAAATAGAGAAAATGGGCAACATAGAAGTCACCTAGGCCAGTTTTGGTGCATTTCTCATGAATATGGGCGCAAAACTTAGTTTCTTTGTTTTTTTTGGTCATTTCAATCCCTACACACCTAAAACTATGTATAATTGACATGTTAGGAGGAGAAATGAGAACATTAGCTAAGAAATAGAGAAAATGGGCAACATAGAAGTCACCTAGGCCAGTTTTGGTGCATTTCTCATGAATATGGGCGCAAAACTTAGTTTCTTTGTTTTTTTTGGTCATTTCAATCCCTACACACCTAAAACTATGTATAATTGACATGTTAGGAGGAGAAATGAGAACATTAGCTAAGAAATAGAGAAAATGGGCAACATAGAAGTCACCTAGGCCAGTTTTGGTGCATTTCTCATGAATATGGGCGCAAAACTTAGTTTCTTTGTTTTTTTTTTTCATTTCAATCCTTACACACCTAAAACTATGTATAATTGATATGGAATGAGAACAAAAGAGCTCATTCACTAAGAAATGAAGAAATTGGGCTAAGTAGAAGTCACCTATGCCACACTTGGCTCATTTTTCATGAATATGGTATCCAAAGCTTATTTATATAACTTACTAACTTGTTTGCTCCTTTTCATATGTATATCTTGTAGGAGGCCTATCAAAAGAGGGTTGATCAGGCTAGCACTCAAAGGACTCAGAAGAGTCCGAATGAGCTGTACTGGGAGACCGTGGGTGGTCGGAACAAAAAAGGGCGTGTGAAGGGACTTGGCGGAAGTGCAGACCTTTACTACGGTAGCCAGATGGGTCAACTTTCCACATCTTCCCAACAGTACACGCCCTTCCTTGTTTCTCAGATGCAGGATTAGATGGAAAACAGGGTACATGCTCTTCGGAGTGAAATCCGGAGTGAAATGTGGAGTGAAATGGAAGCCGAGATGGAAGCCCGGATTCAAGCCTCAATTCAAGCCCAAATGGAATCCATGGAGAGGAGGAACCAGGAGAGGTGGGAACAGTGGATGACGAGTCATTTCCCTAATGACACATATTCCACCTTGCGACCTCCTCATCAAGACCCCAGGGACGACGACCCGGGTAGTGGCGGAGCAGGGCAGGGTACTTCGGCAGTTGCTTAGCTTTATTTTATGTAGTGTTTATATGTAATAAAGTTGGATTACGTTTTATGGCTGTATACAACGGAATTATTAGTATATATACATAAATATTTTTGTAAAAAATACAATAATTTAATGTCGTGATATTAGGTGTAGGAGGTATAGGTATTAAATGGTAGCAATTTCCAGTCAAAAACCCCAATTACATTTTCTAATTCCATCGGAAATTCCGTCGTAACTTCCCTACGGAATTTATTTCCGTCGCAACGCACATAACTTTTCTACAGACAATTTCGTCGTAATCTTCCTACGGAATTTTATTCCGTCGCAAAGTTCTGACAGAATTAATCCGTCAGAAGGTTTGTCACGTTTCGACGGAAAAATCCTTCGAAAGGTTCGCAACATTTCGACGGAATTTTCCGTCGGAAGCTTGGTTGGTTGCGATGGAAAATTCCGTCGGAAGGTAACTCATACCGACGGAAAATGTTCCGTTGGAACATTGCGACGGACTTCCAATAAAGTCAAACTTGACTCCGACAGAACAAAATCCGTCGGAAATTCCTACAAAATGTAATGCGACGGTGCCTTCCGACAGAATTCCGTCGGAAATGGGCATTTCCGACGGAATTCAAGGGTTTTCCGACGGATTTTTTCCGTCGTTGATTGGCTGTTTTCTAGTAGTGTTTCTATTCCGCAAATTTGTGAGATTAGGGCTTCAAATTTATTTGATATTTTTTTTAATCATCATCGTTGGGATTAGGGTTCTTCTTCCCTAAGTTCTGTTTGGGTTTGGTTGAATTTAGGGTTTTTTATTTACTCTATTTTTCTGTTTGGTTTGGTTTAATTCAAGTGTGTGTTGCACTTGTTTGTTTGAGTTTGGTGCACTGCCTAGTTGTGGCGTGCTACTGCCTTGTTGTTGCGTGTGGTGCTGCGAGTGTAGTGTTGGGCGTGTGGCAGTGTGGTGTGGAGCTGTTGTGCGCTACTTGTGTGTTGAGGGCAGTGCGGTGTGGTGTGTGTGTGTGTTGCAGCGTTGCGGCGTGATTGTATTATTGTGGTGTGCGCTACTGTGCGAGTATGTAGCACTCTGGTATTGTTTGGTTCAGCGTGGTGCAACGTCTTGGCCTAATCGTCACGTGGTGTATTATTGTGCTTTGTGGTGCGTTGTTGAGGCTGGTGCTTGCTATTTTTTTTTATCAAAGGAAGAAATAGTTAGTGCATTGTGATTGTGTCCTTTTATTAGAGGAAATTATAGTGAGTGGTTCAGTCTCTATTTTTTTTTAATTGCTATCATTCCTTTTATGGGAGCAAGTGGGGTATCTCTTGTTTATTGCATTGTGGTGGTGTAATTTGGTGGTATTTGTGCTTAAATACGTACCATATTGTTTTTCGGTTGCATAACTAGTGTCTCATTTGTTGTTGAGCTAGTTTGGTGTTCTATTTTTGGTGCGTTTGGTTGGTGCTCTGTTTCGTTGTTTTGGTCTAGTGTATCTAACCGCGCATTTGAGCATATTAGTGAATCTGATTGTCGCAGTGTTCCTATTATCACCGATGAGCAATGGAAAGATCTCCTAGCCACTATGAAGTGTTTAAAGTCTGGATCTTCGTCCAATGGTACACTTGGTACCTATAATCCTATTGATTGGCTCATTGACACTGGAGCTTCAAACCATATGTCTAGTAACATTAACTTATTCACAGATTTATTTGATATTTCGTCACCTGTTGGTTTGCCTAATGGAAAGAGTACGACGACGATGAAAGAAAGGCAAGTTATTTTGTCTGATGGTTTGGTTCTTGATAATGTTCTTTATGTTCCTGTTCTCCAATGCAACTTGTTATCTGTCTCTCAATTATTAGAAAAACAATGCTATTTTATTATGTTCACTGACAAGCTATGCATTATTTAGGACCGCAGTTTGAGGAACCTGATTGGAGCGGGGGTGCAGTGTGATGGGGTCTATATTTTTCATCCGGTTCGTGCTCAGAATCTACAGGCTAACAAAGTTGTTATTTCAGATGTCAGTTTTTTATGGCATCGTCATCTCAGGCATCCGTCAATGCAAGTTGTTGGTTCTCTTCTGGGAGTCTCTAGTAGTCGTCATGGTCATAATGGTGAGTCTCATTGTTCGTTTGATTGTGACATTTGTTTTATGGGGATGCAGCTCCAAAACTCTTTTCCGTTGAGTATGAATAGAGCTTTCGAAGTCTTTGATTTGATACATAGTGATATTTGGGTTCCAAATAAAATCGCTTCTAGTTGTGATGCTCGTTATTTCCTAACCATTGTTGATGATTTTTCTCGTGCTACTTGGGTGTTTTTGATGGTTGGTAAGTATGAAGCTTCACAGTTGATCCGTGAGTTTTGTGCTATGACTAAGACTCAATTTGGCCGGAAAAGTGAAGGTGGTTCGTAGTGATAATGGTCAAGAGTTTCTGAGTTTGGAGTTGTTCTTTGCAAAGAAGGGCATCTTGCATCAAACGTCGTGTGTTGACACGGCTCAGCAGAATGGTAAAGTTGAATGTAAGCATCGTCACATTTTGAATGTGGCTCGTGCTCTTCGGTTTCAGGCAAAGCTGCCCAAGTATTTTAGGGGTGAGTGTGTTTTGACGGCTGTTCATCTGATTAACAGAACTCCGACTCCGGTTCTCATTGGGAAGACCCCTCATGAATGTTTGTTTGGTTAAGTGCCGTCTTATGATAGTATCCGGGTCTTTGGTTGTCTTGCTTATGCTGCGAATCGTCCTCGACATAAAGACAAATTTGACTCACGGTCTTGAAAGTGCATATTTGTTGGCTTCCCCCATGGGAAGAAAGGTTGGCGTCTATATTATTTGATAATGAATTTTTTGTTAGTCGGGATGTTCAATTTTTGAAGATCGGTTTCCGTATCTTGAGTCTCTTCCCGACGAGCGACGATTATTGTGGGAGGAATATTTCGCAAATCCCCCGGCATGAAATGATGATGTGGGGGGGGGGTGAGTATGTGTCTCAAGGCGGTCTTACGGAGGGGGAGTCGTCAAAATCAGTTTACCCAGCAACCAGGCTGCGGAGCATGCTTCCTAGCACCCCACGCAAGAATACCAGCGCCCGCACGCAAGCAGCTGGCCATCCCATCCACCGCCACTGGTTAGCCCGCTGGGATGCCAGCGCCCGCAAGCCTGACTAGTGGCGTGCCTGGTTCACAGCAGCCAGCGCTAGGCAGTCAACACCCCAGCCTGGTCTGGCTGGACAACAGCCCCCGCAGACCTCGACTGGGCACTCCACATCCTCTCTCATGGCTGCCCGGCAACTTGAGGTGCTTGGTGATGACTTTTCGCACAACGATGATAGTGGTGCGCGGTCTTCGAGTGTTCGAGAGCAAGAAATTGTGGATGAAAATATTGTTATAACGCCTTTGAATTTGAGGGGGAGTTCTTCTTTGTCATTAGAGGAACTTGGTCGTGGTCACCGTGAAAAACGTCCTCCTTCGTGGCATCGCCACTATGTCACTAAAATAGTTATCACTGAAAATATAGACCCCACTCCATCAGTTGTCGTCCCTCCTCAATCTTGTTCTTCAGGTAAACCTTTCTCTATAGCTTGTCATGTTGAATATAATAGTTTTTCTATGAGACACATGTGTTTTTTGGCGACGATCACTAAGGGAAAGGAACCGTCTTCGTTCAAAAAGGCGGCTAAAGATGTCGGTTGGCGTAAGGCGATGCAAGACGATGTTGACGCGTTAGAGCGTAATGGTACATGGACCGTTGAGGATCTTCCCCCTGGCAAGAAGGCGATTGGTAGTGGTTGGGTGTATAAAATCAAGTACACTGACAAGTCAAAGGTGGAACGTCTCAAGGCTCGTTTGGTTGTTCATGGTAATCGACAGTTTGCTGGAGTTGATTATAGAGAGACGTTTGCTCCTGTTGCAAAGATGAGTACGGTACGTCTTTTTCTAGTTGTCGTTGTATCTTTGAATTGGGATTTACATTAGATGGATGTTCATAATGCTTTTCTTCATGGTGATTTGGATGAAGAAGTATATATGCAGTTTCCTCCAAGGTACGGTACTCTAACACCTGGCAAAGGCAGTGGTTTTCGAAGTTGTCTCTTGCTCTGCGAGATTTTGGGTTTAAAAACTCATATGCTGATTACTCTCTGTTTAGCTATGTATAAGGCAGTGTATCTTTGCATGTTCTTGTCTATGTTGATGATTTGATTATTGCAAGGTCCTCTCATGATGCCATTGTTCGATATAAAGCTTATTTGTGCAAATGCTTCTATATGAAGGATTTGGGTGTTCTTAAGTATTTCTTAAGCATTGAGGTTGCTTGTAGTCCGGAGGGGATCTTTCTTTCTCAACAAAAGTATGCTTTGAATATCTTGATTGAGGCGGGTATGTTGGGTTGCAAACCCATTGATACTCTAATGGAGCAGAATCATCGCCTTACACATGCTACGGGTGAGTCGTTTACTCATCCGGATCAGTATCGTCGGTTGGTTGGACGATTGGTTTATTAATCGGTCACTCTGCCAAAGTTGAGTTATTCGGTGCATGTTCTGGCTCAGTTTTTGAGTGATTCGCAGGTTTCACATTGGGATGTGGCTATTCGTGTCTTGCGCTACCTTAAGGGTAGTCCGGGACAAGGCATCTTGTTACGGCCTATGAGAGATTCAAGGTTAACGGCATTTTGTGATAGTGATTGGGCAGCGTGTCCTTTGACTCGGCGTTCGTTGACAGGTTATCTTGTTTTCCTAGGTAGTTCACCTGTTTCTTGGAAAACTAAGAAACAACCTATTGTATCTCGCTCTTCGACCGAGGCCGAATATCGTTCGATGGCAGTTGCTACTTGTGAGTTGAAGTGGTTGAAAGCATTGTTGCTTTCTCTTGGTGTTGTTCATTCGAAGTCTATGCAGTTGTTTTGTGATAATCAGTCGGCCTTGCACATTGCTAAAAATCCGGTGTTTCATGATCATACAAAGCATATTGAGGTAGATTGTCATTTTATTCGTGATGAGTTGTTGAAGGGTAATATTTCTACCTCTTATGTTTCGACGAATCATCAGTTGGCAGATATTCTTACAAAGGCTCTTGGACGACAGTAGTTTGGGTTTTTGTTACGCAAGTTGGGCATTCGTGATTTGCATGCTCCAACTTGAGGGAAAGTATTAGAAGTAGGTTGGTGTTATATATGTTAATATTGTATTTATGTCAAGTTTATCTTGTTAGGAGTTTTAGGCAAGTCAAGTATCTTTTGTATTGTGTATATATATATCGGGGTAAATATCAATACAAGGCTAAGCCATTTTCTCCAATTATTCTTGAGTTTATCAAACACTTTGTTCCAAATATGAATTTGAATGAATTAGATTAAAATGGGTTGTTTTAAGGGATTTCACTATTTGGCTCTTGAAAAAGCCTTGATAACTATGACTATTTGGTCCAAGTAGTCCTATCCTATTCACCGGGTCGAAGATCGGAAATATAAATTCAAAACTTGAAGACTGGACCGGTTCTGTTTGGGCTAGTTTTAGAATATCTTTTTTTATATATTTAATAATGTTAGGAAAAAAGAGAAAGATAAATCTAAGAAATAAGATTGTTAATGCCTATTTTGAATGTCTAATATATGATAGCTCATAATATAATAATATTTATATTATACTTAAGGTAAATAAATAAATATTATAAACGTTGTTAAATGCAAAAACCAATCTAATCCAACGTTGATTTTTAAGTGGTTTTGGATTGGATCGGACTGGACCGAAGACCAAAAATTTAACTTTCTTGACTCAAAGACCAAACTGGTTCTCTTTAGTCCCAGCCAGTCCAGTCCACATCGATTTTTGAACACCCCTAGACCCTAGGTCCAAGTCATTAATAAAGTTCTGCTAATGATTTGTTGTAAAGGTTTATGGTAAAAACTTATCATTGCTTTTTAGTGATACTATTGATTTTTTTATTTTTTTAACATAACAAAATAGAACTTATATAAATAGGCTAAAGCCAAGTTTACAATCACCACATATACCTTCAAGTTGATAATACAAAACTTGGTGTAGACTGTAGAGCAAAATAAGGCAAATTAAATGCCTAAGCATACATCCGAAACTTAAACCGAGACTAAAAACTAATACAACTGTCCAGACATACTTAATACACACAACTAAGTAGGAATAGTTATCATCTTGATCAGTTAGGACCAGCAACAGCCAGAGCAACCATAGCAGCTTCCCTGTCAGTTTCATACTCAATCTTGACACACTCGGGTACCAAATAATGGGTCTTGTACCCCCCAGCCATTTCCTTCCCGTGGACAGCAAGCTTATGAGCAAGCACATTGAGCTCACGAGGCACGTGTGAAACGAAAGCAACTTCAAATATAATCCATTGATCAGAGCAGCAGCATCACAAATGGCAGCAGCTAATTCATGACGGGGGTTCCCTGCTGTAGTCAGGACCATTGTGCGCAGAGAGTTGATATCTGTTTCTATTTCAATCTTCCTTATTCCCAAGTCTTTTGCCATAACAAGCACATCAATGATAGCATATAGCTCTGTTGCAAGAGGGTTTACAGCATTGTATTTGGCAGAAAATCCAATGTACCAGGATCCATAACTGTTGATTTTAATTGTAATATGTTTTACGCCATTTGTTTTTGCATAGTGTTATGAAATTATATATTGTTATAGGAATTGTGAAAAGAAAAATGCTGCATTTTGAAATCGTAAATGTCTCAAACAAAATCAAACAGCTCCTAAATAATTAAGTTTGAAAATTGAAAGTCTTTATACAAATAACAAAAACATTTGTATACACTTAATTGACAATAAAATAATTGACTCAAAAGACTAACAAATAATAAATTTTTTTTGGTGTTTAGAGAGCCCACAATAGGCAAGGGTAAGAATCGATCCCAGAATTTTCTGAATCGGGAGGAAAGCTCTAACCACTTGAGCTATGCATCACTCTCACAAATAATAATAAATATAAGGAATTTTTTTTTGCTGTTCGGTTCAATTTAGACATGTGCACATTACAATCCATTAGTCATAAGTTCGTAACCTCGTTCAGTTGTTCCTTTATTACAAATTTCCATAAATCCATAATCCATACTTCATTATCATGCCAAAATCATTTGTTTCAACTGACGTCATACAAAAAATAAAATGCAAATCCACACACAATTACTACGTATTGTTTTGTTAATAAATTTTCAATGGGCCTATATTACACATGACTGTAAGATTATGGTATAGCGCATACAAGCCCAACTATTTTTTATTTGTTTTTTTTAAGCATAAAAAATCTAGTCTCTTTGCTAAAGGTTTGGACTTATGCCACACCCATGCAGGAGAAGTCAGACTTGAGGCAGAAGAACTGAAGAACAAGCAGCAAATGCTCGTGCTCCTGTCTTCGGTGAAGTAGCTTTAGCACGGCGATGCAGCATTTGGCACAGGCGTGCAACTCATTCCAGGAAGTTCGATGTGCACAGTTTGCCATCAGTGCAAGATAATTGAGAAATGAAAGAAAAGCCTCAATTGAACTGAGTATGGCATAATGGCTTACATTTGTGGGAAGTTTTTTTCTTAATGACAACCTATTTTAGACTTGTCCAGAAAAAGTTGTTATGATATTAGTACATGTTAAGATTTCTAGAATAGTAATACTCGTAATTTATGGTTGAGTTTATCATTATACCCTTGCTAAGATTGAGTGATGAAAAAGATAGGAAAGTGTCCAACTTTCTACAATAATTTTGAGTGATATCTTGTGTCATATGCCTAACTATAAGATGTTAAGGGCACATGATTAATATTCAGACCGGACTAGTATTGGATCTGCAGGGTCCCAAATGAATTGGTTTATTCGAAAAAAGCCCTGTTCTTTGGAAGATCTATCTCGTGGTATGCGACAAGCAATTGCATGCATATTTGGTGTGGGAGATCTTCTGTAACGAGATGAATTCTAAGACTTGGAATCCGTATTTCATATCTATAAACATCATAATATTTCTGAATCAATGTCTTTGTACCTAAATAACCTCCTCTATTCAATGAGCTTCCTTCAAACATTTATGGTTCAAATGCTTCTTGTTATAATTCACATCCTTTTGACCTAGATACAAGAAAGAAGAAACCGTAATTCATCAGCATACTACAAAGGACTACTTGTCTACTTCTATTCTCTGTTCACTCAAAATATGACAATGAGAGCCATCTATTTATAAGCCGATAAATTTACAGAGAGAGGATATGGCCAAAGATTTTTAAGCCAGTGAAGCAGATGATATTTGAACAACGGATTTCCACATGGCAAGAAGACTACACAAGATATGAGGTTTATATATGGTGCAAGGCTAGAGTGGTGATAAGAGAAGCGCCAGCTACGAAAAGAGTATGAGCTAGCATAAGATCAGCAGTGATGGAATGGCAAACTTTGTTTGCTTTTTTTTCACCCCACCTTTGCATTTTCCTACGGATTAGACTACCTTCGCCAGTTACGAAGGAAGTTTCTAAGCTGATAGACGATCAGCCGTGATGGAAATCATGGAATGACAAATTTTCTTCGCCCTACCTTCGATGAATCCTACACTCGAATCTATAGCATACATACAGCTCTGACCAGAGAAATTTTGGGCTCAGTGATCTGCCCTATGTTTTTCGGCTCCAGAAACTGAACCTCAAAGGATTGATACTTCACATATCTGCTGACATAAAACCTCAGACACTTGCTAATCTACATAATGTTTTAAAAAACACTATTTATGGCGTCTGCAAGATATCACAGCTAACTCTGCTATTTTTTTTAGCATGAACATGCAACAGTCAGGATTCTTTTTTCAGGATCTAAATTCTACAGTGCTATTCCTACATACTGATTAATTACATTCTTTCTTAACGTCAACCTCCCTCAATCAAAGGGAGACCCAATTTGATCGAATTTTGGACAACTCAATGTTTGCTGGGAGCTGTTTTCCACTAATTATAGTTCAGAGAGGTATAGATAAGTAGTACAATACTGTAAGCGATAATCAGATATGTTCTCTGAAGTAGCCATTAATGTGAATTGACAACCAAAACCTCAATTGCTCACAAGCGAACAAAGAACAATCACCAGATAAGAGCACGTAGCAAAGCCAGCAAGTAGTAGGTTCAACTCAGGTACTCAACAACATGGCTTTTAAGGCATTCGTCCTCAATCCAAAAGGTCAGGCTAATATCAACTACATAGGAGATAGGTGTTACTCAATAAATACAGACTAAAGATAACTACATTCTCAGACTTTCTTCACCAGTTAAATAACAGATAACTTAGTAAATAATTAGTATATCTATTTAACCTATTCCCTCTCCCCATTGCTACAATTCAGCTGACCTAATACAAGCTTCACCAATGTCCTTGTCTCCTCTTCCCATCGGTACATCATTTTATCAATTAGTTTCCGATTCCATTAGAGTTCAAGAAAAGTCATCTCCAAGACACTGGAATCCTTTTACCTAAACTCACCTTTCAGCTTCTATCATCAAAAATGGTGACCAAACCCTTGGATTTGATCTTCTCTACTGTTTTGGCTTCTTGCTATTCAGTCAATCTCCAGTTGTGTGGTACCACTGTTTACGAGGGTTGTTGTTAAGTAAATCAAAGAAATTTAAATCATTTCAACTCTAGTTTTTGGCAGTCCAAGATGGGATTTATAGTCAAAGAACAAAGAGACAAATAAAAGTCTACCAAATTCAGCTCATATGTGTGAACTGAGGAGTATATATTCTTTGGTCAGAATGTGCTGCTTATTCTTAAAAGTTAAAAGCTAAACTCAATTATAAGTGGAAGCTAAATAAAACAGGAAAATTACTTATTTGACATTAAAAGGAGTGTCCATTCTAAAAAAATACTTCATATATCATATATTTTTGTAATATGCCTAGGAGCAGAGATTCAAGAATAGATGGTAAAAAAATTGAGTACTTAAAGTTTAGGTATAAAATAAAAAAGGGGCCAGGGTAAACATTTAATATGGATGTTCACCATAGGTAGAATGAATACATTAGCCCCACACTAAAAAAAATTCATACAGCATTCACTATTTTCACTTGTTCATTCCCGAATTTGAGAGTAATCTTGACTTAAGATGGGTCATGATTATTCCTTCAAGAATGTATGGAAGTGTAACAGAACGTTTTCCAAATCACAAACTTAATTAAATTGCTAGGGTTCAATATCCAAATTCATATCAAACATCTTACCATATTGGTAGCATCATCCTTTGCCAGGCACTTCATCTCAGAAAACTACACACAAATTACCAAGTGAGTCTACCAAGTACAAGTACTAATTTAACAAATTGTATCAGGCAATCTAAAAATAATAATTTTTTTGATAAATTGCCATGAAGAAGATGGGGAAGTATTCCACAATTCCAAAAAACAACCTAACATATAGACAGTGCCATAACTCATAACTGCATACAACACATGGATTGGGGGGAACCAGAGAAGGGGGCTAAAATAGTTAGGTCCTTCACTCGCCCCCAGTCATGAAACTCATGAGTAAAGACAGGCCAAATACAGTTCCATATTGCCTCCCAACCGTTTCAGTAACTTTCAACTGACTATTCCAGCAGAACTCAGGGTCAGTCTCTTCTTGTAAAATTTCAGCTAGCATACTATGCTCAAATCCTTACTTAGTTACTTGTCTTCCACACTTAAAATCAGTGTTATTCCACAAATAAGACGCGGTTAAAAATAAATGATATACCCAATGCATTCTATTTTACTCTGTAGAATAATAATAAATCCATGATAAAGCTGAGACCCATCAGCCATACCTTGAAACTGATTTATAAAGCTTGAGCCAAAGTTCCTTCTAGATAACTCCTTCCTGTTCAACATAATCAAATTCAATTTAATCATCAAAGAGTTAACACATGAATGAATCATACAAGTTTCACAAAGACTTCTTACTATATATTTGAATATTTCTTTATATGCCCAAAAAAGGAACAATCCCTACACAAGCCACACCTTAATAATAGAATATTAGTGTGACCAGAATATCATTTAACCACACATGTTTAGTAACATTCTGGTTCTGGTTTCATTCCCACTCTGTGTACCCCAAATACCGATTAGGTGATATATTATGTCAGTTCTCAAGCTCTGAAATCCAGGGTGATTGTCAATATCAACAATTGTACTGAACAGACATTATTGTAAAGCAAGACTAATGAGTTCCCAAAAGACATGATTGTATATAAATAACTACCAATGTAAAGCAGCAAAATCTATCAACATTCTAAAGCCACTATTAGAAGACCGGAAAATAAAACTTAGAATTTTAATATTAAATGAGGGGGGTTTATTACAGAAGAAGAATACCAGCAGTTAAACACAAGAATACCAGCAGACTACCAGAATTCTAGCAGCACATATAAAGCTATAATAGTTAAAAAATTCTCATGCTATCAGTTACCAAAACTCTGAAAATCAGGGTTACTATGAAATCTCCATATCGTGTCCCAAAAAACTGATAACTAGGGCTATCATAATACTTCCAACAGTTTTCCTTCATAATACAAATAATTCTCCCTATAGTAAATGTTGCAGGGAAAATGATATTTTTGCTAAGTGAAATCATAGTTAGCAGCAACATAGTTTGAAGATTAGTCTATAAATAGCAAAAATGTAATTAATTTATCAACAAGAAGAGTCCAGATAGAAGATAGGAACACAAATTTTGAGTCACTAAAAAGAAAACTTAACCTTAAAACAGGTCCATTTGGGATCGTCATATACTAGCATGATTCACACTACTATGCATTTTAGCTGAGTGGTCAGCATCAGCTTCCTTTGATTCAATATTTGAACCACCCAAGGGCTTCTTTTTTTTCAATCTGTGGAGATATTCCTTCAGCACAAGCTTATCTCCTCTTGTAAGTCCAGTTACACCAAACCCATCAGGGTCCTGCAAGTGCATATTGTTCACAGGATTCAACAACTCCAAGCTGGACCTGAACATCCTATCTTTTCTCAGAAAAACACTCTTGGCATCGAACCAAGCTGCCCAACCCTCCCTCAGCGGTGAACCATGTGAATCCAACTTTAATAGAAGCACATCCTCAATTTTATTAACCTTTACCACCTTCCTTCTCACCTCCTCATCTACAGGCATATCATCTGAACCAAATGCAACCTAGTCAAACAAATCTTTTCCTTTTAATCAGAGAGATCCATATTAACACACACAAATGATATATTTTAACAAAAACATACACAAATGATATTTTATTACAACAACAACAACAAAAAAAAAAAAAAGGAAGTTGGCAACTGCCAAGAAAAATCAACTTAGAACCCAACTACAACCCCCTCTCCCCCACAATTAAAAAAAAAATGAAAAAAAAGGCAAGATTTAAAATAAAAGGATCTTGCTAACAAACGTCACCGGGGCGTTAGATAAGCATTTAAAATATTACCTAAATTGGTATTAATTTAGGAATGCATGCCAAATCACGCATCAATCGGTGTAATTAATGTTCATTTTAATTCAACATTTCTACTTTTAGTTGTCTTAACCAACACCCCCGGGGCGTACATTAGCTTTTGCCAAAATAAAAAAGGGTTTGTAGTGAGGGGCTTTCAGATCAACTAATAACATTTATAGGCATCTAGCTATCCAGAGTCTGAATTCATGACAATATATAGTAAAGTACTCCATAGAGAATAATCAAGAGAAAAAGAACCAACCTTGCTCAGCTTTTCCTCAGAAGCAATCCCAGCCTCAAACATCGTTGCATGAGCCTCCCACTGGTCAAACTCATCAATAGACTTTCCATCAAATGTACGACGAATAACATGAGATGCGTGATCAAAGAAGTAACCAGAAGATACAGTAGATGAAATCGTAGTATGCTCATTTTCCTCCCCTTCAGATTCTAAAACCCTCAGGATTTCCTCCTCATTGGAAACCTTGGAGTCATCATCGATGACATCAAGCTCATCAATTCGGTCATCTGACAAAGTGGCTCTTAGGTCAGGATCAGAGTCTTGAAGTAGTGGATCCTCAACAGCAAAAAGATCGTCAAAGACTGCAACTCCATCATTCAGGAAAGGACCCCTCCGGTTTGCTGTGAGGCGATTGTAGAGAAGAGTGACTGAAAAGAGGAGGAGCATAGCTGATGCAACTGCACACAAGTGCACTCCATACCGATTACGACGTCTTGTACGGAGTGTTCCAAGCATCTATACAAAACCAAATTTGAATAGAATCACAAACAACTTCTAGAGCTAAGACTCTCAACCTAGCCAACTTTAAAAAGGACTGTATAGACTGAAACAAATCTGCGACTTAGTTTAACTCCAAAAGGCCTACTTTATACAGTGTACATATTGCTATAAGTTGCAGCTACTTTCAAAGTCACTTAGAGGATGAACGGAAAGCGCTCAGTGGGCTCATTTAGCTGCTAACGAAAGAAAGCTATTTAGAGAAGTATGCAGATCATATGATTTAAAAATGCTACAGCCAGTACAAGGTACTGAAATGTGTGCTTTGCTTTCCCTTTGGAAGAAAAAACTGTCGAACAAACTGATTCTCTACAGCCATTCTTGTTCCTTACTTGTTTTGATTGAAAAGTTTGAAAATTTGTTTTGCTACTCAAACTAAATTATGCTAAGCACTGAATTATTTATTCACTTAATGCAAATTATGCTTGTAAGTTGTAACTATTGCAAGTATTAAGTTGGGGAAAGAGAGAAGTGTACCTCTGATAAAACTCACACAACTAGCTTCTCCAAGTAAGTCCTGATTGCACAATGAAGTGCCTGCACACCACCTTTATGAAAAACATATCATCAATTGATCGATCGCGTCTACTGATGATTTACATTCTCTATTATCAATGTTTACACAAATACTCAACACCGCGAAAAACAACTTCCAAGTTAGACCATGAACTGAACCAATATACAGTATTTCTACCTTCATTACACCATTAACAAATAAACATCTTGCTCCAAATTTGTAATTCTCAAACAATTGGATAATATCCCATTATCCCTACAAGATCCAGGTATATGTCCGAATAATTAAGCAAATTACAGTCAATAAAAATTTTTTAAAAAAAATTCCACCTTTTCTGGCAAAGAATTTTCCAACAAAACATTACTGTAATTGATTAATATAAACTTTAGAAATAGTACATGTGATAAATTTTCAATCTTAGGAGTTAATTAAATGATAATTAAACATGAATAAAACCAACACAAATTACTGATCTTTATAGCAAATTTGATTATTACGATTTACGAAGAAATAACAAACAATAGAAGTTGAACAAACTGAATTTTTTAAAAAAACTTACGAAAGATCAATTGAGAAAAAAAGGGAGAGAAGGTTAGTTACTAACCCAGTAAGTTAAACAACAATGACTGACAACATCTACGACATTGTCATTATGATCTCGAATTTTCCTGCAACTTGTTTGCCAATAAAAATGGGAAATTTATTGGACAAATTTTGATTTACAGACAATTTAATCGGGGCAGCAACGCCAAGCGCAGCAACGGGTCTAAAGTTAGACTTGTATTTGAGTAGATTAATCATATCTGGTATTCTGGTCAGTTATGTTTTTACTTGCCGAGTACGAGTGCTCCGTTTTTACCGATCAGTGGGTTACAATTAGCTACTAGAGTCAAACTGGCTACTTCTTCCGTTTCATATTAAGAGCATAGTCAATGGATGCCCATTTTGGGTAGGCATGAAGCCATGAAGTGAGAAAATAAATAAATAAATAAAGCTTAAAAAATGAAAAAGTTGTATTTTTGGTGAGAAATAGTTTATGACCAGGTCATGGCCATAATCATTTGTTGAATGTGGGCATTTAGTGGTATTTCGTCACTTGTTCAACAAAGAGAGGTGGTTCAATTTTATTTTTTTTTAAATTCATGTGGGAAATAGAAGGAAAGGAGAATCAATGCCCACAAAATTGAAGGGCAACCAATGGAAGTGCATGGACATAAGTGGATATGAGAGTTGGGCATAAATGAGGTGGAAGAAAGAGAAAGTGATAAAAATATGATGACCACCATTAGCTTGAGCATCCATTGGCTATGCTCTAAATGCAACACTAGGGTGCTCATAAAATTTAAGAAAATTTATAGGGTAGGGCCCAAATGTGAATTTTTCATAATATAAAGTATTGTCGGTAGGAGTGAGAAATAATTAAAAAAAATATTATAAGTGGGGTTTGTACGAAAAAGAAATAATAAAATATTTGTGAAAGTTGGGTTAGTGGGAGAGATAAATTATCAAATAATGGTGGGTCCTTGCCAAATATAGTAGTGTTGCAAATATTATGAAACGACCGAAAATAAAAAGTGTTGCATTTAATATGAAACGGAAGTAGTAATACTTATCGAGTACGGAGAACATGTTCTATTCGTCTCATTAATAAGTCCAGCTCAATAAGAAATATTGTTGTAAGATTTAAGAGAAGGGCCTAACTTTTTTTTTTTTAAAGAAAAGTTAGTGTTTTATTAATCAAGGTTTAGAGACAAACGATCCATGAGAAGGGCCTAATTTAAATAAGACAAATAGAACAATGCTTAATTGATTTTTGTACCATCATCAATTTTTGTGGAATGTATAGTATTGTGATTATTGCAAAACATACAGAGTAATTCTACATTTAACCGCATACTCTCTTCATTTTTTACTATTTCGTAATAATCACAACACTTTTCATTTACGTTCATTTCATAATAATTGCAACACTTCCTTATTTGGTAATAAACCAATAGGAGTACTCCGTACTATTTTATTCTTTCTCTCTCCTACCAACCCTACTTATACTACTTTTTTTACTATTTCTCTCTCTTACTAACATTTAAAAATATATCTCCACTAATTATACTTTACATAATAAAATTCTCCTTTTGGTTTATATCCTAAAACTTTGTACAACACTTACGAATGGAGAGAGTATTGTGAGAAGAATAAGTATAGTTATGTAAGGTCTAGATTTTTCTTAGCATAATAATTCACGATATCAGTTGCTTATAATTTTCAACAATAATAATAAAGAGATATTTAAGGTTCAAAATAGCGTTCTACCGTGGTCAAATTTTATTTTCGTAGCTTAGTATTTAAGGTTGGTAAGATATGAATAAAATATCTACCGACTATTACTCATTATTTGTATTACTTAGAAATCCGTAATATTCCCCTATTTTCGAAAGTTCAACTTGTTTTCCCCGTCAAAAAAAAAAAAAACTTGCTTTCCATCTTGAGTCATTATTTGTAGAATCAATGTCAAAAACAAGTATCTCGTTTAAATTTTCATCTCCAAATCTGCATTTTGAGCCCAAATTTATCGAGACCTTGCTGCAAATTCTTCGAGACCTTGTTGGATTGCTGCAAATTGAAGGTTGCTTGTTCAATTTGGTGAATTTGTTTCAAATTTCTTCATCAGCACTCAAATTTTCACTCGAGCATGCAAAATGGAGCTCATAAAAAGGTATAAGTAGATTATTACTCATAATTTCTTAAGTCTTTTGTAATCTTAGCTATAATTTGGTCTAAATTCAACAAATCGTTTCAAATTAATTTTATCTGATTTTTACTAATATAATTATAGATGTTTGGATAGAGAATTGTGCGATTTGATGTTTTTTTCTTTTTATTCAGTTCAAATTAATTAAGAGTCTTTTTATTTAAAGGTTGTACTTTTTGACAATATTATTCTTTTTTATGATTTGCCATCCTTTTTTCTTTAACTTTTTTGTACTTTTGACATTCTCTCTCATTCTCATTAATAATTCTTAATCATTTTTTTCTCTCTCTATCCCTCTCTAACCCCACATAGATATCTACAACATTTTTAATTATGTGAAAAAACCCAAATATGTTCTTAATAAAAGGGAGGAGGGAGTACCCTTTCCTTTGATTTTTTTAAAGTAGACCCTTAATGTTGATAACGAAAACATAAGAACGAATCCCGCAAGCCGTAATCTTGTCTCTTTAAGGACTTTCTCTCCAGTAACACAAACCCAAAGGCCAAAGTAGATCCATTGAACACTTTCATTTTGTGACACACATCAAGATTTAAAGACTTCTTCTTTTCCACAGTTTGGTTTTCTGACAATATCAACACTCAAAACTAACCAATCTTTGAACTATGCAGTAATTTGCACAGAAAATTTTCAATTTCATCCCCAAATTCATACAATTACTTCGTAAATCAATACTCAAAATTGTCAGAACCAATCTATTTCGTCAATTACCCAATATATATATATATATATTTTTTTTTTTAAAAAAAAAAAAACTTGAGCAAAAAGTCAAAATTACCCCTAAAAATCTACAACAAGCTTAGCTTACAGCTGCCTGTCCCACACTGACCCTACCATTAGTCCATTACCCTGATATCAGCAACAGTTTCATAGCCTATAAACCAAACTTAACCCAAAAAATATAAAATTAAAAAGAAAAATAACAAAATAAAAAAAAAGCAAACTTTGATTTACGAATCTCAAGGGTTATACCTGGAAACTTCAAACCAAATTACAGAATCCATAGTTTTAACTGTTAAGTTCCCCAAATTTGTTTTCCCACATACCCTAAATCCGCAAGACCAATTTCTGATTTTTTCCATGTTACAGAAAATTTAATTCAAGAAAAAAAAACCCACAAAAAATAAGAGAAGAAAAAGGTACATTTTGATTTTATAATAATTGGCCTAGTTAACCAAAGTCCAAACTTTTGTTAAGAGTTAGAGAGAGAAACACACAAATTCGAAGAGAGAGAAAGAAATACCACACCATTACCATTACCATTACCATTACCATTGTCAGACCACCAATTTCATTTTCACCCCCCTACCATGGCAAAATTAAGGTACACTACATTTTTCACAACATTTTTTTAATCTGCAATTTTTTTTATATCTAAGTTTTAATTTCATATAAATTCATTGTTTCTGCATTTAGTATATTTTTGGGTTAGGATTAGAATGTTACAGTATATTTTTATAAAATTTATGTCACGTTGTTACAGTACATTTTCAACCCCCTTAAAGCTAAGCTTGCTTCCCCGTCACTACCAACAAACCCAAAAAAAAAAAAAATTTCTTGGTCTAATTATGAGAATAAAACCCCATTGATCATATTATTAGATTTGAACAAACCCAGGTACAATTAAATTTTGTCTGCTTTTTAATTAATTGGTTCATGTTTTAGGATTATTTAATTTTTAAGATCTATGCCTAGGGTTTTCACCTGAAATAAACTTGTTCTTAATTTATTAATTCTTGGGTTTTAATTCATTGGTTGTGTGAAGTTTGAAACTTTATATGGGTTTCAATTCAATTTTGGGTTTTGAAGTGGATTGGATCTTGAAAATTATTAATTTGGTTGAATTGTTACAATTGGGTGTGCTGAATTTGAAAGGTGACATGCACAAGTTGTTGTACCTGTTCTTGAAAATGTTACTCTCAGTTCATAAAGTATGTTACTCTCAGTTCATAAAGTTTACACCTTTAGGAATTTATTACATGCACAAGTTCTTGATTGTTCATTAACATGCTAGTTTGTTCTGAAAGTTTATACCTTTCGCTCGAAAATCGGTTCCGGTGTTTCTTGGTGGAATTGAATTGTGTCACTTATACGAACAGCAACGTTACCTGAACTGTGCATTGCTTGAAAGCCTTGAATACCTCCCTCCCTCAAAACAGGGAAAAAAAAGGAAATAAAGAGAAGAATATATATATATTTTTTTTTGAAACAAATAGAGAGAAGAATAATAAATTCTATTTTTTTTTACGTTAATTCACTAGTGCAAAATTGGGTATGAAAACACAATTCACTCCGTAATTTAGTAATTTAGGCCATAATGTGCCACTTTCATGTATTAATTTGCCTTTTTTGGTTCACAGTTTGCGGCAAATTCAGTAATTCTCAGCGATTGATAAGGTAAGTATTTGATGATATTCTCTTTGTAATTGTGTCTATTATAGGAGTATTATTTTATGATTTTTGTAAACAAATTTTTTTCGTTGTGTAATAGCTACGATAAGTGTCACTATTAAAGCCTCATTTCTCCTAGTTATTGTATGGAAATTTTTATATACACCCGAGACGCACTAAGGTTTTTTTTTGGGTAACTAACCATTCTCATTTAGTCATCAAGGTATTGTTAATTAAAGTTGAATAAAAAAGAAGACGAAAGAAATTGTTTATTGTTTGCAGGTAGGTTGGGAAAAGCTGATTGAATTGATAATTGACCTAAGTGACCTGAAAATGGTTTTGTAAATTTGTAAAATGGTTTTGTAAATTTGTCGACATGAACCCGACCCGAAATTAAATAGGTTAGGTTAAGATTGAGAATTTTTAACTAGGAAATGACCCATGTTACCGAACTAATATAGGGGTCGGAACCCAACCTTATAACCCGAACTAAGGGGCAAACCAAACATCCTTTTAGGCCCATATACAACAGCCAATCACCCTTTGAAAACTACTCCCAGTGCAACTACCTATGTTTACAATCGACTAACCCTAGGTTTATTACCGCCTACCCTTTTTTTAACCCTCTCTTTCTCTTTGTCTCTTCACTTATTCAATGGCAGTGATTTAGTCCTTTTACTTTCTTTATAAGTCCTCACTGTTGCTATTCACCACCTTCACCGGCCCTATTGCTCCATGAGCTCACGCCAACCCAAATATGGCAGGTCAAATGGGTTTGAGTTGTCCATTTATTTCCTCTGTTCTTCTAATATTGCACCATGCTGACTTTTACATTGCTAATGCACAACTTTGATCGTTAATAGGTTTAGCTCTTAATAAATAAAATTATACAAAGTTGATATTTTAAAAGTACAACTGTATTATTTTTTACATATAAGTCACAATAGATTGTCGAAGGAGAGCATGCGAATAGTGTAAAAGTCAACATGATGCACTATCAAAAGAACGAAGGAAGTACAAAACGTTAAAACAAAATTTTAAAAATTTGGGTTAAACATGTCAACCCGAACCCGATTTGGAAAAAAAATAGGTTAGGGTTTAGAAATTGAACCTGAAAACTTAAACATGTAAGGTTTGATTTTGTGGTAGTCAAACCGATCTTAACACAAAACCAACCTAACACGACCTGGTTGCCTACCCAATTTTTAGGGGAAGTGGAAGAAACTAAAAGGGTTTTTGCTGATTGAAAGTGAATATAATAAGTTGGTGTATTACCAAAAATGTAGTTAGTGGATGATGGTCTCCACACAAATGATAAGGCTTTTGTTTAGGGACAAGAACTTCGGGTCTTCTGAACAATGGGGTTTTAATTTAAGGCAATGTATAAAAAAGCTCAAGGCGCAATGAGGTTATAAAGGTCCTGCAGCTAGGCGCTCCTTGGCCACGCTTCGGTGCACCTCTTGGAAGTCAATCAATCAATCAAACCCTTAATCCCATAAGTGGGGTCGGCTACATGAACTAAAAGTGATTATTTTGTATAGTCACTCACAAAAATCTTCCTCCTCCATCCCTTATGATCAAATACCTCATTCTCATGCAAATCCATATATTTTATATCCTTCCTAACTCCTTCCAACCAAGTCATTTTCGGTCTCTCTCTGCCTCGTTTAATCTCTCCATGATCCCACTCTTCGTACCAGTGCCCCCAAGGGTCTCCATCTTACATGCCCGAACCAACACAGGCGATTTTCCCTTAGTTTGTCTACAATGCCTGCGACACCCACTTTCTTGCGAATAACTTCATTCTTGGAAGTGAAGCGCACAATATAAATTGGTTAAAGAAATCTGCTTGATTTTGGATTTATTTTTTTGTTTAGGTATATGAATGAGTGAAGAGATTTAATGGCATTGTGGTTTTTATCTTGGTGATATGGAAGTTCTTAAGTGTCCTGCCCTCCTCTATGCTGAAAATTCTTGCCACTCTCAAGAGAAATCAGTCATGGAGTTTGTGCAAGATTCAGAATCAAATAGTGTTAAGCATGCCGAGCAAATATCTGTAGAAGAGAAGGAAGTGGATCATTTTCTGCCAAGTTTGAAAGTGGCCATAGGCACGATGCAATGTGATGGTCAAGACCAAGATGGAGAGGCTCTTATGTTAGAAGAGAGATCTAATGGGTCTTCACACTCTGGTTCTGATTTGTTGAGCCAGAATTTGTCTGGGGTAGTTCTTGATCATGATGATGATAACCTCGAGGAACAGGTCCAATATAAAGAAACTTACCTTGATTTTCAGAACTCTCATGTAGATGTGAACACAATTGAAAGTGAGCCACATTCTGAAAATAAAGAAGACGAGTCATTAATATCAGCAACCAGGTGGCCTGAGCAAGATGAATCTCTTGCATTATGGGTTAAGGTATGGTTTCTTTTGCATGGTTATTGCAACTCTGCCAATCATGTCTCACCCATTATACTGAATAGTTGGACTAAGCTGTCAGGACTTGAGTGTTAAGATTAAGATTTAAAGTTGTTGTTTTGATTTTCAAAAACTGTATTCTTAATTCAATTTTAACAATTTCAAAAGAAATTGTGACATTTTTTGTCCAAACATTTTAAAAAGCTTAACGTCCTGATCTTCTTTGTGCCTAAATAACACTCATGTGTAGCTTAAAAGTTTTCTCCTGTCATTTAAAGAAATTTAAGAAAGATTTGTGGCCTTGTATATTAGAAGACATGTGATTCTTTTTCAAAACCAGATAGTGGAGCTAAACTTTCTTTTCTAATGTCTGTCTTAATCTACTCCGCAAGTATAGTGGAGAGGAAAGTGGCAAGCTGGAATCAAATGCGAAAGGGCAGACTGGCCATTAGCGACTGTGAAAGCAAAACCAACTCATGACAGGAAGAGTTATATTGTGATATTCTTTCCACACAAAAAGAATTATTCTTGGGCAGATACACTGCTTGTTTGTGCAATTGATGAGCTTCCGCAGCCTATTGTACACCGGTCACATAAAGTTGGAGTGCAAATGGTTGAAGATTTGACTGTTGCACGCCGCTTTATCATGAAAAAGCTAGTAATTGGCATATTGAGTATTGTTGACCAGCTTCCTGTTCAGGTGCCAATTCTGTGGTCCTCTTTTCTTCTGACATTTCTTAACATATCTCTTCTTATGGTACAGTTAATGCTTTTAAAAATTGAAATATGCAATGTCTTGTTACATGCAATTTTAGTGCTTTGAGATATTCTCACTATTAGCTGTCTTGTAATGGCGATTCAATTGTCTTAGGTGTTGCTCGAAACTGCTCGTGATGTAGTTGTATGGAGAGATTTCGCTGCAGAGGCTTCTCGCTGTAAAAGTTATCCTGATCTTGGAAGATTGCTCTTAAAGCTTCAGAATGTAAACTCCTTATTCTGTTAATATACTACAACCCTTTTTCTCTATATGTTATTCACATGTCATTTTTTGCACTATTATTTCCAAATGTGAGCTGGTTACATGGGTTCAAGGAGGTTCTCTCGTAAACCGTGAATTATATAATCATATACCAGTAATTCTTTTGTATTTCATTATTTGAGTCAAATAGATGGATACTTCTGCAGAAAATATAGACCTGCTATCTGCAACTTCCTGGTGGTAATTACAGTTGCTAAGAGTATGCCCATTAATGACCAAGGGCCTTGGATTGGTCACCAATTTTTTTTTAGTCCCTTTGTCCCTAAATAAAAGGCCCATTTCCTCCAAAACTCTTGTCCCTAAATAAACGCCCAAATTCTCATTTTGGGTGGAGTCCTTCATCACTAACTTTTTTTTTATTGACTTTTAATCAACAAAACCCCTCTAGCCCACTGTATATTCCCTTCACTTCCCCTAAAATTAATAAACTATTCACACTACCTTATTTTTTATTCAACTTTAATCAACGACATCCCACTATAATTCCTCTCCTAAACCCTGTGGCCAAGGAAAATGGGGATTGTATTTAGGGACAAAGAGGGAGTAGTAAATTGTGTGGAGAGAGAAATGAGTCAAATGGTGACTAAATATTTCTCTCTTTTCACCTTTCCTCTCTCTCTCTCTCTCTTTCTCTATATATTGCTCCCCTCTCACAATTTCCCACAAAGTAAAGTAAAACACAGCCCTTGGTCATGGATTGGCATCCTCTAATTCCTAAATTGTTGAAGTGTCAGGTCATTTGAGGCTTTGAGCTGTTTTAAAATGACATGGACTTGACTGTAAAGCAACGCCATTTTCTTGTTTGGTGTGGCTCATGGCATTTAGATCTACAGGCTAGGGTTGTTACAGCTCGGAGTTTGGTTGTGCTCTAGGTGGTGTTTGAATTTGCAAGCCGTTTCTAACTCTATAATTTAACTCCTTGTGTGATATTTGAGTTGCATTATCATCTGCTGAACTACTTTCTTTTTCTTATCTAATTGTTTGATTTAAATTACTTTTAACTTATATTGATACTCTTCTTATTCTCCTCCTCTCCTCTACTCCTCCTTTGCTACAGATGGTATTGCGGCAGTACATCGATGCTAACTGGCTGCAACATTCTTTCCAACTGTGGGTAGATAAGTGCCAGAATGCTGTCAGTGCTGATTCCATTGAACTTCTGAAGGAGGTAACTTCTTACCTCAAAAGAATTTCTCTGTATACCATTGGATGTGTATATGTGAGGATGCTCTTTATATACAGAATTTTTATTTTAAGAACAATTAAGCATGACCTCAGCTTGCTTACTAGCCATCAGTGCTATATGCATAAGTTTGGCGGAATTTAATGATATCATATTAAAATCTGTGTAGAAATTAATTGGTAAGGAAGAACTATGAGATTTCTCCCTTCACTCACTCTCGATGTCACTCCCTCTCTTCACCTTCTCTCTCTGCATAAGTAGTAATTACCTTCCAAGTGAGTATTGAAGAGCTGCAAGTAGGCTCCTTTACCTTGCCTGATGTTGGTAAAAACCTTGTGGATCTAACTTGTGTAGCCAAGGGCCATTGCTTTGAAGCTTTATTGATTCTGAGCTGTTGGCCACCGTTGAGCTTTTATTGCCCCCATATCTCTCCCTATCAGTTTTTTGGATTATACCTTACAAATAATGTTTGGATTAATTGATCTAAGTCATGTAGCCAAGAGCCATTGCTTTGAAGCTTTATTGATTTTGAGCTGTTGGCCACCGATGAACTTTTATTGCCCCCATTTCTCTCCCTTGATAGTTGTTTGGATTATAGATTACAAATAATGTTTGGATTAACTTACATTATTGTATGTTATTGATGACCATGATTGTTGATGTAACTTCCAAAGTTCCAAGACTCTGTGATAATCTGTTGCTCCCTTTCTTAAAATGTTGGAATTCTGAACCAATTCTGCTGCCGTGGTTGCTATAATTCATTGAGGACAGTGACGGACCAATGACAAGTTCAACCATTTCCTGAGCTTTGCTGGAGGCCTGGAGCAGCAAAATGAATTCATGTGACATGGTTTTTCCTAAAATGATTATTGAATGATTAATTACTTTATGCACCAATGGGTTGTTGCCCCCCTCAGCCTTATTCTATTCATTGTAGCTAGTCATTCACCAACCTAATTAAGTTGTGGGGACTTGCAATTATTAGCCTCCTATTTGACCTTTAAATGTGAAACTAGAGCAAAGTAATGTGTAAACTTCCCCTCATGAGGAATGCTTTCTTGGAATATTTTTATTCAATCATTTTTTGCGGAACCTTCCTTCTAACCTCTGCTTATGTCCCATTTTATAACTTATTGCTTCAGGAATTGGTGAATTCTATTTTGTGGAGTGAAGTCAACGATCTTCGAGATGCCCAAGGACAGCCTGCATTAGGTTCTGAGTGGAAGATGTGGAAGCATGAAGTTATGAGAAGTTTCTCAATGACGCAGTCTGTGTCCGGTGGTGGAGGCGTAAAACAGCCAAGCAAAAATGGCATAGAAGATTTTAGTGTTAGTCCACCGATGACAAGTCTTCAAATTAGCCGGAAGAGACCTAAGCTTGAAGTTCGTCGTGCAGAGCCACATAATTCTGTAGGTGAAAATAAGAGCTGTCAGGAAAATACCATTGTTGAGATTAATTCGGCATTTTTTTCTGATCAGAGCACTATGAATGCTGATAATGCGCTCTTGCCTCCTAAAGAGGACCTTTTAGGCCAGACAATAGCACAAATTTCCTCACCGAGCAATGCCATAGATGGATGGGATGGGGACCATGGGGTTGTGGTCGATACTTTAAACGCAGAGTCTACCCAGAAAGAAGATAGTAGACTGCAACCCGTTAATGGAGTGGTCGAGACAAAATCCCCAGCTTCTAGAGTCAATAGTCGGAAATGCATTGCTTTTATTGAGGCTAAGGGAAGGCGGTGTGTAAGGTGGGCTAATGATGGTGATGAATACTGCTGTGTTCATTTGATGTCTCGTTTTGCAACACAATCTGTCAAAACAGAGACCTCTACACCAGCTGAATCATCTATGTGTCAAGGAACTACCACTCAAGGTACCAGGTGCAAACATCGCTCTCTCCCAGGTACCTCCTTTTGTAAAAAACATCGCCCCCATGGTGATGGAACAATGCCCCCAAGTTCACCTGGAAGTCAGTTAAAGAGAAAACATGACGAGCTGCTAGACAAGTCCGAGAACACATGTAAGGATATTGTTATAGCTGGGAGAGCTGAAAGACCTCTGGAAGGACATTTGAACACACTTATGGAAGGAACTACCTCTAATGGAGGAGAACTTGAACTGATAGTGCCTGAACAACATGCTGAGGATTCTAACAATAAGAATGTAGAGATAGCTTATTGTGTTGGATTGGGCATGCATGAGGGCCATTCAAACTGTTTAGAAAGCCCTAAGAGGCATTCTTTATACTGTGATAAACATATACCTAGCTGGCTGAAACGTGCTAGAAATGGTAAGAGTAGGATAATCTCCAAAGAAGTTTTTGTGGATCTTTTGAGGACATGTTCCTCCCAGAAGCAGAAAACTCATTTGCATCAAGCATGTGAGCGTTTCTACAATCTCCTTAAAAACTTATTATCCTTGAGAAACCAAGTTCCCAAAGAGACTCAATTTCAGTTGGTGTTGTCTGAAGCTTCTAAAGATATACATACAGCTGAACTTTTAATGAAGCTGGTTTCCAGAGAAAAAGAGAGGTTGACAAGGATATGGGGCTTTAATTTAGAGAAGGATGCGCAAGTTTCCTGCTCTCCTGTAGAGGAATTAGCTCTGGTCCCTGTAGAAGAAGAGGCTGTTGATGATGGAAGTTTCAAATGTAAAATTTGCTTTGAAGAGTTTTCTGATGATCAAACACTTGGGACACACTGGATAGACAGTCACAATAAGGAAGCACAGTGGCTTTTTAGGGGCTATGCCTGTGCTATTTGTCTTGATTCTTTCACTAACAGGAAGGTTCTTGAGACACATGTACAGGAGAGACACCATGCTCAGTTTGTTGAGCACTGCATGCTTATCCAGTGTATTCCTTGTGGCAGCCATTTTGGTAATTCTGAGGAGTTATGGTCACATGTTCTTTCAGCTCACACAGAAGGTTTTAGACAATCAAATAGAGGGCACAACGGTCACCAATTAGTGGGTTCTCAGCAGAATCTTATTCCCTCGACACTTGCCTCTGTTGATAATTCTGAGAGTCAGAGCAGTATTCGGAAGTTCATTTGTAGATTCTGTGGGTTAAAGTTTGATCTGCTACCTGATTTAGGCCGTCATCATCAGGCAGCTCATATGGGGCCAGGTTTGGTAAGCTCTCATCCAAAGAAGAAAGGCCTCCGCTTTTATGCGTATAGACTAAAATCAGGAAGACTAAGCCGTCCCAGATTCAAAAAGGGTCTTAGTGGAGCATCTTATAGACTCAGAAATAAGGGTAGCTTAGTTTTAAAGAAACGATTACAGCCTGTTAATCCTATTGGCGCTGGACAAATAAATGTGCAATCTCATGTAATGGATACTGCTGGTCCTGTTAGACTTACCGAGGCTCAGTGCTCAGCTATTGCACAGATGTTGTCTTCTGAAGCTCAGAAAACAAGAGCACGTCCTAGTAATAATGAAATCTTATCTATTGCTTGCTCTGCTTGCTGCAAGGTGAGTGTTCAGAGGTCACTAGAGCAGAAGTATGGAGAATTGCCTGAACGCTTATACTTGAAAGCTGCTAAGCTTTGCAGTGAACATAACACTCCAGTAGATTGGCATCAGGAAGGGTTTAATTGCTCTAAAGGATGCAAACCACAGGAAGATTATATTTTGGGGTCTGTTTTGTCTTGTCCCATTAATGAATGTGGAAGGCTAAATTCACCTTCTCCAAATCCACAAGAGGAATGCGAAATGGATGAGTGCCACTTTGTCATGAATCCGCAATATTTTAGTTGGAGACACTTACAAACCACCATTATCTTGTGTGATGATATAAGTTTTGGAAAAGAAAAGGTATCAGTTCCTTGTGTGGTTGACAAAAACCTGCTAGATTCACTTCATAATCCAACATATGACTTTGATGGGCAAGCATTTTTCATGCCGTGGGAGAGCTTTACATATGCGACTAAGCCACTGTTAGATATATCCCTTGAAGTCAATATGCAGGTATCTTCAAGCATCTCCCTTTGAATTTCAATTATGCTTTACTAGATTATTAAGCTTCGAATCAGGGGAATATATTCCCCACCTGAAACTGTTTATGTATGTTTCACTAATATCATGATTAAAGTGGATCACTTTATGGCTTATATGTACAGCTTATTTAGTTGGGAGGAATTGGATGAAAAAGAGAGGAAAGGATTTAAAGTATTAAACAACTTTCAGCGTACACCAAACTTATGAGAACTGATAGGATTTGGATAGAAAGGGAGGAAATAAAAGTAACTTCCTGAATAATGCATTTGTGGAAGTGTGAAATGTCATTCTTAATTTTGGCATTAGAGATGTGTACTTAGACATTTGTGAATTAATAAAATTGCTGGAAGTTGTGCTTTACCTACCTCCACTCTTCTTTGAGGGCAATGCCTTGCCCTTAAAAGCTACTCCCTCTGTTCTCTTATTTTTTTGCTCCATAGAGGTAATGTTACTTTATTAATATTTGGTTGGAAAAAATGATGAGAGAGAAAAGTGGTGGGGTTAATGGGGTGGTTGTGAGAGTAAAGGTGTGGTCCCATATGTCCAAAAATAGAATGGGGCAAAATTAAAGGGACAAACTAAAAAGGAAATTGGGGAAAAATAAGGGACGGAAGGAGTGCTTAATATCATTGATTGAGAACAAAAGGATCCTTTTCTTCTTCTTCTTCTTCTCCCCCCCACCCCCCCCTCCCCTCTTTTTTTTTAATTGTTTTTTATTTGTGTGTGTGTAATTTATCCTTGCTTTCAGAATTTGCAGTTAGGGTGTGGCTGTTCACAATCAACTTGCTATCCTGAGACATGTGATCACGTATACCTGTTCAACAATGATTTCGAGTATGCGAAGGATATCGATGGAAAGCTTATGGAAGGAAGATTCCCTTATGATGATAAAGGTCAACTAGTTCTGAAGGTACTCATTTTAGAGAATACGAGCTCTTTACTCTTTGTATTCTTTAATCTCATTGGTTATAGCTTTTGTGTAGAACTAATTGCAACTTAGAAAGGACTAATTCTTGTTTTCCTATTTGTTATTTCTTTTGAAATCCTTTTGTATTGTTCTTTGCTTTCTGCAAATACCTAGTTTGCGGTAAATGTCCTTTTCCACCTTTATTTGAGATTGATATATACCACTATTATGTTGGTCTTTAAAATGTTGATGCAAATTTCATCTATATATAACCTTATTATTCTCTTTTCTCTTTAGAACTTGGCTATGTACTGAAGTAATAAAGAATTTTTTTAATTCTTGGTGATGTGCAGGATAATTATCTCATCTATGAATGCAATAACCTGTGTAAGTGTAGTAGCAACTGCCCAAATAGGGTATTGCAGAATGGGGTTAGAGTAAAGATGGAAGTCTTCAAAACATTGAAAAAGGTTTTATTTTATTTTATTCTATTATCTAATGTTTTGAGATTGTTTTGACATTTGGAGCATCAATTGACTCTTCCAGCTTTATTGACAGGGTTGGGCACTCCGAGCCGGTGAAAAAATTTTGCGCGGCACCTTTGTATGTGAATTTGTTGGTGAAGTATTAAATGAACAGGAAGTTGACAGAAGGCGCAAAAGGTTCATGTCATATCCATCGTTGTTGTTACCTTATGGAATTGCTAGTGCACTTACATAAGCCCTTTGTGTTGTTAGGTGTAAAAAAGAAGGTCGTGATTATATCTATGACATGGGTACCCATATGAAGCACATGAGTGAATTGATTGAAGGGGAAGCCAAGTATTTTATTGATGCTACAAAATATGGAAATGTTTCGCGTTTCATAAATCACAGGTGAGAAAGCAGTGGTCTAAGCTACTTGGTGAAACATAATTTTTTAGTCTGGCCCATATTTTAGGTCAAATACCTGAACCTTTTCTTTTAGGTTCACATTTAATGTGCCTCTGATGAATAGCTGCAAAATTGTGCTATTTTTGATATGTTATTGCATTGTGAAAAATTCTTAAGTCTGTGTATACTTGTTATTGCAATATTGCACTGTCAAAAAAAGTTTTAGGTTGTCTATGAGATTGATTTTGCTCAAATAAAGGAAAGTCTGTTATTAGGGTTAGCTAAATTGCTTACTCATTTTCTTGGAGTCTGCTAGATCTAGTGAGACTGATAGAACTTTTAGGTGTTGGTTTATAGATTCTTTAATCATTTTCCGCCATTTTGGGTGCAAGAATCATGAATTATATCCATTCAAAAAAGTTTGCCTTCAGTCATAGCAACTTAAAAACTATTTTATTAAAGATTGGTAGATACATCAACCTGTTGCACGAGACAAATTGATGTATCATAGAGAAAGTTGACTTGTGCAAGCACACATTTTTGAGATATCTAATACAACCAGATTCTAGATTTATCGTTAACTAGTGATAAAGCATTTGTATAATCATGCCCGTTTTAGATGTTTGCTTCATACTCAAATTATAATTTTACTTACTTTTCTATGTGCTGTCTGATTTTGTTGCCTGGTGCTCTAATTGTGTTTTCTTGTGTAGCTGCTGTCCAAATCTTGAAAGTCACCTGGTTCTTGTGGAAAGCATGGATTTTCAGCTTGCCCATGTTGGTTTCTATGCAAAACAGGATGTAAGTGAATATTCAACGAATTGATCTTTTATAATTTTCTGGGGTATTCATAAGAGAAACTATTTTGCAAGTGGTTTTCTTATTCATAAGAGAAACATCATTTTTTTCCAATCTTCATTGCCATCACTTTCCACTTGTAACTTGTGTATATTGGGACAGATAGCTGCTGGGGAAGAACTTTGTTTTGACTTTCACTATGAGCTACTGGCTGGAGACGGATGCCCCTGCTTGTGCGGAGCTTCGACTTGTAGGGGTCGCCTTCACTAATATTATTAGCAAATTAGCATCAATGGCCAGGCAATCAGTTGCATCACAGAAGCTGATTTTAAGGGCCTTTGTAATGGTCTTGTAGTCACGCTGCTAAATTTTCCATTGACTGCTCGAGTAGAGCTGAGCTATGCAGTGTCGGGAGCCTATTGCCTTCTTGTAAATTGATTGTACCATTCTCTCCTCTTTCACTTCTTTGTATATACAATTTTCCATTTCTATTGTCTGATTAGTTGCATTTCTAGAGAAACATAGAAATTTCGTAGCATCTTTGGAGAAATTAGTCTCTTGTTTTAGTTTATATCAGTGATCCTACGGGAGTGACACTAATATGCAATTCAACTAGTGAGTTGCTCCTGTAAGTTCTGGCGTTGGTAACAATTTACATACCTTATTATCTGTTTCCTGTTTGTTTGATAAACTCTTTGCAGGATTGAGATGGCGAATTAAAGGCGTGGGTTGAGAGTTCTTGAAATTGGATGTTCCAAGTTGTTTCATGTAAAAGAGTTGTACCAACCAAGTACTAATGATCATACTCGTAACTCGGAAGTATTTTGTTTGTAGGGTATCAAGGGCTAGTCTTTCATTGTACAATTCCTTTGTTGCTTCCTCTTGTTGTAATTAATCGAATATGTGAATTAGGATTCGAATACTGAACTACAAGTAGTTAATCAAAGGTGCATTTTTTGTAAGTATTTTGAGCAAATTCTGTATCTCAAACAACATGATTCCACTTTACATTCCAAGAACCGTATCTTTTTATTGAAATTAAACATGAAATAGAACATTTCTTAGGTAATAAAATTTGGGACATTATCTTGAACAGCTGGATAGATTAGAAGATTCAGAACATCATCTCTTTTTCATGATGCACTAGAAAGACAAGGGAGAGGCCATAGCTAATCCCCACCAAAATCGCCATCCCTACAATAACATTATTCAGTTAACTAATCGACCTCTACAAAAACTTGTATACAACGGATGTATTCTATCCAAAATATCAACTTCCGAGAACATCTGCTTGGCCAAAAACCTTACCATATTCGATGTATGATCCGAGTTCCATATTCTTTGTAGGATCCATCTCCGACGATAATTGCAAAATCATAGAAGAAGTGACTAACCCACTTCCAATCTTCTCTCTAATCAATCTATGTCTCATATCAAGAGACCAAATCCCAATCATGTCACCAAGGTAGTCTTCCAAAAGAACCTTAGTAAGCAAGAATATCCCTAGCCAAAGTGTTAGTTTACCTGTTGCTGTAGTTCTTTTTAATGAAACAGTTGCTAAGCTGCTCATCAGGTTAACATAAGCAGCACAAGAATACAGAGGAATCCAGAAATACCAATCTAAAAATACAAGAAAATATTAATTAATAAGTTATAATAAATGTGCTTAAGTCTTACAATAGTGTAGTATTATGTAAGGTGATGGTCATGTTAAGGGATTAAGGGATACCTGGATCATTAAATTGAACTGATGCAGAAGCAAGAAAGAGGGCAGCCATTAGTATAGAGCTTATTCTGTAGAGTTTTGCCATTTTTCTTTTGATATGAAGACTATTTTAGGAAATAAAAATTCATATAAGATCAATATAGTATATGCATAAAATATGATATTATTATATGTTGTCAATGATTGTTTATGGGTTTAATGGAGCTAGTAAAATTGAAGTCAACAGTTATTAAACAAATTGGAAAAGAAAGTTTTTATATATTGAACTCTTAATACACTCTAGGAGATAACAAATTAAGGTACTCTGAATTAATAGACATAATGTGCCTACCCAATTATTCTGATTAAGGGGTTTGATTGTTAAGGTTTATAACTTACTATTTCACAATAAATTGTGAGAGTAATAGTTATCTCTTTTGTTCAATTGGCTTTTTCACCACATCTTCATTTAATAAAAGAATAATTAGCCTATATGATACCGACCGACTATAATAGACTGGTGCATGGAGCAACACCAACTATGAGGGGTGTATAGGTGCACACCAACATCTATTTGGGTGTTAACACCAAAAAATAAACATCTATTTGGGTGTGCATCCTTCAAAACCCCGTCCTCCCCTTCCTACTCCCCACCCTTGCTTTATCATTGCTTGAAATTCGAAAACTTTACTTGAATATGGCGGGATTTCTTATGATATTGGTATGTTAATAGGTGTAGCCGTGTAGCAAACATTATAGTTGGTATTGTCTTGTACACCCGTTTTAGATAGGACTAACTCTTATACCTAAATGTTACATTTAGTGCCATACTAAAGCCAATTTTTCATTTAATGAAGGTGCCAAATATTTCTAGACTTTTATATAGTACTCTACCACTCTCTCATTTCATTCTAGTTACTCCATTTGCTTTTAAAAGACAAAGTTCATCAACTTTGCCTATGATTTCTTATGAAATCTTGCTAGATCTGTTTAAATAAAAATATTTCCGAGAGCAAATTAATGAGGCCACTATAGTGTAATTGACTAAAAAGATTGAGATTTCAAATGAAACATGATGCATCTTGCATGAAAGAGAGGTCGTTAGCCTTCTAGGCAAGCAACTAACCAGTAGTACTTATCTTCCTCTGGATAACATGTCACATGTAGACAGCGATGAGTGTGAAATGCCAAAATATAGACATGCTTGCATAATTTTCAATTTTTATGTTGATTTTTTTTCAGTTTTTGACATTAGCTTTGTCCCTGTTTCTTTCATGTCTGCAGGTTCTTCTTGTACCCAATCCCCAAAACCCAATCAAACTTCGGATATTTGCTGCTCTGGCAAGGAGAATCATTGCGTTGGTGACTAACTAGTTTTTGATTTTTAAGTACGGATGTTACACCGACACGTTGTCCTTTCCCTTCTTCTGCAATTGAATTACATTCTGTTTCGGTAAGAAAACAATAGGACCTTTGGCAGATCCTTTTCGAGGGGGAAGACTAATCTCGGTCTAAGTGACAACTAGCCTCGGGGGTGGTTGCCGAGAAATGTCCCTCTGATGCTAAAGTCAGTTCAGTGTATTGAGAGTAAATGCTATGTAAGAGAATTAATTGCTTGAGGCTGATGGTGAATATTTCTGAATATATCATGAATGAGACAAATGAAGGCTATTATACCTTTGCACAATAGAAGAGAACTGGGCCCTTGAAGTCAAATGGGCTTGCCATGCTGACTGGGCTTGGCTGACTTAGCATGATTTTGGAGAGTTGAACCTTGCATTGGGCTTTTGTTAATTAAATTATTTGGACCGGCCCAATTAGTGATAACTAAATTGGACCCAAACACATTCTATCGTCGTGCAATATACCCCGTACGTATATCTTATCATATTCGTGTGATGAGTTAATTCATTCAACTTCATGTCAGGTTAGATTACTAGTATTAGAATCGAGTCATATTCGAATCTATTGTCATTGATGTATTTAAATCATAATCGAATATTAAAATATCAATGCGTTATTATATGTATTCTGTCTTTATAACTTGTGTGTAACCTTAAAAAACAATTAAAAAGGAATGTAAGGATTACACATGTATAGCAGCTAGATTACACAAGAAAGTGCAAATATGACATATGACATCAATATAGAATGAGATAGAAGAACTTTATATGTATAGTATAGCTAGAGGTGGCCAGTGGGCCGGGTTGGACCCAGCCCACCCTAACTCGCACGGCTGGTGGGTCACGTGGGTCCGACCCGGTTTCAATCCGGCACAGCTCGGCACAGCTCGGATTTAATCCGGGTTGTGTCGTGGGTCCAAAATTTTCGACACAACCCATTTCAACCCAGCTCAGTTTAACCCGTTTGATTCGACCCAAATCGCACAACCCGTTTTGACTCATTTAATTCGACACACCTAGCCCGTGAACCCACCTAACCCGACCCACCTGGCACAACCCAGCCCGCACGGCCCACCCGCACGAATGACCCACCCAACCCGCACGAGCCAACCCACCTAACCCGCACGCATGACCCACCCAACCCGCACGCATGACCCACCCAACCCGCACGGCCGGCACAACCCGCACGGCCCGCACAACCCGCACGGCCCGCACAGCCCGCACAATTCGCACGACCCGCACGGCCCGCACGGCCTAACATCCATTTTTTAAAAAAAACGGCTAGTTTTTTGTATCTAACGGCTAGTTTTTTGTATCTAACGGCTAGTTTTTTAAGTGTATGATCATCCATTCTATTTTTCCTATAAATACCAATTCCATTTCACTCAAATTTCCACACAAATTCAAGCTTTCTTTCTCTCTTACTTAAAAATTCTTATTGTTCTCAAATTCTCAAGTGTTATATAGAGTTATATTTTTGTTAAAAAAAATCTCCTTAATATTATTATTAGTATTCTTAAGATTCTAAAAAAAAAAAGTTCTTCTCCATATTATAATTAGTAATCATACAAAAAAAAAAAATGAGCTCAAGAGGAGGAATGGGAAGGAGTCAAAGTGGTGGTCGAAGTGGTAGCCAAAGGAGTGGTGGTGCAAATTTTTCGTATGAAATTAATACGGAAAATTTAAACCAATTTGTCAATGAATATGGAGATTATGGTTTAGGAGATAGGCAAAATATTCAAACGTCTCCACCACAACATTTCTCCCACGAGTCCCACCAATCATCAAGTTCAACTATGCCACCTCCATCGCAACCAACATCTCAACCTTCATCTCAAGGTAATTTCTAATTAAATTTTTATTGTTATGAATATTTAAAAAAACTATTATTAATGATTATAAAGTTAGTTTAGTTTCCAATTTTCTATGATTTACAATTAGTTAATTACCATGAAAAATGCGTTTAAATAAGTATAATTAAAATATTTAAAATTTAAAAGCTTATTTTCATGAATAGCATTTAAAAATTAATTTTAATAATTTGATTTATGAAAGGTGGTGGCGGTGAAAGTAGAGGTCGAGCACATTTTTCTTGGGTGTGGAAACATTTTGAACGAGTTGAGGTCACACCCCCGGGATGGCAACCTGGTCAACCAAAGAGGTTCACGTGTACATGCCTAGTTTGCAAGGCGCTAGGTGCAAATGTCAAGTCATATAATTGGAAAACGGGAGATGGAACCGGAACCTTGAGTCGGCATTTGCAAAATAAACACGACTTGTTCGAAAATGGCCCCCGTCCTTCGGGGGGTGGTGTCCAAACACAATTGGGTGGATACATGAACCAACCCGGCGGAGGTACACCTTTCATTTATAATAAAGATAGAATGATTGATGAAATGAGTACTTTAGTTATTGCTAATGAATACCCTTTTAGTTACGGTGAAAATGCAAACGTTGAGCATTTTAATAAAGTTGCATTACAACCTGCATTTACTCGTGTCCCCCGAAATACCCTAAGACGTTATACACAAACTTCTTATTATAAGTATAGGAGTGGTTTGATTGAATTATTTCGTACTTTTGATGGTCGTGTTAGTTTTACAAGTGATACATGGACTTCTAGTTTTGGCGAACCTTTTCTTTGCATTACTGCTCATTGGGTGGATGATGATTGGCTTATTCAAAAACGTATACTATGTTTTCAAGCTATGGAAGAAAGGCATACCGGTTTTAACATCAAAGTTCGTATTTTGGATTGTTTAAAAGAATTTCACTTGAATAATAAAGTTTTTTCTTTGTCTCTTGATAATGCAACTGCAAACACAAAGTGTATTGACTATTTGAAAAATGACTCCGAGTTGAATTTGTTGTTGGGTGGTAGTCTCTTGCATGTTAGATGTTGTGCTCATATTTTGAATTTGTCTGTTCAAGAGGGTCTCGCTGAGTTGCAACCATTGCTAAACCCAATTAGAACAGTTATAAAATGGATTAGGATTACTCAGTCAGTTAGAAGAAAGTACATAGCTATGTGTAAAGAGAGAGATCTTAAGAAAAGACAATGGTCTATTGATACCCCTACCCGTTGGAATTCTACTTTCAAGTTGTTGAGTGATGCTATAAAGTATCGTGATATTTTGACCCAACTTTACAATGAGACTCGTGTTGATCCTACTGAGTTAATAACCGAAAGTCATTGGACTAATGCTTCTTTTGTTCGTGATGTTTTAAATGCTTTTGATAGTGCAACTCATATTTTCTCTTATATTTATGAGCCTAACGTTCATTTAGTCATAATTGAGTGTGTTAAAGTTGTTCACACCATCGAAGAGCATATGAAGATTGATGGACTTCGTCCCGTTCTTGATAGCATGAAACGTAAGTGGCATACTTATTTTAGTGAATTTCCAATCATTTATGGAATTGCTGCTATTCTTGACCCCGGTGTCAAAGCTGAAGGTTTGGAAAATCTTTTAGAATTTTATTATACAAGTTT
Organism: Chenopodium quinoa; assembly: GCF_001683475.1. Lineage (NCBI taxonomy): Eukaryota > Viridiplantae > Streptophyta > Magnoliopsida > Caryophyllales > Amaranthaceae > Chenopodium > Chenopodium quinoa. The sequence continues at coordinate 7,834,841 of NW_018743850.1, read as the reverse complement.
AAGTATCGATTATGATGTTAGTGAATATATTAACAAATGCAAATCTGTTTTGGGAGACCTTTATGATCATTATGCATCTATTTATGGTTTTGATTTGGCAACACCAACTACTACTAGCACTTCCGATTCTAGATTTGGTTTTCTTGATAAAGTTATGAAAAAAAAACACAAAGCATCTACATCATTCTCATCATCATCTTCTTCAACACTTGCTATTAATGATTATTTGTCATATCAACATGAGACCAACAACAACTTTCAAATTATAAAATGGTGGCAAGAACATAAAAAAAGTTTTCCTATATTGGCGAGAATTGCAAAAGATATACTTGCAGTTCCCGCTTCATCTGTTGCTTCCGAGTCTGCTTTTAGTGCAGGTAGAAGAGTGTTAGATGAAAAAAGATCTCGCTTAACTCCGGAAAGCATTCAAATTTGTGTTTGTAAGAAAGATTGGGATCAAGCTGAAAGAAGAACTCAAGGTTTAAAGGAAGACGAAGACGATGAAGATGATCCTGTGATGATATTGGAGTCGTCAACGGATGATGCAGCTTCCGGGGATGATGATGCAACAAACATGGGTGGCTAGAAAAGTCTAAATCAGGTACGCTAAGAACTACGTGGGCTTTGATTCTTTCGGGATACGTAGGCAACTTATTTTTCGAAAATTACAATTTAATTGCAAAATTAAATTTTAGTTTTCTAAAGATAGGTCCAAGCCCCCCCCCCCAAATTTCAAAAGAAGTACAATATAAGAACTACGCTGGCTTTGATTCCTTATTTTATAATATAAGGATACGTAGGCATCTTAATTAAGAGCAAGCCATCAAATTGTTAATTTTGTAAAAATTAAAACACCACACAACCCACCCGACCCTAACCCACGAACCCACCCGACCCTAACCCACAAACCCACCCGACCCTAACCCACCTAACCCACAAACCCACCCGACCCTAACCCACTAACCCACCCGACCCTAACCCACCTAACCCACAAACCCACCCGACCCTAACCCACTAACCCACCCTTCGACCCACCCTAACTCACTAACCCACCTTGACCCGTCTAAACCACGAACCTAGCTCGACCCACCCATGACCCGTCTAACCCACAAACCCAGCTCGACCCACCCACGATCCGTCTAACCCACAAACCCAGCTCGACCCACCCACGACTCGTCTAACCCACGAACCTAACCCTGGTGTGTCCAACTTCTCCGACCCAACCCACGACCCGGCCCACCCTACCCTACGTGTGTCGTGCCGTGTGTCATGAAACCCCAACCCGCGACCCACCTAACCCTAACCCAGCTCGCACGACTCGCACGGTGGACACCTCTAAGTATAGCTTAAAAAAACAGCAAAATATAAATGAATACAAAGGTCAGCAAAACGCCAAACCACATGCAGTTATACAAAGACAGGTTGGGCAGCATTATTAGAGAGAAGGCCCATCTATCCTCCTTTAGTAACTGCATTATCATCATTCAGCTCCCTTTTATTATAAAAAAGTTTATAACCGCATGATAGATGATGGATTATAGATGATAGATGATAGTCACAAAGTTGAAGCATTCTTTCATCATATCTTCGATCTTATTCATAACATAACATTTTAGGCCCATTCTTTTGTCCCTGGCCTACTACTTTTTCATCACTCAAAAATCGATTTTAGAGCACCACTAAAAAAAAGCAAGGTTCTAAAGATTATACTCTTAAAAAGAATTGTATACTACTGTTCTATTTATTTATTTTTTTTTATTTTATTTTTTTTTTTAATTTTTTTTTGGGAGGGGGTGGGGGGATATATTGCTTTTGCAAAGGTGAAATAAACTAATAGAGGATTATGAACGATCATATTTATAATGATTATTTTCTTAAGGAGTTGCAATGATTTGACATAAAGTAGAGAGGAAAAATGTCTCATCATTGCAAATAATTGTTAACGGAGGTAGTATATATATATGAGCACCGACATTCAAAATGGGTGAGTTGCTCTCTATCCTAATATTCTCTTATGGTATCACGAGTCTAAAGAATTCCACGATCTTAAGGCATAAGTTATTTTTTCTTTACCCTTATTCAGTTGCGGTTACTGATTAGCTTTCTTGGCAATACCACATTATTTAGAATAAATTTGATTAGCTTGATTGAAAATATTTATGGTCAAAGGAATTCAAAATTATCTTAATTAAATCAACGTGATCAACTCCTTTGATTAATAAGCTAAGTTTACGTTAAAATTAAGCTGGTTTATCTAGTTAGCTCAATCGTATCCATTAATAATCTTAAGTAATATCGTAAAATTAATACTAGCAAAAATCTAATTAAGATTACATTTTGTTAACCACACATTTTGTTATGCAAAATTACAAAAATATCTCATATACTTCAAACGAAAGTCGTAAGTGAATGGTGGAGAAATTGGCATATGTGCGTTCTCAAAAGAATGGCAAAGTTCGAGAAGAAATAACATTTTAATACAACTACTACTTTATTGCATTGCGTAGACGGCACAGGACATCTAATTCTTCTGACTTATGGAATTAATTTTAAGCAGTATTTTTATTATAATTTTATAAGCAATTAAGAAAAAACAAATCACCTAGTTATAACTTATAAGCAACGGAATTCATGAAACAGAGTGTGAGTCAGTGAATGTGAGAGAGCATGAGATTTTCCAAATTAACAGGATCCACATTATTTTCTCTCTTTCGAACATGTGAAGCTACCTTAATTAATAGCGTGATATGAAGTACTCTTTTCGTCCCTTAAAATTATATGAGTAGTACATCTTTATTATATAAGACCAGTGATAAGATTGTGGTGTCCACGTAAATACTTTCTAACATACACTTATCTTTTCCTTAATATTTTTTTTTATAGATGATTAGCATATAGTATGATTTTTGTATATAAATGAATTAAAAATGAAAAATAGTAAGCATAACACTGTCCGACATATGATTTGTCATTTCTAAATTAATTTGAATCACTAATTTAGGATGTGATAAAACTATAAAAGGTTCTATAAAGCCCTTAATAATATAATGCCAAAAATATTGGTATTGACCCCACGTTAAATGCAATTAAGTGTAGCCTGTCCTTTAATCATTTATCTCTTTTTACTCCAACAAATTAGATGTGCAATTTATTAGCGTATTGGTCCAGCTACTTCCACTAACATGCCAGTTCAACTTGTCAATGGTTAACCACTTAACCATAACCATAACAGGAATTAAATATGCGTTTTTTGTGCTCATTTGCGCAGCTCATTTGTACATTAATGCAATTACATACTTCGAATTAGCAGTCTTATTAATAGCTCAATTAAATGTCTTGTTGAAGAATAGTTAAAAGTTTGTATTCAATTGGGAATTTCGAGGAAATAGGGGAATTTGTTGAGAATGACATGATCAAAATAGTTTGTCAATATTAACAACATGACATATTTCTTAAGTTGAGACTAGTCGTAAAAGAAGATGAACCTTACAAGTATATCTAAGTTTGATGTTAACATTTACCAAATTGCAATTTGATAGGTAAATTTGAATTTGTAGGGTGAAGCTTTAAAAATCTCATGATTAATTAGTACAGTATGATATTACCTTACTCAATGCATAATTGATTACCAATACATTTCTACAAATATGAGATGTGAGATTAACCACACTCATACTCATAACAGTGTCAATCATATGTAACTAACATACATGTTACAATAGTACTACATGGTGAAAAATTCCGAGAAAACAAAATATTCATTCTTTAACATTTGATTAACATTTGACAAACAGAAAATTGATTAACATTTGATATTAATGAGATATCGTATAATATATTTTTGTTTATCTATTGTATTTTAGTTAACTTCTCAGGATTCTAGCATATCTTTTGATTCTATTGTTAGGAGGTGTAACTATTATATGTTTGACATTACGATCAATTAGAAATTCAAGCCATTTAATTTTATTTTCAATCTAATTTATCAGATATAAACATCGGATTCTTACACTTTGATTATGCAGTGTGAGCAAGCTAACGTAGGCCATCTTCAACCAAAAAACAAAACATAACCAAAAAGAAAAGGCAAGCTAAAGTTAAAAAAGGCTAATTAACAGAAACTCAACATCATGTCACTATTAGCAAAAATTATCATCATCTTAACCTTAAAGTTTGTCCTCTAAATATGTCATAAAAACCATATTATAAAGGAATTATAAAATAAAACCATAGAATAAATCACATTACATTACATGAAAAGAATTAAAAAATGTTGTTTTGTCTGGTACGAGTAGATATTATGTACTGGGACCAAGGGAATCCACCTCCAGGCTCCAGTAAACCAATTTTTCTGCACAAAAAAAACTAAAATCCAACACAAAAACTGTTTCTGTAAGGCGTGCTTTGTTTGATCATTCTCTCTCAATCTTTCTCTCTCTATATTTTACTCGTACAAAGCAAAGATAAAGCAAAAAAGTGTTGTTTGTACAGATACCCACACTACTAAAGTTATTTGCAACATTTTGTTCTTATAAACCCACCTTAGAAATTATTCTTTCCATTGTTTTTATCTTTTTGTAATTTTTTCTGGGTTTTCTGAATTATTTTCTGGGTTTTTGCAAAATTTGCTTCATCCTTAAGGTCAGTTCTTTCATGCCAAAAGGGTTAATTAGTAATTTCCTAGACTGATATATTTTTTTTTTGTTCTTGTTTGTTTTTAGTCAAAAAGTTGGTTGGAATTTTCTTTTATTGGGTTTATTTGTTGAAAATTTTAATGGGTTTGGTTGAAACTTGTATGATCAGCTGAAATTCTGGGTAATTTATATAATTTGTAGATTTTTTTGTTTTGTTTTTTTTTTTTTTGATATTTATATCATAATCTGAAAACTGGGTTTCTGAGCTTTTTTTTTTGGTAGTGAAATTATGTCTGAAGTAAAAGTTAGTAAAGGTGGAACAAAGATCAGAAATGTACCAATTGCTGTAACTCCTGAAGGTTTCTGGTGTTGTCCTTCACCTGTTGTGTTCCAAAAAAATCTGAAAACACAACATCCATTGAACAAATCAAAACCACCACCACATCCATCTTCGCCACCACCACTACCGAGCAGTGGCGAATCAATAAAAAAGAAACCAATAACAAATTCACACGAGAGGAAACCGTCCTCGCCAAGCCGGGCGAAGACGGTCCCTTCAGATGATCATAAGACCCCTGCCTCTAATGTGGCAGAGGGAGTTGAGAGAACAACAAATAGGAATAAGAGTGAGAGTTTGCCTAAAAAAGTTTCAATTGAGTTTGGTGAGTCAGGGACTAGTGATATGAAGGTTGTGTTGTATGGAAAACATGGATTTTCGGTTAAATTGAATGTTCATAAGGGTGTTCTTGTTGAAAATAGTAGTTTTTTTGCTGAGAGATTGGCTGAGCAAGAGTCTGATGTTGCATCACTTCAGATTTTGGAATGCGAAGATGTTGAAATTTATGTTGAGTGTGTTGGTTTGATGTATTCTAAGGATATGAAGCAAAGGCTTCTTAAGCAAAGTGTTCAACGAGTGCTTCGTGTTCTTAAGGTAATTCGAAAACCCGAGTAATGAAATTTATCTGTTTCGTATTCTTGCTTGTTAATCATTAGTTTGCTGCTATATTATTCCTGCTACTGTGTGGTGAATTGTTTCAAGATCTCTGTGATATAATTGTTTAAAACATTGTCAATTTGTCACCAATTAGTGAATTATTTCCTTAATGATACTAAATTTAGAGTAATAGATTGGCTTCGGATGTTGAATGTCTTGTGTACCTTGATGAAACTCAGTAATTTGACAGATTTGGCATCTTGGGTTTAGATATTTGATTATATTATATTCTTAAGCGATTATCAATTTCGTTTTTTTATAGGTGCAGATGTAATCGTTTTCATAGAGGTTCTTAATGTATGACTATGAAGTGGGAACTCAAGTGGATGAGTTTTAAGATATGTTTATGTATGCCTTCTTTTAACGGGAGCTTATTGATAGTGTAGTTTAGGTTTGGTAGATGAGGCTAGTTTGCTTCAAGAGCTAAAATGTGAGCTACGCCTCTAGAACGCGTGATTAATATCATTCATATGCTTAAATGCTTAAGTGGGTTTTCGTATTCATCAACCATACTGCATTTAGTGTTAGAGAAAGATGAGAACAAAACCATGAACAAAGATATATTATCAGTGAAATGCAAATTTGGTTCCCTCATTTTAGCAAATTCCTTATAAAGACCTTTAGTCCTTTAGACTTCTTCAGTACGTGTGAACTAATGATAAATTCATTGCAGGTAGCAGAAGTAATTGGTTTTAGCTCATGTATCAAGGCGTGTTTAGATTACCTGGAAGCTGCCCCTTGGGTTGGGGAGGAGGAAGAGGAGAAAGTGGTGTCTTCAGTTCTGAGACTTCAGAGTGAGGGTGTTGGTGTAAATCCTGTCCTGAAACGAGTCTCTTCGCAAATCTCAAGACCTCCAAAAGACACACTATCTCACATTGTGGAACTTGTTCTTAAGAGTAATGAAGAGAGAGGACGGCGTGAAATGAAATCCATTGTTCTTAAACTTCTTAGGGAGAATAACAGCAGCTCAGATTGTGATAGCTCACCTGATATCTGTTATGAAACAATTTATGCTTCATGCAGAAGCTGCTTAGATTCATTATTATCCCATTTCAAGCGGGCAACAGGGCCTGAGTTTAGTGACCGGCCAATGGACAATCAGGATCCTATTGCCAAGCAAATTGCTCTAGAAGCTGATAACCTTGCCTGGTTGCTGGATATTTTGGCCGAAAGACAGTTAGCAGACGAGTTTGCCCTTATGTGGGTGTGCCAACAGGAGCTAGCAGGCTTACATCATAAGCTTCCTGCTATGACCCGCTACCACGTTAGCTGCATAACAGCGAGGTTGTTTGTTGGGATTGGCAGGGGGGAGCTGCTACCATCTAAAGATACCCGTCATATGCTATTGCAAACGTGGTTGGAGCCATTGACCAATGACTACAGCTGGCTGAATCATGGGTGCAGATCATTTGATCGGAAGGTGGTGGAGGAAGGGATTGGGAGGACGATCTTGACCTTACCCCTGGAGGAACAGCAGAGTATTCTGCTCTTTTGGTTGAGCAATTTCCTAAAATCGGGTGATAATTGCCCGAATCTTCAAAGAGCATTTGAGGTTTGGTGGCGGAGGACCTTCATCAGGCCATATGCTGAGCCACGAGTAAATCAAGGTCAGTCAGATAACCCAATGACTTCATAGGGTGTAGACTAAAATAATTCATACAGGTATATGTACAATGCTGATTGTGTTTATGGTTTGAAGAGTGGTTTCTTAACTTGAAATTTGGAATGACATGGTGTTGTAGATTATGTACTCGACCCACCAAATTGTTGGGATGAGGATGCTTATAGGAAGTTTGAGACCTGTGAATCCAATATTGTGTTTATAAGCTGATATATATAGCTGTGGTTATCTTCATGATATCAGAATTGGTGAATAAAAATGTTAACCAATTCCAAGTGATTCCGATAAATATTAGTCCTGCTTAGAATGCTTGTATCTGCAACTTCTTATTAGCATGTATTTCTTGAGTTAGCGTTTGGTTCTTCAAATGTTCCTAAGATCGAAAGTTAAAGATCAAGAATTTGTGGTGTACAGGAGGAAATGCTGTAAAAATTAAAGCAAACTGGTTTTCTAATTATACTCCGTAGTAGGGTATTGATTTCCGCTTCCTCTGGTACATTTGAGCTTTGAACAGGTGGTTTTGTTAGGAGATGCCTTAACTCATCTAGATTGGTATCTAAGGAGCACTTCTACACCTCTCTAGCAGGATGCTGCTTGAGCTTTACTTGCTGGTAGCTGAGTAATAACACAAATAAAAACACTAATTGGTGCTATCTTTTGCTACCAAAAAGCCGAAACAATGCAGATCAAGAATAAAATGCAAGGGGGTATTTGTCTGAAAGATATAAATCACATATTCACATGTATATTGAAATGAGGACCTCATTGATTCACCACATCATGGAAGGAACAAAATCGACGGGATTAAAACTTCCGACTGCATAAAACTATTTTCCTTCGTGAATTAAGCCATTTCAACTGTAAGACCATGCTAAATTTAAACTTGCTCACAAGTGGAAGAGTCTTGTATAACACCAAGCAACGCTTGGCTCCCATGGTAAAACTCTAATTCTACATCCTTGATATTTAAGGTTCGAAACTTACCAAGTGAGAAGGAGGCTTGTTTTTGGATGAAATGAGACTTGTATTTGGAAACCAAGGAAGAATAAATGTCATGTCCCAACAAGGCAACAACTATATAAGCAACTATGTGGTTAGATCCTTGTCGGCCTGAAATTATTACTAGTTGGGTAGGCTGCATGTTTTGGGCTTTTACCAAGTTAGTAAGTTCATTGGACAATCAATTTGGATCGAACTGTGATGGAAAATTATTAGAATTGGAATTTGACTATTAATATCATAATTTTGAATATTAAAAAAACTGAATCATATGAACAGTAATGAACTCCAAATTTCAAAAAAAATATATATAAAATAAAATATAGATATGATAAAATTATAAAAGTTTAATATTAAGAAAGTATAAATTGAGATAAATTTAACAAAAATTTCAAAACTAATGAAGGAAAATAATAAGGTAGATTGTAGATCTCACTCTCTCTCCAAGAAATGTGGGTTTTTTATTTATTTATTTATTTGCAAACTTACGTAGGACTTGAAAAGTCGAACATATCCGATAACCCGACATGAACTCAGCTTAATATAAACTGGTGACATAAAATTTAAACCGGTTAAGGTTGGACATTCTCACTTGAAATTAATCCAATTAAATTTGTTTAATTAATTAGGTTGAGTTTAGGTCAAGTCAACTCATTTAATTAGCCCACCTATATACATAGATAAAATAGCTTTGAGTTGAGCATGTTAGGTATCAAGCCAGGTTCGTTAAGTCAGTCTATTTAACTAATTTGAATACATTTATTTATTTTTATTTTCTTAAAATAGGGTTAAGAAATTAGGTTAAACATGTCAAGTTGAGCTTAAAGATTCTAATCCGCTGATGAAAATCAGTCAATTCCATGTTAGGATTATAACATGAATTAATTTAAACAGGTTAAGCCAAACCTAACTTAACCCGGTTGATTGCCAACCCTACTATCTCAAATAAGTCAATTCAGTATTTTTCCATCTTTCCTTCTACTATAAAGTCTTACCCATTCAAAACTCGTAACAAGTATGCCCAAATCCATCAGGAATAGGATATATGTTAGTCAAGAGTGTTATTGCATTAAATTGCATATACCGTGAATTTGGTGGCCAAAGTTGGAAAAAAATTGCAACCTTAAGAGGTCAAAATATTGCAAAAACTTGTAAAAATTTATGAATGAAGAGAGTTATAAGAAAATCATGCAATATGGAGGACCACAATTTAAAATTTGAATAAAGTATAACTTTGGGCTTACTCCAATTTCTTCGTTAATACTTCGTAATACTTTTAGAGCTTTATAACTATTCAAACCTTGTAAAAAGGTTTCATGAAACTTAATCGATAAGAGTCGATAAGTTTAGAGTTATACACAAGTGAAACACCCTTAGACTTCATTATGAGTCAATTTTTTTGGTAGTATAAATCAAAGTTCGAATAATAAGCTGGATCCAACCAAACAAGCCCTAGATACATCATCAATTGATTACGCTCATCAGTCAAGTAAAGTAGAAGATAGGTGGGGCGCAACGGGTCCGACCCGTATAGGGGCAGTCTGCTCCATCGTTGTCTTGCCACGCTTTCAATCAAAACATTTGATGATCAAGGCTCAGAGGGGTGTAGGGGACCAAATTTTAACCCACCAAGATTTTTATAGAAAGCGATATACTCTTCATAATGTATAATTGGTCCTCAAAAAATAGTTATCCCCACATTTTTTAACTCATTTAATATAATCTTATGTATGAAAATGATGTTGTCATTGCTGCCAATTATTTATATCCAACTAGTAAAATGACAAGGTTTAAAAACCATCTATTAATTGCAACAATTTTCGTTCAATATCAAAGTACGGAGATCCATCCCTCATCTTATTCTGTGAGAATTATTATTGCCAAACTAGCTATTCTCAGGTCACTGCACATGCTTTAGATGCTAGTCCCTCAAGTAGTGGTCATTTGCCTAAGTATTGGTCTTGCATTATTTGTAGACCCCGAGAGATTCACACCCGACCCAACTCGAATGAATCGAAAGAGCTTCGTAAAGAGACTATTCATCAATGTCGAAATTCATCCATAATTTTGATCCAAGATAATTTGTGTTTGTCAGTTTTGTTCTCTATTGCATTGTAAACATTGTACTCTTTAAATTGATTAATTAATTTTACCCTCAAAATAATCTTCATCTTATACAAGGTATACCTAAACTCGCATTTCTGTTCTCATTGAAGAAATTAATTTCGTTATAACATTTCATTTTATATTTGTTTTAATTGATAAGTATGATATGTAATGTTCACCCTATTCCCACTAAAATGAAAAAGTTCCATGTTCAATTATGTCTATTTGGGATTAATCTTCTAATCAAATGTAAATATAAAGTGAAATTAGAGTCAACTAGAACTAATAAGTTTAGCTCAGATAAGTTTAGGTGAACTGGTGAAGTGAACACACTGTAATATCTTACAATAAGAATCCATCTATGACCTAGTTGTGACAAACTAAATTTTGTTGTATTCCTTTGAGTTATTAATATTTTTGAATGGCCTACTATATGCATTTAGGATTTTTGAAGACATCTTTTTATAAATAGCATTGATCGATCTTAGGGAATTTTAAAATTACAACAAATTTTCCTTACATCTCACTTTATGTGACAATATTTGTTCTACGTATATGGAGCTTAATTAAATTAAACTACTTTGCTTTTAATGTATTTGTTGACATGAAACATTATAGATGGAGTATATACAAAATTCTCGTAATCTCATATAAACCAATTCAAAAGTTACATTTGAATATAATCATGACACAAGTAGATCCTATAAAAAGTGCAAATAAAACGAACATTAGAGCGCAAGAAAGTGCAATCAAATCGATATAATCATTATATTTTATTTATTTATTTATTTATTTTGAACAATTGATCTAATTAATTCATCATCTGTTTACTAACTACTTTACACCATTGTTCGATCATTCTCTCTCAAATTGTGACAATCCATCATTTCAATCATTTATCAATCACCACTCCCACTCCAATCTCATGAACATGCTTAGGCCCTCAACTAAATGATTGGAAATTATTATTACATCAAAATGCCCTTATAATTTGTCAACCGATATATAATTAGCCACATCATAATGACTATACTATCACTTCTTGACATGGTCGTCATCTCATTGGTTCCTCTTATACACTATTCTTAATTATTTAAAATCATTCACAAAATTATACGTAGTATAAATAACAATTAACTAATTAAACTCCACTCACCCAAAAATAAAATTCAAAAAAGAAGCTTAATTCTTCTACTATACAATTTTCCAACAAATAATAAAAAGGTAATCATAATATGATGCATGGACCAACCTAGCTAGCTAGTTTACTTAGCTACATACATACATACGTACGTCCCTGAAATTGCACCAATCTATATTTTTTTCACCCCTTTTTTTCACTTTATTCAATTTTTATAAGCTAGGAAGACATATTATTTTTTGAATTTGTACGCCTTTCCCGCTTATTTTCTTTACAATAACAAAAAAAAAATAAAAAAGAATATAATAAAAATTAAAATTTAAAAAAAAAAAAAAAAAAAAAAAACCAATTTTAGCAGCTCCCAAAGTCCCTAACAGAAAAGGCAGCACCTTTCTCCGGAGCATTCCCGGCATGACGAAGCCCTAAAGTAAGGGACACGTCATCAGTCGAAGTCCCAAATCTAATCATAGTAGTGGGGCTCATGTTGTCCCCACCACCGAAATGACATGTATCATCTGCTGGTCCATGAAGAAAATCCTGGGACCCACTCGGCTGAAGATTTACAACGGCTGCAGCCGAGTGGGACGGTAGTTGGTGATGGTGTCTATTGATTGCAAGAAGTGAAGGGTCGCGGTCAGATGGCGGGGCCGCAGGTGTCATTGTATCAGCGGATCTTTTGCCTTCTGCTGAGACAGTGGCAGTGGCAGTGGCAGCAGGAGAAGAAGAAGGCATTGGGTTATGTGAAGTTGATGCTTGTTGTTGTTGTTGTTGTGGCTGATGTTGTTGTTGCTGTGTTGCGAAGCTGTTGCTAGTGCTGCTGCTCGTTTGGTTTCCTTCTCGATTGCGTTCTCGTTCTCGCTCTTCTTCCATTTCTTTGGATTCTTGTTGGTACATCTCTTCAATCATGGGTTTCCATAACCGTACTCTTGCATTTATGAACCAGTTTGATACCTGTTTTTTTTTACAAAAATTGTCCAATGTATATGTGGTCATTACACTTATGATATAAATTCAATAAAAATTACTATATACTGATCCATGCATTAATTTTTAATCTACATGCCATGTTGTCATTAACTCTTGGCATGTTATAATTTCTCCGTCTTAAAATAATAGACATTATTTAACTCGGAATATTTTATTATGTACGTGAGCTTATACTACCCCATATATAAGACAAACAAAGTTATTTAATCCAACCTTTCTAAAATATTAATTACTGATTCATCATTCTCACTTTCATAGTTTTATATTGGCAAATATATATATTTATTGATTAGCTTTAAGAAAATATAGTCCGTAATGATAAACTACTAGCTACTCCATATTTTTTAGCTAAGGTACCATTATTTTCTTAAGTATTGTACCTTCTTGAAAGTGATAAACGATTATACTCTTAATTGATAACTATCCGCTCTAGTATGAAGTATTTCGTAGAAGTCACACTATTCTATTAGTTTTCCAAATGCCTCTAACTTTTACCTTCTTTTAAAACAATGGAAATTCTAATCAATTCAAAAAAAGCTCAAGTACGGTGAATTAATAAACACAACCTTCTATCTATATACGGAGTAACACAGTACATAGTATTATCGTTGGACTATTGACTCAAAATAGTCACAATATAGTATGAGACGACCATTGATTGGATGTACACCAACTTAAGTTTGAAAGAAATAAATGGGATAGACAAATTAAATACAAGGTTCAATAAATTCAAAGCAGACACTGAATAAGTGGCACTGGTAGTACTGATGATTTGAGAATTGACCTTACTGAATTGTAATTTTGAGGGCATTCAATTTTGTGAAAGTGAATGGTGAATAGTATTAGTGGGAACAATTATAGTAACCAGACCCTACTTTTTTAGGACCATCCTCTTCTATTGCCTACGCACGTTATATCCTATCCTCACTTCATCACAAACACATCCCAATCAAAATTTTCTAAAGGTAAAGTAAAAATAAATGAAAGGTACGTATAAAAAAAATACTCCACGTGATCGTTTTTAGAAGAACAAAGTAATTCTTATAACACTCATCGAGTAACTACTATAATACTGATTAAGTACTCCGTAACCCCTGTAACACTGACGAAAAAACCCTTATAACACTGATCGAGTAACCCTATAACACTAACGAAATAACCTCATGATGGCACATTAAAAGTTTGTGAACAAGTATCGAAAGGGAGATATGATAGTTTATTTTGTTTATTGCATTAAAAACAGTCATGATCGTGTAGATTTCTGTCTTATTTATTTATTTATTTTTACATGCAACTGACAAGCGACCCTATGACCTAAAACTTCCACGGTATCCTTCTTCAAATAGGGCTACAAGACTTGTGGGATACCTATACACTAGGGACTAGGGGTACCATCCTTTATCTTTTAAGCACAATGAAGAGTAAAGAGACAATATATATTTGACTTTTTATTATTCATTGTTAGACAAAAATGACAAAAATGACATTCTTTCCGATTCCACTTGTACGTATAATGAAATAGTAACATACTATTGTAAAAAAAGTCCAATTGGTCATTGCTTAAATTGTTTTTTGGAGCATACTTTTAGAAACAAAGACAATATTTTACAGCATGCACGTTAGACATTACATGCAATTATAACCCTAGGCTTGCCATGGCTTGACCCATTTGCCTAATCTCAAGTTTAGCTCAATCGAAGTAAATCTCTTGGAAATCTTAATAAGAGACAACCAAACATTTTAAAAATGATAAAAGCTCCTAAAACTCGTAACAAGGACCATTTAAAAAGCATAAAATCATTTAAATAATGGAATCCAAATCAACAAACAAACCTACCTATAATATTGTTTTCCTTTATTTATGTGAAGGCTCCTATGTATATAGAAAAGGTTCCATTCCAATTTGTATACTTAAAAAAAAGTTTTATTTTTAATTCAATTCTTTTGATATACATTTATATATCTTACTAAGAAAATTGTATTCAGCCTCAATAATATTATGCAGTTGGTATGTTAGTAATCTTATAAAATCATCGAGAGACAAGAGAGACCCTTTATATTTTATTATTTAGGCATGACTTTTATATTGTAGGGATAACTTTATTTACTTGCCTAATGATTAATAATCAACAATCCTATTCTATTGATTACACTTAAAAATGCTCAAATTAGGAGGGGTAGGAGTTGGTTATGTTCAGAATAAAGAAGACCTAACAAAACAAGCATGTCCTTCCTAATCTTTTCCCAACCGAAATAGTTGTACAATAATAAGGAAAAATCAGGATTATTTAATAGCAACGGAAGAGGCTGAGTAATAACCAATGGGCAATGACGTAGCATGCATTTTAGTGCTTGTCACGCACTTACATGCAATGCAATGCAATGTTCCAAGAATATGCTCCTTTTTTTTTGGCCTTCTTTTTCTATTAGTTGCATTGTTCTTTTTAGATTTCTTTCGATTTTTATATCTTAGCTAGCTAATGGGAAAAGACTTTATGCATATTGTGGAAGTTGGATTGTTTCAAAGATGAGATTAGATTTTACAATCTTGTTCTTAATATTGTATTGGAATGCTATGAGATATAGGCTGTCGATTTTGATGACATGTGTCCCGTCTATATTTATCAATGATTCTGTATAATATTAAAATTTCAACTTATTTTGTAATTTTACACTCTATAAGTATATTGAAAAATGGCATATCTTTGTGAGTTTAGATCTGAAGGGTAAATCCAATAGTATAAGAAGCACAAGTCAATTCTTCTTGGAAAAAAAAAAGGAAGCACAAGTCAATGCTTTGAAAAACAAAAATTGGTGTAGATTTTATATCTTAGTGCACCCTTCTAGAGTTCTAGGAAGACCCTTAGGCCTCAAGTCTATCTCTATCATATGCAACATCATCTCAACCTTCATAACACTGAAAATAGATTCAATAATTATTTAGACTAGCAGGATTTTCATTATTACAATCATTTTTTAAACTTGTTTTCAAATTGTGTATTGGTTGGTAAAATTTTCAATTACCAGAAAATATTTATATAAATATGTAAGCAATTCATAATGATCAATAAGCAAAGAATTTGTTGATCAAATTAGCTAATACAGTCAGCTATCAGTTTACGATTGTTTGTCAATTATCTACTTCAAAATGTAGTTTATAAACTTTTTATATACCGTAGTATGTTTCACATATCATGGTTTGTTTTTATGCAAATTATATTATCCATCGTTTTTATGCATCTTTTGTAATCTTTCTATTGTAGTTATAATTTTATTAATAATTTATGCTTGGGATTAATTAAACTAAATGAGATGCTAAGGGTATGTTCATCAATGTTGTTTGTTTTCAATTTTATATTTTTTAAAAATAATGAAATGGAAACCATATATATAAAACATTAGTTTTCTTCTGACTAATTAGTTTTCTAAATCAACATCATCATCATTATTATTATTATTATTATTATTATTATTATTATTATTATTATTTTATTATTATTATTATTATTATTATTATTATTATTATTATTAACTAATATAATTTTTTTTATACATCTCATATCATATGACATGTAAAATCAAAAAACCAAAAATTGAAAACTAGCATTATACTAAACAAGCCCTAAATGTTACGCAATCATAATATTTTGGCAAAGCTACTAGCTATGATGTATAGTATAAGTCTCTAAACTCTAATTGGATTGGGGATTGAATTGAACATTTTTCTAATTAAAATATATCAAGACGTCTCTCGCTCTATGATAATTGATAAATAGATAGCATTTTTCTAATTGGTTCCCTCACCAAAAATATATAGTATTTCCCTCTAGTAATGTACCACAAATTTACCATACAACCTTGATAAGATGAACTTTCTTTTTAAGCAAACTTAGAACTAGCTAGTACCAAAAAAATGAATGTCACCACCTATCTACCCTCTTATTAATGTTTGATATCATCAATACTAATTAAATACTAATGTGCTCAATGAGTAGTCAAATATACCCTTTTGAAATTTCGTACATGTATCACGTGCATATTAATCTATTACACTTTGGAATGACACAATAATCGAAAAAATTACGATCAACAAGTATGACATATAAACTAAGTACAATGCACAAGAAAAATAATAAGTCCTATTTTACTATTTATCTATCGCATAAATATCATTATGTACTGTTACTTTAATCATCACTTTGGTCGGTCAACTGATAAAATAATCATATAAATTCAATAATAGCATTATAAAAAAGAATCATAATATACGGAGTAATAATATATGATGCACATTGCATAGAGAAAGACAAAGAGAGGGAAAGCTCTCTGCAAACTTTCTTCAACACCATGCATCTTTTAATTATTTTTTTCCGTACTTACATCTGCTTTTATTATCATATGATTCATCTACCTATATTTTTTTGTGTGTGTACCCTAATTATGTGAAAGTACATCAGTAAAATTAAAGCCAAAAGTATAATATATAAAACCCACTTAAAAACATACTACTATAGTAACTTTTTAGGTCATTCTCAATGACAGTAGTTTCATCAGTTAAAAAAAAAAAGGGGGGGATAAAAACTGTAGTACAAAACCTATAGGTTATATCCATGCAATCTTATTCTTTATTATTATTGTCATTTTTTTACTGTCCTATAGAAGTTACAAAGGCATTCCAATATAAATGATGAATATGACTTCCTTTCTTTCCTACTCAAATTTAATTTTACTCTCTTGCATTGTTATGTGTCTTTTATTTGCATACATGTCTGTGAAATTGTGCATATGCATAATAGCTAGAGACAGAGAGAGAGAGAGAGATAACCAAACAAAAAAGAAAAGGCGGTACTCAGCTCGTACCTGATTTCTTGATAAACCAGTCTGCCGTGCTAACAAATGTTTATCAGCGTCGCTTGGATACCTGAGATAGTGACCAGAAAATGACATCATATAGTGTGTCCAAGCTCGATCAATGAGAATACTAGTCTATTTACGTCACCCAGTGTATAATCTACCCATATACAATAATCATATGAGATAAATCATAAATGTGTACCGTGTATTAAATTTGTAAAATCTACACTTGCTATATTTGTAAACCATATGCTTTTTTGGTGTAACAATGGTCATGTTTTTCATCTAATAACACATTTATATAATTAATACACAAGAAAAATAAAAATTAATGTAAAATGCATAAATATATATAGAAATTCTCTCTCATCTTAAAGGGGGCGTGAGAATCTAAGAGAGAGAGAAAGGTCATAAGGACAACTGTATGATATAGCCACTTGAATCTTTGTCATATCTTGAATTAAAATTAAATGTGGTCTGAGAAGAAAAGCATGATTGTTGTATGTATGTAGTATAACGGTTGATCAATATTATTGGCTTTTCGCTTCTCATTATTTCTTCGAACCTTGTTGTCATTGATACAGCAAAAAAGCATGAGCATATATTAATTAATTATAATAATTTTAATTTAGACATTCATTAATTAGTCAATACTGATCTGAATCAAGGGACTATTATATACAGCATTTACTCCCTTAATTCAATGGTTTTGATTAGTACTAGTCCTAGTTCTTAACAATTTACATGTGCATCATTTCATTTTGTTTGGTCAATTTCAATATATTACATCTTGCAAAAATGAGACTTAAGCAATTCATAATAAAATTGCAATATGACAATGCAATAACAAATAACTAAAATATCTCTACTTTGAATAAGAACCTTAGAATATGAAGTCAGTTTTGTTATGTTTTATGGAGTAGTACTTTAAACAAATATTTGTAAGTAAATAAGTGTTGTATAAGTAACCTCAAAAAATTAATGTAATATTTTACGTTTTAGACAATATAAATATGTTTTAGACAATATAAAGTAAGAAAGCGTAAACTACATCAATATATAGTATGAGTAACATACAATAAAGTAAGTAAAAAAAAAATGAATAATCTGTAAGAGTGATTTGAGATGAATATGTTGTCTAATTTAACATAATTTGGATGTATTTTCTACTAATTATATATAATTACTCTTCAAATTAGAACATTAAATCAAAGTGGGATTGAGATTATAGTACATCAACTTGCATTTAATAAGATTCAAAGTGTACCTTATTTACTAGAGTGGTTAAATATCTAATTCATTATACAATGATATAAGTCATACACCTAAATGCATTTAGCAATCAATTAAACAACAAAAAAACAAATAAACTTTGATATTATTAAGATAGAGAGTAAACATCTTTAAATCAACAAGAAATATCAATATAACATATAATAATCACCTTTCTTAATTTGTATATTAGTCATAGGAGCGGCCACAAAATAAATTAATACAACAAATATGTTTCAAACTCATTATATTCCTTGATACCACGCCATACAAACCTTATAAATGAGCTAAATGAAGAGCATTTTAACACTCGATAATGACAATTTATACTTCATTAGACTATACTAATCTCCTATTTGACTTAGACCATATAAAATGAATTTCTCAACTATGTTGACCTTTACATAAACATCTTACATCATCATTAATTAATCATGTACTAATTTAACTGAACTTAATCCTATTTAATTTTTTAAAAATAAAACAAGGTTATAAATCCCAAAAAAAATATTCTATTTCTAGAGATAGATGATAGATTGACAAAAGAAACTGTGCTAAAAAGAACATACAGAAAAAGAATAAAAAGAGACATGACTATGATGATGATCAATAACCTTTAACTCAGCTTTTTTTCCCGTTTGTCCAAACCATTTTTTAATGCAACAACAACAACAACGACTTACACAAAGTAATTTACCTTGGATCCATCATTCATCATATTATATAATATCATGCACATAATATTAACAACGAACCAAACAAAAAGAATAATAACAAGAGAGCAAAAGAAAATAAAAAACATACGGATGAAGGAAGTGTTCGAATAGCCATGCCCTTAGTACATTCACCGATCTCTCTGGTAAGCCACGTTGTGGGCGCCACGCTTCTTGATCCATCATCCCCATTTGATGAAACGCCCTTTGTTGTCTTAGACTTTGTTCTAGTACCTTCAACCTTGGTGTTTCACCCTTTGTTATCCCCGAACTTGTGGTTGGATCTTTTTCTCCTAGCATTTCACAACTATGCTTAAGTTGTACTTGTATTGCATCCTTTAGACATCTAAAATGCCTAGACATTGCCTTTTGGGCTAACGCCGTGTATGGAATGGCTGCGCCGTAGCCCATTATTAGGTCAAACGAGTTTACTACCATCTGCATTTGCTCACAGTAATGGTTGTACCTTCTATCCACCTAAAAAATCAAAATCAAAGGAAATAAAAATTAATTAATTAAATCATACAAGTATAGTATAAATTTAGAAAGTTGATTTTGGAGGTTGATAAGTCACAAGTTTCATGGGTGTACGTTAGTTGTTGAAGAGGTTACTAAGTTGTTTTCACTACTCAACTACCTAAGAGAGTAACTTAGTTAAAGAGAAAAGATGCCTTGATTATTTTTTAATTTATTTAGTGCAAATTAAAAACACAATCATATTTATTTTTTAATTGATTTTGTTTTTCTTGGTGGGTATAGAATAAGACATATGTAGGTATGTATATATATAAGATTTCAGGAAAAAGGCATCTCAATTACCTTACTATTTATATGTAAAAATATTTATGACAATGATATGAAAATGAAAACAAGAATTTGTTATACATACTCAAAACGCGTTTCAATTCGAATAACAAACAAATTCCTATGAAAATAGCAATTTTTAACCGTAAAATCAACAATCATTACATTATAGTCTTTAACCACTGTCACTATTTATAAACCAAGATTAGGAGTGTAAGGAATGAAGATTTGGTATTAGTATCATTCTTCATTTTTCGGGTAATAATTTATAAACCCTAATTAAATAAAGAAATAGGGAAGAAGGTTTGTTACTCTTAAAGGGAAACCAAAAGTACACTAACATAAAGTTTTAATATAATGAATAAATAATTAGGGAAACTAACCCAAAGTATTTGGGATAGAGACAAAATGATTATTGTTAATGGAGAAGGAGGCCGAAGGATGAAAGAAAGAATATACTTTCGGGTGTTTCTTTGCCTGCCTTCTCACTGTTAGTCTTAGCCAATAGAAATTCAATCTATTTTTTAGACTATACTTAAACAAAGTTCCTAGAGTAGACCCTCTACTATATTTGAAAAGATTTTTAGAAATTTTCCTTAGCTTAAGTCAACTCAATCTTATCATATTCTTAATTATAATAGTAACAATAATTATAATATTATATAGTAAAACATATACATTATAATATTTTGATTGGTAGCTTATATACATTATGAAGATTTAATTTTGATTAACATAAGATTGAATGAGAATAATCCCTATATGCCCAACATTAATACTATATTTTGCCGGCCAGTAGAAAGAAGGTTGATTTTCTTTTGTGAGTAAGCATGCCGGATCTTTTAAATAAAAATCTGATTTGGGTGGTTTAATAAAATAATTGGGTTTGGTTAAGAAAAGCAAAGGATTAATTAATTAAATAAAATAAGATTTGGTCTTGACTCTTGGTGTGAGAAAAAGAAAAGGGTGCCATGATTAACAAAATGAGTAGTAAAGAAAGAAAAACATGCCTCATCAAGCATTGCTAGTAGTTTGACCTTCCTTCTTTGATGTTCTATCCTATCAGATGGTGACAATTGAGGCGGATCTTTCGTCGATGACGAAGATCCACCTCCGTCACCAGCGCCACCGCCACCACCACTGTAGCTCGGGTTTTGATTTGACGAATTCTGTCTCCCTAGTTTAGGCTTTTTTATTTGACCCCTTCCAACGCTACAAAATTCTTCAAGTAAATCTTGAGCAGGCTTAGCATATTTTGAATTCCTCAACACATTGACTACTCCCAATGATGACGTGGCCGCCGACCCGTACCCAAGGTGGATTTGGTTGTGATGAGCATTACTCGGACCTCCGAACGCTCCCACGGGCTGTAAGTGGTGTGGACTTGGGGCTAGGTTCTTAAAGAAATGACCGCCGGGCGACGAGGTGGTTGTTGATGATGATGGACCAACTCCAGTAGCATTAGCTTGGTGTTGGTTGAAAAACATGATATGACTTTCATTACTTGGACCTCCAATGTTTCTGAATTCTACTTCAGCTTGTTTAGCTGCTTCTAGGTGTTGCAACGATGACGATAACGATAATGATAGCCCTTGTCCTTCCACAATTCCGCTTAATTCAGCTGGATTATTGATATGTTGAGTGCTCCAAAAATTAGGATGATTGGTTGTACTTGTACTATTATTATTAGCTGATGGATGGACTACTCCTGCCGCGGCTAGGGAGTGAAACCCACCTCCCCCAATACCCGGCTGAATGTTGGATTGCGCTTGCGCTTGTGCTTGTGGTGGTGCTGGTGGCGGAGATGGTGATCTCGGTGGTGGATTAGTCATAAAAAGTTGCATGGCTGCGGCCGAGTCATGTGCACTTATACCACCCATCTGATGATGCTGCTGTTGTTGCTGCTGCTGGTGCTGATGCTGATGCTCTACGATATGTTGTTGATCATCTCTAGTTACTTGTCTTGTATTCCCATACCAGTCGGCGGGGTCCATCCCACCCACAGCCCGGCGATAGTCCAACAGCTCGGGGCCTGGACCAGGCCCCGAGCCGTGCCCAAAATTGAACATCTCCGACAACATCCCAGCAGTTTCATACACAGGATGTAATCCTCCTCCTGCAGGGTCTTCAGCAGCCACAGTCGCCTGCTCAGTCTGCTGGCTTATTCCAGCAGATCTGTCGAACCCATTCGGAAAGCTGAAGATATTACTTGCAGGTTGCTGGTGGTGGTGATGATGTTGATGAGGATGATGATACTCGTGGGACATAGAATTGTCAGTATTATTATTGTCGGGCTGTTGTTTATCAATCGCGACAATTATTTGTTGCAACTGATGATAAGGTGAACTGATGATGGTGGTGGTGGTGCTAGTGGTAGTCGTCGTCTTCTTTGATGACGAACAAACTGATGGTAATGGTTGCGCTACGCCCATCTTATTTCTATCTTTTTCTTCATCATCATCTGTAACATAAGTAACAACCTTAACCAAAAAAAAAACCATCAATTTGTCAGCACCATATTAAAAAAATAAATTATAAACCCTTCAAAAAAAAACACTGATTCCCCTTTCATGAAGATGATAGCTAGCTAGATAATAAAAACGACCCAAAAATAAAAAATATAGGAGAAGATAAGAAAAAAAGCATAACTTAAAATGGTAAAATGGAAATACCTTAGAATGAAAGAGAAATGCTTAGTACTGCAAAAATGAAATTTCTCTGAGATTAAGTCGATGAATTATGCTTCAATCTGTAGGTTGTCTGTTGTCGTCTGGTAATAAGGTCTATATCAATCTTTATCAAAATGAAGCTAGGCTGTATTATCTTTAGTTATTTATGAATATTCGGGTTAAGTTCGGGTTCGGGTTACGGTTTTTTTCCTTATGTGGCTCTCTTTGTAGTTAAGTGTGCTCCCTCTGCGATCGCCTTCTGGAAAGAGATATCATCAACTAACATTAAATTATGTGGACTACTTGAGAGGGAAAGCAAAAAAATGGAGCAAAATTTGGCAAAAATTATAAAGAGGGAGACTTCCTTTTTTTTTATTTTTTTTATTGGTTTTGGTTCTTCAAAGGATGAGAGAGGAAGTAGGAGGAGAGAGAGAGGAGGGAAGTCGCTATTGTTCCTCTTCTTCACCCACTCTCTCACTCCATCCTTTATTTTAAAGTTTTCTTTATTTTATTTTATTTTATTTTTTACTATTTCATTTATTAATTCCCCAATTGCTCAAAGGTATTGGAGAGGGTTTTACATGGAAGGAAACCATATATATAAGTAGTAGATAATGACATAGATTAACGTATCAAATTTGTTTTTATTGTGTATTACCAAACTCTTTTTTTCACCTTATTTACAAGTTTAATTTTATTGACTTTTTTCAAATTTTTAGACGGGGTCAATAATGTATGCACGTTAATCATCACATTGTATAATCAATTGGTAATTTCCTAATTTGTATCATGACAGTTGGAAATCTCCTAAGATCATATCAATTGGTTTTGAAATGTATCTCGATTGTCATGGAATGGAAGAATAAAATTTTGTAAGAAATTACAAATGATTTTAACACTTTCTACCCCATTTATGAGATTATAGATAATTTTTTTCTTTCATAGATAATCCATTTCAATGAAGACGGATTTCCCTACAGGATACTTTTTGAAATAGGTTGCTTGAGATTAAAAGCCACAAGCTAGGGTTGTCGCTTATCAAGTAAAATCTCTTCTTTTATAATTGGTGGAAAAAAAATATACATTTATCTATAAATTCTCAAATATACACTGAGTAACTTTTGATACTTCTCTTAGGTTATATTTACCTCGAACTTATTTAGGTTTTCTAGTATGAAACTCTGGGGGTTTTTAAAGCTTGCTTGGTCTAATTTGAATCTTTCTAATCTAAATTTATTGTGATAAGGTATGAATTGTTATCTTTTAAATATTGTATATTCTAGTTTTTTTATAGGTTTGGTTTTAAAAATAAGTATACTCCGTGATAAAATCAAGGTGAATTAACAAACCCTAGTCTTAGTGAATCCTTTTTCTTCTCAAATATGTACAAAGTTACCATCCTTGTATTATAATACAATTAAGAGGCTTCATATAACACAAACTATTGGGTGCAGACTCCCTTCTCTTTCTTTCTCTTTCTTTCTCTTTATATCTCCTCTGCTCCTCTTTTACCCAGATCAAAATCGAAATCAAAATAAGAAATTCACATCAATTGCATAAAACATTCATAATTAATCCAAAGGGGGATATTTGTTTCGAAATTTGCTATTGAATCAAAAGGGGGCATGGCGGAGAAAGAGGCGGCGGTGACGACGGAGGAAAGAATTGCGAACCCTGGTGGTGTAGGAGGAGGCGGCGGCGATGGATCCCTGGTGGTGGCGTTCGCTGCTTTGTTTGCGTGGTTGGGGTGCAAATCGTGCTTGGTTTGCATGGTTGGGGTACGAATCGCGGCTGGCCTTGGCTGCGGTTGGGCTCCAGCGTGACTGCTGCAAGAAAGAGAGAGAGTGTGGTGGTGGTTCTATTGGTGGTTTGTTGTTGCTAATGAGAACATATTAGCCATTGTATGTTCTTAATGAGAAAGAAAGAGAGGAAGAGGGGGAAAGAGGAGAGAGAAGGAAATGTGAATTTGTTGTTGTTAATGAGAACATATCAGCCACAAATTTTGTATGTTGTTAATGAGAAAGAAAGAAAGGAAGAGGGGGAAAGAGGATAGAGAAGGAAATGAAAATATCTTGTATGTAGTTAATCATATTAGCCAACAAATGATGCATATCAGCCATTAAAATGAACATATGAGCCAATTGATGTCTGATATCGGTCAATATTAAGGACATATCAGACATTAATAAAAACGTATCAGCCAACAAAAAGAACCTATCAGCCAACAAAAGATACATATCAGCCAACAAGAGGAATATATCAGCCAACGAAAGGTACTTATCAGCCAAGAGACAGAACATATCAGACAACTAAGGAAGCATATCAGCCAACAAAAGGATGAAATCAGCAAAAAAAGCAACAGGTAAGCCAACAAAATAAACATATAAGCCAACAAAATGAACATATAAGCCAACAATTAAAATGTAGATAAGAGTTAACAAAATAAATATATCAGTCAGCTAAAGAAACATATAAGCCAAATGATATCTGATATCAGCCAACAAAAGGAAAAAAAAAATATCAGCAGCTAACAAACGGAATATATTAGCCAACACAAAAACCACATGAAATATATCAGCCAACAATTAAAATATATCAACCAAGTCTCTCGCACCAAATTTGCATGTAGACGTCTGCACCCAATACCTTCTCTTCATATAATACGGTTAAGAGGTTTCAAAATGGTAAAACGGGCAAACAATCAATTAGAGACAATAGTGTCTATTGCTTATATGAGTGTACTTGTATAGTTGTATGCACATTTAAAAGGGGCTAGTAAATTTTGAACTCAAGAGTACTTACATCATATCCCCTTACAATCAACGTATTAAGTATGAACTAATATACAATTAGCTGTCAAGTTCAAGAGTCATTGCTAACCCCACCTCGAATATAAATTAGGCCCCATTAATTGATTTTTATTGTAACGTGATAAGTTGAATTTACTATATATTGGTGACATTTGATATAGTTGTTGTTAATTTTACTTATAGGATAATACTTTCTCTGTTTCTTTTTAGTTAACACGTTTTTTTAGTCATGTTTGTCAATGCACAATTTCAATTATTAATATCTTTAGTTACCAATAAGTAAAAATTATGAAAAATTGATATTTTAAAATTATACATCGTGACGAATCTAATAAGATCTCACATGACTATATTTTTCATTACGTATAAAGCATAAAATACGGTCAAAATAAGTATGTGAATAGTGTTAAACTCAAAAAGTGTCAACTAAAAAAAACAGAAATAGTAGTACAGAGTACTAAACAAAGGTTTGGAAATCAAACGCAAAATTATACGAAGTATTATATGGAATATTAATAAAGATAAGGTCAGTACAACTGTACAAGGTCATCTGAATGATTTATGCACGCCCGTCATCTTTTTGGCGTTGTGAAATGTCCTTATTACCCCTCCTGTTTATAATGAAGATATCATAATTGTTGGTGGTTGGTACATAATACTTGATACAAACTTGATAATCGGTTGTTTTGGTTAAGTGGACATGCTTACGTTTATACTCACTTTGTCTCATAATACTCTTTGTCCTTTTATTATTTATGTATTTTTACAATAATATTATTTACATGATCATATTTTTGTCAATATCTTAATACTTCTCAAAATCTCTTCTCGTTACTTAAAGGTTATTTTTCCATATCCTTGCTTTCTTATTCGATTTGAAAAACACCCACGGGCTCCAATCCCACATCCATCTTTCTAATAAAATAACAACTACTACATGTCCAAACCATCATTTAATTAAAATTTCATTCGTTTTTTTAATTATACCATTTGTCATTTCACGTTTGTCGATACAATACTTTGGCTATTAATATCTTCAATTATACTTAAGTAAAAATAATAAAAAGTTGATTTTTGAAAAGTAGATACTGAGATGAATCTAACGAGATCATACTTGATTATGTTTTTCCTTACAGATAAATCACAAAAAATAGTCAAAAAAAGTTGTGTGAATAATATAAAATTCTAAATGGTGCAATCAAAAACAAATGGAGGAAATATAAGTGCATACATACATCTTTTCCGAA
The DNA here is from genome assembly GCF_001683475.1 of Chenopodium quinoa. Lineage (NCBI taxonomy): Eukaryota > Viridiplantae > Streptophyta > Magnoliopsida > Caryophyllales > Amaranthaceae > Chenopodium > Chenopodium quinoa. Next base: position 7,807,990 of record NW_018743850.1, on the reverse strand, counting down.
CAAAAGGAGTAATACAATTATGTTGGTGTGATTTGGGTGTATTGACACCAAATGAGGGAAGGAGTGATGGAGAAAGCACAATTTTATAAAGGTTGAAGAAGGGGAGAACATCAATAAGGAAAGCTAACAAAAGTTAACCAACATTGATGGCACGTGCTATTTGGTTGGGGGTCTATGATAATGTTAGGTTTGTATGGAGGGAGGTTGACGTTTGAAAGCCACATGTAACTGTTGGCCTTTAGGGTTTAACAATTACAAGAAATTCACTACTTCTTATCATTATCAATCGTAAATTCGTAATACATGCTAATATGTCATCATTAAGGGCAAGCTGGCAACGGATCTTGGAGTGTGGTAGGCATTTTCATTCGACTCTTGTATCTTTTACGTTAGAATATGTCTTGAATCAATTCTTTCGTTTATATTTATTTTTGGGCTCAATTATGTAATTTAACATACTCCGTATTTTAATTATGTAATTTAACACAATATGCGTCAAATTTTTATACATAATAATGATATTGGTTTTTAAACACATCACATACATTAGTATTAAACAATATTACAAGTTATCTTAAGTGTAACGTGCTAAAAAAAACAAAGCTTGAGTTCTTACGAGGATATTTTAGTCATTTATCCGTACTTTTGCTAGGTTACTCGACTTAGACAGCTAAGAATTTGTCTCTATTGTTCCTCTTAACATTTTTATGGCTTTATGTTTATGAAGGAGTGACTCCTAATTTGGGAACCTTTCAATAATTCCTCTATCATTGTTCAATTAGAAATATTGTGCCTCAAGACTCATTTTGTAGGCGTATATAAATTAAGGGTTCATATTTGTAAGAAATATATATATTCACATGTCACATAAGGAAGAGTGGTCCTTTGAAACCTAAAGTCAAATGATTCTTCAAATAAAGGCACATCAAATTCATCTGTATAACTGTATTGCTAAAATGAGAAGAATCATTGTTACTACTAGAAATTACAAAGTGTTATGTTACACCAATTTTAAAAGTGTGAAAAAAGGGAAAATTCTGTACATGATTTATTGGAGAAATAATAGGATTGAAACTTTTCTTGAAAAGGGAAGTCCATAGTTATTACTTTCGGTTATCTTCATCTATACAAATTATACAAGTCCATGATCTATTAATGTTTTGCTTGTAGAGTATGCTCAAGTGTAGACTTAATTAATCATAAGGGAATCTTTGATGATATTCATTTGCTAAACAACACTTTTTAATTTCCAATTAGGAACTAAAACACGTCACTTTACGAACAGATTAGATTAATAACCTTGATTTAGTTTATACTAATCTTTATCCCCTACAGAAAAACCACATTATGAAGCTAGAATAACAATTTCTAAAAGGGTATTGCCCACCAATAATGATATCTTAATTGTATTGTTAGTTTAGCGTAAGTGGAATAATTAAGCAATTAATCAATTAATTAAATGCCGAATGAAAAATTATAAAAATACCTTTTACCTAATGACGTTAAACCACAACCGAACATCTTCCAACAAATGAAAAGAGCCAAATTAAAGGTTATTTTCAATAATACCGCAAAAAGGCCATAATTTGAATGACTTACATTCTAAGACATGATAATATTCATGTAGTATTGATTCAGTTTTCACGAGAGATTGGCTCAAAAAGTTGAAACGATCCTCTCAAAGTTTGATTGAGGTCGTATCTTAAGAAGAAAATTAATCATCATGATTACTAAATCAATTAAACAATAATTAAACAATTATAGTTTTAAATTTAGGGACATAACACAAAAGGTTGTCTATTTCCAAAAGGTACCATTCATGTCATGTCACTCATGAGTGACATGTAGAGCTTATGTTTATTTATCTTATAAAGTAAGTAATAAACAAATCAAAGAAGAAACCTTCTTGTTACATTAATACAAATTTAGTCAACTCCTAATAAATCATGTGAACTAAGCCGTATCATGTTTACGTGCTCTCTTATTGTAATTTTGTCTAAACTTTTTTTGCCATCCGTATCGGACTAATTTGGACCGATTTACATATTTTTCGTATTTAAATATTTCTTTTTTAGTACGTAATTTGGAGTTGTGATTACTAACTATCTAGTCCTAATAATTCTATTTTTAACTTTTAAAAAAGTGTTATAAAATTGAACCTATAAGTTACTAATTTGAAATCAAATGAAATACACACCATAACCATGAAAATTGGAAAATCATGTACGATGCAAGTCCAAATGTAACATATATTTTCATTCTATTATAATGAAAAAGTAGACAAATGAAACTTTGTTCATGCATTGGACTAAACACGTAAAATGATGGATTTAAGTCATTATAAAATCAAATCAGCATATCAAACTTAAGTTATCGATCATATCAAACCAGATTAGACTAGTTGCGCGTCATTAGACCAACTCCTAGCTTACAGGATTAGATAGAATCCATGAACAGAATCCACAGTATGTAAATGAAGATGTAATCATTGGGTGTACAGGAAATTAGTACAAATAAATTGTTGAAAAGAACTTCCCAACTTCCTTCCAACTTCTTTATGGTGAATCTCGTTGCCCACGATGGGGTATATTATACACTGTATTTAGTAACCTATTTATAGGTTAAAGGTCATCTTAATAATATGATGGAAAAAAAACCTAATCTTAGTAAATTATACTGTAGCCCTCTCAAGTTTTGTCTCATACAAAGATAGCAAATCCTACCCCTACCAATATTACATTGAATGATTAAGTTATAATTAAATAAATTAGATTAAATTTTGTCTTCATTAATTAATCGTGTCGGTACTATATTGGTCGATTTCTGGTTGATTGAACATTAAGTCCTCTCCAAATTTCTCACTACAAAACTCATCAGATTATAGGATAATACTCGGTATTATACTTGTATATATACTACCTCTGATTTTAAATCAATGTTAATATTTTATATAATTATAGAAGTACTTGAATTGCTAATACAAGTATAAAACTTTAAAACACTTTTTTGTATTTGTAAAAAGGGGGGTTTTCTTTAAATTTGGCTGCGTGCAAAGCTACCAAAATATATTTAATTTTACAATTTAACATGTGTACATGGCCACACATTAAATAAACTATTGTAAAACTTAGGAAAATTTGTGAACCACTACCATTTACTTTGCACTTTTTGAAAACAACTACCATTTAAGTTGCTTTTTTTAAAACAACTACCATTATTAGAAAATTTGTTTGAGTACCACTACCATTTAACGGCAACAGTTAAAAAAACGGTCTTGTGGGACCCACTTGAACCCTAACCATCCACTACTCCCTACCTGAACCAAACCCCAACCACCCACCAATCCCCTACCTGAACTCAAACCCCAACCACCCACCACTCTCCTACCCAAATCGAACCAGCCACTCACCACTACTCCCCCAACTTGAACCGAACTAAACACCCACCGCGGCACCACTCCCCCACCTGATTATGCGGGTGTGAGTGGGCATTGAGGTTCCGACAGATGGAGGTGAAAGAAGAGGTGATGCGGAGGGGTGGGATTTGGCAACGGAAGGCACGGAGGAGAGAGAATGGGAGTACGTCAAGGTGAAGAGGAAGGAGGGGGGTTTCATGGTGGCTAGTTGAGTTGGTGGTCTTGTGGGGTCAGTGGTGGTGGTGGACTGGTGGGGGAGTGGTGGGTGGTTATGGTTTAATTTAGGTGGGCCCCACAAGACCCTTTTTTTAATAATTATCATTAAATGGTAGTGGTACTCAAACAAATTTTCAAATATCGTAGTTATTTTTAAGAGAAAAAAAAAACTTAAATGGTAGTTGTTTACAAAAAAGTGCAAAGTAAATGGTAGTGATTCACAAAAAATCCTAAAACTTATAAAAAAAAAGTTCATATTTTGAAATTACACATTAAAACAAATCTACAAAATCTCACATGAATCAATTGATTCAAAATAAAGTTACACTCATAAATCCACTATTGATGATTATCAACAGTTAAAAGCCATATACGAAGTATAAATATTCTGAGTACAGTGAAGCTGCAATATATGTTGTTTGGTTCAATTGAGCCTACATATTTAAGGTTAGATAAACAACAAACATCTTTCATTTTATATCATCAATTCTTTTAAAACACGTACTCGATCTATTTCAAATTATGTACTTCTCAATTTCATATAATACCAATTTCATCACCATATATATGTTAATCAAACGAAAGAACCTATTAACTTTGCAAAATAACAATCCCTAATAATACAAGTATAATCTAAGTCAAGGCAAAAAATTTAATAATTTATTCTAGGAAAAAACAGCGGTGTCCTTCTCAAAAGTGGGACTCATTATGAACAGATAAATACATGCGAGGACCAACATTCTCATGGTATGGCTGCCTCCCATGCATCTCCTTTCTGCACATAATTATTTCACTTTCATTATTTTCTTCGTTTATGACACACTTCTTCACTCTTCCTGTTTCTTTTCTTATCACCATCGTATTCAATGCTACCATTATTTAATCAGTTAAATTATATGAGCATACATTTCGTTTTTATTTGTTGAAATTTTTTGTGAGAGAAAAATAATCAAAATTTTTGACCAACAAAAAGAAATGGAGAGAGTAATATTTTTAGCCTTTTTATTATTATTATTATTATTATTATTATTATTATTATTATTATTATTATATGATAGCCTAGCCTAAGTGATCTAATCTAATATCAAGTGTTTGTTTGGCTAGCGAAATAAATAAATAATTCGGAGTACTAATTTGTGTACTAAAATTGTTTTGTTGAAAAAAAAAAAAATCCTTAATGCATGCATAACGTATGAGATATTTTGATTTCCATGATATGCACAAACTTGCTTGTCTAGTCTCCTTAGCTAGAGTTGATCATTGATAATCTTATACTTCCTCCGTTTTTTTTGTTTACACCATTTGACTTTTACACTATTCACAAACTACACTTTGACTAGCTTTTGTAATTTATAGCTACGATAAAATATAGTCAAGTGGGATGTTGTTTGAATCGTCTCAATGTATATTACTTTTTATAATTTTTACAATGTCGAGAATTAGAGATATTAATCGTTAAAATAGTGCGTTGGCAAAAGTGATAAGAGAATGGTGTCAACTAAATAACAACGGAGGTAGTATTAAATAGTGTAACTGTGTAAGATTGGGTGTCTCAAAATTGTGTATTTATGCTAAAACCCGACCAATAAAGGCCTAAAAAGCCCATCCCATTTGGACTAAAGTTCAACCCGTTGTTTGATTATAACTCATAGAGTCATAGATATATTGTGGAACAATCAAGTTGAAGTTTTTCCCACGAGTAGGCGACTAACCAAACAATTGGATTTTTTTTTTTTTTCATTTCCTCTTTCCAATTTCTCCTAATTGGTACAGAGTAATAAATAATCTCACTTTTAATTATTTGATCGTTTCATTACTATAAAAAAAAAAAAAAAAAAAAAAGGGCAATGAGACCTGTTCTAATAGGCCTAAGAGACCACTTTAGAGGCAGTCTCCAAGTCACTGATCTCTTTGATAATGAGACCTTTTTAATAGAACAAGTATCTTTGTAATTAGTAAGAGACCTATTGAGTAAGGTAACAGATCTCTTTCCATGTATATTTATTAAAAAATTAAGAAGGGAAAGAGACATATTATTTAACGTAACAGGTCTTTTCAGTATTATGAAAGAGACCAATTACGACAACTTTTTATGAGATTTGCTTTATATTAAATTAAAATACTTATAATTAAGTTATGTATTGACAAACATAAAATTATTGTCGTTAGCTTTAGCTCGAAATGTGCATTCTCCTCGTTTGAAGAAGAAAAAGTACAGAAAAACAAAACTAAGGAAAAGAAAAGAGAGGGTGTTGGGTATTTAAAGCAAAGAGGGGTGGACTGGTGGAGGGGTGCTTGGCAATTGTGGACAACTTTAGGAGATGGTCCCAAATTTAATGAAAATGACGGCAAAATTAATTATTATAAAAAAAAAAGTATAGTAACAATATAGATTGATTTTGGCACTCGTTATTATTTTTTTTTTTTTCTGAACTAAAAAAAATGATGTAAGTGAATGTGATGTTAAGAGATTATTGATTCAAAGTTTGATGATATAGGAGGTAGATGAATTTAATTGTAATTTCTTTAAATCTTTTTTGAATTAATGGTGGTCCTACTTCTACGTTGTATTTATACATGTGGTAAGGGGTCCACGTGGCGTCCGGCAGGAGGTGGCCAGAGCCACGTGGGAATTGTGGTCCAAAGGGATCAAAGTCACATTTCGAGTAGGCCACGTGACCTCATTAGGCAGGCTGTTTGGCTTTGGAGGGAATAAGATCAAGTTTTTTTTTTTTTGGGAAAAAGTTCAATATAAACAAATTACCTAAAATTACATTAGTACGTTTATGTAATTGAGTTATTATTGGTGTTCGACGTGTCATATAATTAGTTACTATCAAAAATAAAATAAATAAAACTATTAACTATTACTAAAACAAAACATTGCCGACATTATCCAAAACTGTATGTGAATCGCTAAACATCGCCGCAAATTACCATATAAAGCCCACAAATATGACTTGGTGTGACCATTATGCCCATTTTCTAAAATTGAAATAATCTCGGTTTAAAAAATGTGGAGCCGTACTGGCTCGCCGGGGGAGACCGGAGGGCAGGCCGGAGATGCGGGGGACGCCGGAGGTACGTCGTCGTCGACGAAAAACGAGGTAAGTCACCGTTAAAATTCACGGTTTACCGTCGGAGTGGCTCTGGCGCCTAGGATGGACGCCCAAACCGTAGCCTGGACGTCCAAGCCAGACGCCAGAACCACCAGAGTGGCGTCCAGCCCAGACGCCCAGACCACCAGAGTGGCGTCCAGCCCAGACGCCCAGACCACCTGGCCAGGCGCCACTCTACTGGCTGAGGCGGCCCTGCCAGGCGCCAGTCCAGTGGCTGTGGAAGCCCTGGCAGACGCCACCCTTATAAATTAATTTTTTTTTTTTCTTTTTTGATTTTGTTGTTGTTTTTTATTTATTTATTTATTTTTTTAAAAAAAATCGAAAATGATTTTTTAAAAAAATTCGAAATGGGTTTTTTTTAAATTAATTTTGAAAATTCGAAATAGGTTTTTTTAAAATTAAGTTTGAAAATTCGAAATGGTATATTTTTAAATTTAGTTTGAAAATTCGAATTGGGTTTTTATAAAAATTAAGTTTGATTATACATAATTATGCTTTTTTTTGTGTTAATTATGTGTAAATATAGAAATTAAATGTATTATCCGTTAAATGTATTTATTGTAATATATAATTGATGCAGGATTATGGTGGAGACGGAAATGATTACAGTGGGATATTTGGACATGATGGTCCATTCGAAGAAGCTCAACAGGCGATTGATTGGGCAAAACATGTTGCAATTGCAGCTGGATTTTGCTTGGTAGTAGTAACTCATAAATCTCAACGGGATGGTAGAATGGATCGCATTTTGAGATGTGACCGTTATCGCAACAGAGAAGACAGAGATATTCGTACAGCCACTCGGTTTGATACAAAGCGGAAAGGTTGTGACCGGATCCACGAATGGAACACCCTAGCTGCATTTTAGTTTTTCATGTTTACATTCTTCCTATGTAATCTTATTTGTACGTTGCTCTTTTAATGAGAACATTAATCTTTTATATTGTATTGCTTACTGCATTCTATATGTTGCATGGATAAGTTGCGCGGATCCACGAACGGTTATATCAAAATTTAAAAACAGCAATGATAATATGTTTAAGTTGGAAGCTAAAAGAACAATCTAAAATGTTACAAACTTACAACATAATGTCCAATTTAATAAATTAAAACGATAATATTTAAAGTGCTCTATAAATAAAATGACAAAACCATCAGTAATCCCTCCTCGACGACGACTCCCACTGCGCAAGGGTCTGTTCCAGACTATCAACAACAGCTCTCCCTGTTGCACTCATGTTGTCCTTCTCAAGAGAGAGTTTCTGTACGTCCTGCATTATCTTTCCCATCCACTGCATACAACAAAAAACAAAAGATGAAATACAATAACAACATATAAAACTTAATTAAAAGACAACGATAAATATAATATGAGACATACCGCTTCCATGGCAGTAGGCGGTGGCACATAATCATCATCGCTGTGGTCGAGATCTGCGATCAACCTCGAGTGCGAATACCGGTTGAACCATTCCATGTAGTAATGGTCACACATGGGAGGAACCCCAGAGGGCGGCCGCTGCAACTCCGCAGCCCATAAGCGGCCCACCATCGGAAACTGGTCCCACGTCCCGGTCATGATATCCGGCCATTGCACGACGTAGTCCCTCGACGATGCAGGTCGGACCGCCTTCATCGGGCATGCCGGGGGAGGAGGGACAACTTGCAGTGATACCTGTCGCGTCAGCCCGACTCGCAAATCCTAGTTGGCGATACAAATACGCCAACGTAGCCGATCCCCAGGAAAACTGGCCTACACTGTCGGGGTCACACGCCTCTACTATGTCGCGTGGCCTGAGCTTGTTTCCGCCGCTCTTATCCGGAAACAAGGTACATTCGAGGAGTAGAAAAACATAAGCACTCAGCTGTGCGTCGTGCGTCCTACGTGCACTGGGGTACAAACACCGCTGCAACACGGATGCGATCTTCACACCTCCGTGTTCCCAAACACCTAGCGCCTCGGTGTACAGTGCAGCCCTGTCCACCGCCAACAACTCCGCCAGCAAATCTGCCTGATCCGCATCAGCCACAGCACAAAGTCGTTTACCCTCAACACGAATCCCCAGAATGGCCTCGACGTCATGTAACATGATCGTCATCTCACCGAACGGAAGGTGGAAAGAGTTTGTATCCGGCTGCCATCGCTCAATGAAAGCCGTGATCAGCGTACTGTCAATCTTATCGTGCATGGTGGCAGGAACGTGATTCACCCCAGTGCCCTCCAGTCGCTCGAACATCTCGCTCTCCGCCGGCCAAGCCTCAGCCCATGTACGCAAAAAGCTACAAGTCTTTTCCCGGGTATGACATTTCAACAACCCCGTAACTGAAGGCCTCTCCTGGTCCTCCCAAATACGGGCAGCTATGTGTCCTAGAAAGCTAGGAATCACACTCCCGTCAACAGGCCCACCGGGCACCTCACTCCTAACAACCCAAGAATCATTACCGGCCCTCGACCGTTTCCTGCTTGCCCCAGATACAGTGGACGCAGATGATGTGCCAGATCTACTAACAAACCTACCACCCCTACCCTTACGCACCTCCACCATATGTGTCTCGTACATGTCATCAACCCTCTGACTGAATGGACCGTAATCATCATACGGTCCACTGCCATCGTCCACATCCTCATCCTCATTTGCGCCCTCCTCCTGGTCACCCTCCTCAGCATCATCATCGTCATCGTCATCCTCATCCCGACGGTGGATCCGTTCTCTACGAGCTGAGGCCGAAATACCACGGGATCTGACATGTCTATGCCCCGACCTCTCCACTGAATAGCTTCTACTAAGAAGCTCTACATTCTTCCCCGCACCATGACGACCCAGTGAATTCTACACAAAATTTTAAAATATATAAACATACAAAAATTTATACGAAAAATAGCTACCACTACCCAAATCAAATAAACTAAAAACATACTAAAAAATTAACATAATAAAGAAATTAACAAAACACTTAAATAAAAATAATAGAATAAAAAATACACTTAGAAAGGAAATAAAACCAACACAGAAGAATATATATAAACATAAATAATTCATTCCCAATTAAAATAAATTAACTAACCAAAAACAATATCAATAATAAAATTTAAAATAATTAACTAACCAAAAACAATATCAAAGTCACAAAAAAAATTTAAAAACAAATCAAAATAGAGAATAAAAATAAAAATGTACAAAAAATACAAACAAATAATTGTAAACAAAATATAAACATAGAAAAAATACAACAAAATTGAAAAAATTTATAAAAATAAACAACAAAATATAAAAACAATTCAAAAAGATATTACACAAAAAAAAAAAAAAAAAACAATATTTTAAAACAAATATAAAAAAAAAAAAAGAAAAAGAAAAAAAAAGGGGGGGGGGCGCCTTGGCTGGACGCCCAGCCAGCGGTGGTGGCGCCAGCTGCAGACGCCGCCACCAGTGGGCTGGCGCCTGGGCTGGACGCCACAGCCACGGCTGCGGCGCCTTGAATAAACGCCACAACCGTGGCAATGGCGTCCAGCCCAGGCGCCAACCTACTGGTGGCGGCGTCTGCAGCTGGCGCCACCACCGCTGGCTGGGCGTCCAGCCAGGGCGCCCCACCTCCGTCACGGCGGTTTTTCCTTTTTTTTTTTTTTTTTTTTTACAAATTGTACCTTGCCTCCTTGGGACCTCCTTCCCTCCGCCGCCACCGCCAATTCCTTGCCTTGCCGCCTCGACATTGCCGTTGTTTGAAATTTTTTTTTTTTAGAGAGGTTGAAGAAGATGAGCGATGAGAGTGTGAGTGATGAGAGTGTGAGTGTTTTTTTTAGGTCAAGGGCAATATTGTCAAACCAAGTGAATTTTGTGGGCTTTATGTAGTAATTTGTGGGCGATGTTTAACAAATCCCAAACTGTATTCGTGTCGCTTTCTTATGAAATTTTTTCCCACCTAAAACCATTGATGATGTCATTTTTTTGTTTTTTTTTTCTTAAAGGATTGGGATTTTTTTCCCTCTTGTGTGATACTTCGTAAACAAGATAATCAAGTTCTTTCAACAAGTTTAATCTAGAAAACCGAAGTATAGTATATTGAATAGCAACTGTATTTCTTTTGATTTAAAGATCTATCATTCCCTCTCCTCAAAACCTTAACACTAATATTCAAACGTCCAGAAATTTCCTTAAATATTCAAACTGTATTTCTTGTAAGAAATCTCCTTCTAATGAATTTATGACAAAATTGAAAAAATTCATTGTATATACGAGTTCTATACTATAATTTTTTTATTAAAATCGTGCATCGCACGGGGATAATCTAGTAAATAAATAAATAAAAAGTAAGTGGCATTATCTTAAAACTAAGGGCCTGTTTGGTTTGTAGATTTTAGATATGAGATATGGGGCTAGAATGAGTAAAATTCATACCTAATGTTTATTTAAGAAAAATCTAATTTCTTAACCCATAACCCAAGAGAGAAGATGGGTATGGCTCATACCACATTTCTAGGTATCAAGTAAAAGGATTCATTTCCGAACAACAATCAAATTCAAGGTATTAAGAATCAAGCTCCAACTTCATAAGGCTTTTCACCCTAATTTCACTCTTGATTCTAAACTCATACCACTTTGTGAACCAAATGCCTCCCTAAGAGTACCAAACATTAACTTAGCTACCAAAAACATAAAAAAAATTGAAAAAAAAAGGCTCAAGGGTGCGTTCTATTCACCGGATTTTTACTTATTTGAACTTATCTGAACTTACTAAAATTATTAAAACTTATTTTAGTTATAAATTGAATTTGGGTAACCCTTATCATAATTTATCTTTTATAGACTCATTTTTTCTAAAATGAACTCATCTGAACTTATTAGACCTATAATAAGTGAAAATAAGGTGAATAGAACAGACCCTTAAGCCTCACCTATCTTGTTCAAGGAAAATAAGTTTTGATAAGGGTTACTCAAATTCAAATTAAATTACAACTAAAATATGTTTTAATAATTTCAGATAAGTAAAAATCAAGTGAATAAAAACACCCTAATCTATACCTATAGGCGTCATTCGAAGCGTGCCTACGTTAAGCATGTTGTGAATATGCTTGGCACTCATAGGAAGTGGGAATTGACATACGATTAGGGGCAACGATGTTGGATTATTTAGAGTGTTGTAGTGGAGAAATCGCTCCACTTGTTAGCGCGCCTGTGAAATACAAGCGCGGACCGCTCCAAAAGCGCGACAAAATCGCGCTGAGTTTCTGGAAAATCTATAAAGTTTAGGAGGTGCGCCCGCGCCTCCGGATGGCGCGCCCGCGCCATGGTTTGGCGCGACCCGCGCCTAAACCGCAATAAAATCGCGCAAGGTTTCTGGAAAACTTGGTTTTTTGGAAGAACGAGGAGGAGCGCCCGCGCGAGCAAGTGGCGCGCCCGCGCGCAGGGGTGGCGCGCCCGCGCCTCCTTACTCGTCTTCGGTTTTTTGCGGTTATTTCCTTTATATCGTGAAGGGGCCTTTGTTTTTATACAGAACAGAAAATACCTTCCTCTCTGAAATTTTTCCCTCTCTACACCTTTATTGAAGAAACTTGCAATCTCTTCAATAATTCTTCATCTTTAAGTCTTTTGTTTGAGAATTTGATCATCTTTCTACACATCTAAGTGCTTAGTGTGCAGTGTTCGTCTATTGTATCTCAAAGCGTGTTTCTAGTTCAACCCAAGCACCGTTGTGGGGGAAATTAACGCTTTAGGAAAGTGTTCTCACGCCTTAGACGAGTATCAAGAATTGAAGACTCACGTGGTCCATGGTATTCTCATGTGCTTGGTTGTTCTTTTGGCTTGGAGTGAGGCAAGTATAGTCTTTCATACTTATAGTTTAGATTGATTCTCTGTATTTTGTATTTTCTAAACTTGTTGGTGTTTGGTTGGTGTTGTAATTTGTATTAATTTACTTTATAATTTCTGTTTACTCAAATTCTAGGGTTAGAATTTGTTTTAGCACTATCTTTGTTTGTAACAAATGATTAGGGACAAATAAAGTAGGGAGCCGCCAACAAGTTTTTAAGGAACCTGTAAACCGTCCACGGATCATTTAAGGTAGCCATAATAAAGGGACAACGATAGGCAACAATGATTGACCCGTGAAGGATACACCCCATTCATAATCCATGAGATTACTAACTCCATATGGTTCGGAACCACGAAAGGAGGATCGGGGATGATGGTATGAGTGAGTTATGGAGTCACATTCGCCCGTATTGGCCTCTACTCGATTCTTATCGTGAAAAGTGATTTCTGCAATCTCAAGGCATACAAACAACGATTCAATTTGTTCCAAACTAATATTAGCCAAATTGGTTGAATGTTAATGCAACACATAATTCTAATATATTGTGATCACTTCAATCAAATAACAAGATTAAAAAGGATCCTAAACCGGTTGTCCAAATTATCTAATTAATCGTGATATTCAATTACATATTCCCTTTAAACATGCAATATGGTGATTATTACAATAACAATAGAACCATCATTAACATTGGAAGCAATTCAGCCATAATAACGTTAGTAAAATCAAATCATAATAATAACCCTAATCATGATACTAGCAATAAGAATAAAAATAAGAGTAATTAAGTGATTAATAACTCACGTTCCGTGCGCTCCTTTAAATTGCTACGTCATGAATAAATTGTTCATAACTTCAAAGAATAATAAATCAAAATTGAAATTAAATTAAATAAAAGTAGAGTTGATTTGGGGCCAAACCCTCAATCGGTTCTACCTTTCACGCCTTGGTTTAAGTTTAGAACCTCGGGTAAAGTACGAACTCCGGGGAGTGTTTAGGGGATGTATTGTTGAAGAATAGGGAAGGCTAGTGTTTAGGCTAGAGCATAAGAGAGAGAAGAGAGAATGATTTGGTGCATAAGAGAGAAAGAGAGAATTGTTTGGTGCCCCGAAACTTAGAGATCAGCCTCGTATTTATAGAGAAAATATGAGGGGTGAAGCACGAAACCCTAGGATTGAAGCGCCACGAAGATATTAAACCTAAAAATTGTCGTGTCACGGCAGAATTGTCGTGTCACGGCAGAATTGCCGTGGCGTGGCAGAAATTGCCGTGTCGCGGCATTTTGGTTTCCAGGAAAATCATCTAGGTTCATTTTTATCTTTAAAAGTGCATTAAGCACGTGATAAATTAGGCACCGTTTCAGAGGTATGGACTTATTTCAGGCTTAGGGGTTTTTATTTATTAATCAGGCGGGCTTAATTAATAAATAAATAACACGAAATGAATTAAAAAGGGTTTGGGCTGAAATGTGGATTGGACTGAGTTTGAATAAACATTTGGACTGATCTGTTGACTGATTTGCAGGCTATGTTTGACTGAATGTGAGTTTTAAGCACTCCCAAGATAGATTAAAACTTCGATCGTTTTTTCCAATTCAAAATATTTTAATGAGACAAATAAAGTCAAAATCGAAATTAATATAAAAAAAAGTGGGCTTTATTAAGTTTATAAAATACATATTATAAAGTTAAAATGGGAATAAAAAAAAATAGAGGAGATAATATTCACTTAAAATAAGATAAGTTTAATAAAAATTCATACATTAAAAAAAATTCAATTTAATAACTACTATGAATATATATATATATATATATATATATATATATATATATATATGTATTATAAAGGTAAGATAAAAAGAAGCATTAGGATCGGATGCTCTCCTCACTAGGGGTAATCCTAATGTATCAAAAGTAAGAATAGAACAAAATAGAGTTATTACAATTTACAAACATCAATATTCATATTATCAAGACATAAATGTCCCACATTAGCTATCCAATATGGTGCTTGATTAATAAATACATTTTTATATGTGGCTGGCCACATCGTGTGACCGGGGTTACTCGAGTTACTCGGCCAGGGGTTACTTGAGTTACTCGGTCAGGGGATACTTGAGAGGTTCGGTCAGGGGTTACTCGGTCAGAGATTACTCGAGGGGTTACTCAATCAGGGGTTACTTGAGGGGTTCAGTCAGGGGTTACTTGTAGGGATGTCAATGGGGCGGGGCGGGGCGGATGTTGGCCTTCCCATCCCCATCCCCACCTAAAATTTTCATCCCCATCCCCATCCCCATCCCCATCCCCATCCCCGCGGCGGGTCTAAAATTCATCCCCATCCCCGCTCCGGCGAGTACAATTCCAAAACCATCCCCACCCCAACCCCCACTTGCATATCCACCCCCACCTAAGACTCGCCTAATCCCCGCCTCCCAAATACACAATCCTTCATAATTAATAAAGATTGCAAAAAGAATAAAATTATTGTTAATATTACACATTTTTTGTTTATAATATAAGTGTATTACAAAGTATTATATTTACTATTTTATTTTACATAATTTTTTTTATAAAATAGTAT
The DNA here is from genome assembly GCF_001683475.1 of Chenopodium quinoa. Taxonomy (NCBI): domain Eukaryota; kingdom Viridiplantae; phylum Streptophyta; class Magnoliopsida; order Caryophyllales; family Amaranthaceae; genus Chenopodium; species Chenopodium quinoa. The sequence continues at coordinate 7,792,849 of NW_018743850.1, read as the reverse complement.
AAAAGTATATAATTTTGTTTTTAAAAATATATGGATGTGGGGATGGGGCGGGTACAAAGTGGGGTAGGTGGGGATAGGGCGGGTACAACCTAAAATCCACCCCGCCCCATCACCTATGACGGGTATGGTTTTTACCCCCATCCCCGCCCCATCACCCGCCAAACCAAGACCCACCCCGCCCCGTTGGGGCGGGTCTCCTATTTGACCCGCCCCACTAACATCCCTAGTTACTTAGTCAGGAGTTACTTGAGGGGTTACTCGATCCCGAGTAACTCGAGTAACCCTTGACCGAATAACTCGAGTAATTCCGACCACACGATGTGGCCAGCCACACAGAAAAATCCCACATTAAGTAAGTAGCTTTATTTTTCTCACAATAGTAAAGAAGTACGTAGTATTTGGTTAATGAAATAAAAAACCAAATCTTTGAAATGTGGGAATTTCAGTGCACAATAGGTTAATGAGGACGGCTGGCTATCAAAAGCTCTCTCCTTAATTGGGCACCTTCTGAGTTGGTGAACTGTGAGTTACAATAAAAACCCAACTTGTACCTCTCACGTTTCTAATTTTTTTTGTTGATTAAATTGTACACCTGTACCTCCCGTATTGGTTGATTTTGATTTTGTTTTTTTTATTTTATTTTATTTTATATAATAATATAATCCGACTTGTCCCAAGCCATATTCAATCTTTCAAAAACCTTGATCTAAACTAGTTTGTGTCTCAAATTATGCCCTAATTTAAGCTATTACAATTTACATAGTGATGTACCATCTTTACCTTGATAACAAGTTAATCATTATTTTTATAATTGATTCCTAATTTTCCTACCTTTTATAAAGTACTCCGTATATATGAAAAAAACACTTATAAATAGCGAGAACAATTATATCCTTACAATGTATGCTTACTTATATACCTCTATTGATATGATATTAAGTGCCTCTAAGTTTTTCCTTGTGTGATTTAATGATTTAACTCTTTAAACAGTGTTTGGACAATTATATCTTCTAAAATTTTTATTTACTTATTTGCTCTCGATAATGTTAGTTGCTTTTTTTTGTAAAACTTTTAAGAATAGTGTGAGGACATCTATACCCCTAAATATATTTGCTTACATATTTTCCCTCGTTATGTTGCCAATAACTGAAATAGCTCTCTAAAAATGACTAACTATGGCGCACACATTGCACGCGTTAGCCACCCTAATTATTTATCAAGTGCCCTTATTGTACGGAGTATTATAGTCATTTATTATATGTTGAATTGTAGTATGTGACATACTTTGTAATTTAATGGTTAACTCTCTAATCTTGGATTGTCAAATGGATTCAAGTAGTTTTAAAAATACTATACTAAATCTTTCAAAAAAAAATAAAATTATAATAATATTTATAATTTTTTTTTCATGTAAGTTTTTCTTTTTTATTTATTTTAACTAGTTTTCAACACACGTTGTATCACTAATATCCTTTTTTTTTGGTATAATTTATCTTTATTATCTTTAATTCTATAATAATAATAATAATAATAATAATAGTAGTAGTAGTAGTAGTAATAGTAATAGTAATAATATATTATTACTATTATTAATAATAATTTTATTAATATTAATAATATTTTATTAATATTAATAATTATTATTAATATTAATAAAATTAATAATAATAATATTATTATTATTAATTTATTATTATTATTATTATTGTTGTTGTTGTTATATACTAACTTTAAATAATGAGTGTACACTAACATCTTTAATTGTATAGCGATTGTAAAGTAATCCTAGGCCTCTAAAATACTTAAAGTTACCTCGATATAAATAAAAGTTACCTAGGTCTCTTCGGTCACAGAGCCGACCGATATCGGGATCTTTATAAAAAGCTTTATAACGTTTTTAGGTTTTAGTTGCGAGCAATCTACGTTTGTTTTTATTATTGATTGATAAAGTTTCTATTAATAGAAAAGTAAAAATTCATCCCAATGTGAAAATAATGTAATTATGCTTATAGAACTTATGTCATGACCTATCTACATTAAAACTATATTAGGTTTTTACTCCACAACATGTTAAAAATTATCTAAAATTAGCAAAAAAAAAAAAAAAATCCCTTAAATTGTTAAATTTACACTAATATTATTGTACACAAAAGTTTTTGGTTATTATATAAAATGCACTTTCTTCTTCAAATAATAAATAATGAAAAAAATAAAATATGCTTTTCGTTCCTTAAATTTCTTTCCATTTTGACTGTTCACGTATGTCAATACATTACTTTAGCCATATATATCTTAAGTTGTATATTACTAATTAAATATTAATAATTTACTATCGAGACAAATTAAATAAGAACCAACATGATTATTTAATATTTTTATTTTATATCGTGAGTAATTTTCAAAAAACTCTCATCTTATAGATAGTGCCAATATTCTAGGTGGGAAGAACTTTAGATTTGAAGGGAGTAATACGAGTAAAAATAAACATAGTAGCCGCTAGCCAGTAGAAAAAAGGCTGAACAGAAACTTTATAATTATATCCAAACTATTGATTTCTGACAATATTGAATCAACGGTTTATGGCCCATCAGGCCCATCAAACTCTTTATGGGCTGCCTGATTTAGAAACTACAATAATCCAAATTTAATTAAGCAAGAGCAGTACCGGTGGAGCCGTAGATAGTTCTAGGGCCATCTTATCTAAGAAAGAATAGTAAATTGCGACTTGGAATCATACTACAAGTCCGTAAGAGTTGCTTAAAATTTTTAGGGTTGGGACTGAATACCTAAGTTTCACTTATGTTACGTGCGAGTTGTGATTCTCTATACGTCGAAAAAAGTAGTATACTTCGTAATATAAATTGAATTCAATAGTACTTTTATCCTTTATGATGTTTTGAAATAGAATCTTTATTAACTTTAATGCAATTGGAAAATGCAATCTTGATATATAATCTATAAGAAAAATAAATTGAACAATAATTAAACAATCAAGAGCGAAAACTTAAAAAATAATGTGTAAAATCGAATCTAATCCACATAAACATCCCTTGTTTCCGTTCTTTTTATAGAGTGTTCTACCATTAATTGTTCGAATACACTTATCGAAATTATTCTTCAAATTATCAACTTTAAACCACTTCTTGTTCTTGCTTTTGCTCTTTTTATTCGTGTCTTCCTTGGTAAAAGTGTAGCTTCTTAGATACCTTTGCCTAGAAGCATATTGCAATTTCAACAACAATGATTCTGACGGTGATGGTGGTAATGGAATTGAAAATTTAGAGTAATGGTTTTCTTCGTTGTCATGACATCTCTCTTCTCTTTGAGTTACCTCCTTCAAGAATTCGGCATCCGAAATAGGCCATTCATAGAGCTTCAAGAAATTTATATTCATCTTTGTTCTTTGATTTAATTTGCTTTCTCTCCTTTCACCTTGTACTTTAATTTATAATTTATGTATATAGTAATTATTCATGTAACTATTTTTATATATATTGCATACACGAGCAAAGCAAATTCGATTTGAAGTAGAATTTGTTTTCAAGTACTCCGTAGGTATCTAAGATTGTATAGGTTTCTTATATATGTTTCCTAAATTAAAACTACAGTATATCATCTTAATTTGTTATCTATTTAATTTTTTTTTCAAAAAGTTGCTTAAAGTTTTTTTTTTTTTATTTTTTTATTTATTTTTGTAATTATCTTTTCTTATATTTATTCTGTAATACGGAGTATCTATTAGAGTTCAAAGGAATTTTCTAGATTTTTTTAATAAAGATTATTATTACAAGTTTAAGCGTATGGCATAGTTCTCACCTAGTCTCGCATGACACCTTTTTATGGACAAACAATACAATTCATACAGATCAAACATCGAAAATCTACTTAATTAATTATAAAATTATAATTAAAAAGAAAAATAAAAGTCAACGTAGTAATATCCTGATAAATAAAAGGTCAACTAAGATCCTAAAATATCGAAAATTCAATTATGTCCAATTTATTATTCACATGGGCAAAGCACAAAGTTCCCAACATAATAAGTTAGCTCAAATAATAGAAATAAAAACAATAAAACAGAATTACCGTTATATTCATACGAGTGATCATCTCACAATTGACTTAGTACGCGAATACCGACGGCGACCGGTAATTAAAAAAAAGGATTGATTAAAGTAAGTAATTCAAAGTACTTAACTTTGAACCAAATTCTATTTCTAGGAGTTGTTCAAAGTAGGTTTGTCTCTTTTTTGTTAACAATTTATGAACGGTAAACTGCTTCTTTTTTTGGGTTTCTAGTAACAAATCCTAACTTTTTTGTCATCATCCCATTACCATTACGCATGTTCAACCGAAAGACATATGTCTTTTCCTTAGAGATGCATCATATTGGATTTTATGGGTGCACGAAAATTCGGATTAAGTTATAATTTTAGACTCATTAAATGTTGTAAAAAAAAAAAAAAAGACTCGTTAAAATTACTATAGCTAAAAATGAATAACATCGAACTTATGCATAATATTGCCAAATTTGTGTATTGTTAAGAAAATAACCCATGTATGAGTTGAGACTCGCTAGTTAACTCATATTAAAAAAAAGGGGGGGGGGATGAGTAACATATTAATTATGTAATATCCATAGTCAAGAAAGTCAATCTAAATTGCATGATTAATTATGAAAATGTTTTTGAATACTCAATAGCGATGCTAATTTGAGAAGACGAGTGAAATTTAACTTGTAAATATTTACAATATTTTCTAAATAATTTAAAGAACGTTAGGTCGAACCGACATGACTTAAAAAAGTTTTAATTTGCATTTGTCTAACTTAGCTTGAACATCACTCCCCTCTATACAAAGCCTACTTTAGTGGGTGTTGGTATAGTACGTGTGAGTGACACATGAAGTGTTGAAACATCTATAAATTGATTAATTAGTGAGTTATTTATTGGGCCAATGTAATGTTTTAGGCCAAGAGATTCTCGGGGAAGGAAGTTTAAGTTGGTTTGTGGAAGAAAATGCGTGCTTGGTGGATAACTTGGTTAGAAATTTGGAGTAAAAAGTATCTTTGTTTAAAGAAAAAGACTAGGAGTTTACAAAGGATACCGCAAATCGTAATACAAATCCAACATAAATCAAATTCATAAGCACATATTCGACTTTTATCATTACAAAACAATACTTGTCGTATCATTAATCGTAGTTAGTTGTGATATGGAGTATTTTTTTTTAATAACAACAATTTAGGGAATGTAATCCCTACCTTTTTAAATATATGAGAAACACTTATGAATAGTGTGAGGACAATTATATCCTTAAAATGTTTGTTTACCTATAAGTGTGAGGACAATTATATCCTTAAAATATTCGTTTACCTAGCTGTATGCCCCTATTAATATGTTAGTAATTGCCTCTAATTAAGTTTTGCTTTGTCTGATTTAATGATTTGACTCTTATGAACGCACACTAGTGCCTCTAATTAAGTTTTGCTTTGTCTGATTTAATGATTTGACTCTTATGAATAGTGTGCATCGCACACACTATTGCCTCTAATTAAGTTTTGCTTTGTCTGATCTAATTAAGTTTTGCTTTGTCTGATTTAAAATGTTTATTTACTTATTTGTCTTCATTATAACATTGATTTCCTTTTAAACTCTTAAGAATAGTGTGCGGACATTTATACCCCTAAAAAAATATTTGTTTACATATTTTGCCTCGTTATGTTGCCAACAATTGAAGGAGCTCATTAGAAATAGCTAGATATGGCGCGCGCATCGCGCACGTTAGCCACCCTCGTTATTTAAAAAGTTTTACTTTATATTAAAATGAAGTTCTTTTTTACTTTCACCTACCAAATTGATTTCAAACTTTATATAGAACTTTTCTATGAGATAGTATGTGATAAATAAATATTTATTTATATTCATGCGCTATTAGTTAGGATTAATACTAAGTATAAATTAGTTTAAACTTGTGATTTAAACAAATTTTATACTTACATAATAAATTCAAAAGATGTCAACTTTTAACTAAGAAGTTTAAAGTATCGAAGTAAGGTTTAGCATTCGTTTAACGGGGCACCAAAATGACAACAACATTTTTACAAATATGTGTGATAACAACAACTCGGGATATATAGAAGCTTAAGAACTAGTATATAATAATAATAATAATAATAATAATAATAATAATAATAATAATAATAAAAGAAAGTACAATATGAAATAATGATTTCCAACGCCACTGTCATTAAAATGCTAAAAAATGGAGTTTTTTTTTTGGTGCAAATGAGGGGTAAGCCCCAAAACAAAAAAACAAACACACAACTAGGGGTGTACACCGGTCCAAAACCGGACCGGACCTGGACCGGACCTGTTTGGACCGGGGACCTGAATTAGAGAATTTTGAGGACCGGAGACCGGACCTGAATCAACAGGTCCGGTTTCGGGTCAGACCTGAAAATTCAGGTTCGGTCCGGGTTTAGACCTGAACAGACCTGAATTTGTATTTTCCCTTTTTTTTTTTCTTTATTCAAGCCAAAGTTTTGACTAAAAACTATCATCAACAACCTCCTACGAACAACCCACCACCACTAATACATACACCCCTACGCACAGCCCACCACCACAAGCTTCTTTCCTTCTACCACCTACCCCAACTCACCCCTTAACCACCTTAACCCCCTTAACCCAGACACCATAACCCCAACAACCCAGACCCATTGATACCCACCCATAACCCAGAAAAACGAAAAAATTACCCCCTTAACCCAGACACCATAACCCCAACAACCCAGACCCATTGATACCCACCCATAACCCAGAAAAAACGAAAAAATTGAAAAAAAAACCCACCACCGTCAGGCATCCACCGCACCCACAACCCAGAAAAACAAAAGAAAAAGAAAAAAACCCAAATCGATTCCACACATACATCCAACATCCGAACAAAAAACAAAAAAACGAACAAAAAAATCGCAAAAAACAAATTATACATAAATTGTCAGAAAATCCGAGAAAAAAAAATACAGAAATTTCGAAAAAATAGATCTACAAACTTAAATTACAAAATTTATAATTTTACATTACAATTTCATTAAAAAAGATAATTATAATCGTAAATTATGTGAAAAATAAAACTAGATCTACATACTAACCTATATTCAACTAAAACTAAAGTATAAACATACTCTGGTGACGGCAGATGGTGGACGACGGGGCCTCGATGTTGGACGACGGTGCTCCAATCCCACGATGCTGGAGCCAGGAAGAGAGAAGAGGAGAGGAAGAGGAGTCGTTGAGAACCAGAAAGAAAGGGTGAGATTGAGAATCAGAGAGGAAGAGGGGAGATTGAGAATTAGAGAGGAAGAGGGGAGATTGAGAATTAGAGAGGAAGAGAGAGGGGATACTGAGGAAGAGGAGTCGACGGTGCTCCTTAGGTGAGAGGAGAAGAGGCGTTGAAGTTGAAGTATTAGGTTTTTTAGGCTTTTATATTTTTTATATATATATATTATATAAAAAATCCGGGTTTCAGGTCCGGACCTGAAAACCCCGGTTTTGGACCTGATCCGGACCGGAACCGGAAACCTTGAATTTCAAGGACCGGGACCGGACCTGAATCTACAGGTCCGGATCAGGTCCGGTCCCAACAGGTCCGGTTCAGGTCGGTTTTCAGGTCCGGTCCTGTTTATGTACACCCCTACACACAACTAAAAGCAAAAATAAAAATAAAAACAAAGACAAGACCCCAAACTAACACTAAGTTTTTCTTCTCGGAACAAGCCTAGCTCTAGCTACTTCACTCAAATCCTCCAATAAAACGACCCAAAGATCCCGAGGGACCGCTTCAAAAATCACCAGTCTTTAAGGAGAGTTGACACCATAGTTAGCCATCAACCAATCCGTAGCTCAGTTCGCTTCCCTATAGCAATGACTAATAGTCACTTTCCAACTTGGACGCAAAATAATGGCTTTGCACTTCCGGATGATATTGATAAAAGGAGAGTTAGTCGGACAAGGTTCAACTAACAAGCGGCCAACAATCTCCGAGTCAATAGATAGCTGAACATACCTATGACCCCCATTCCAAGCTACAACAAGATCACGCAAGACGCCCATCAATTCAGCCTTGGTGTTTGAGCACACACCATAATTAGTAGCAAAAATCTCATGTAGCTCACCATCACTTCCACAAATCAACCCTCCAGCACCAGCTTGGCTTGGGTTTCCTTTCGACGCAACATCAGTATTCAGTCGAACCCAGCCCTCTCTCGGAGCTTCCCACCTGATAAAATTTCCTCCTTTCTACGATTATGCTCATCATCATAATTAAGAGGATTATCCAAGGCTCTGTTGATATCCCCAACTCGAGCAAAGATAAAGGCAATCTGGTCAAACGGAATATCAACTTCTTTAGCAAAGGCCCTCTCGTTTCTCCACAACCATATCCACCAACAAGTGACAATAAACAGCTGGGCTTTATTCACACTCATCAGCGAGCCACCCTTGTCAATATTATGTAGCAACAACTCACTACACGACATAGGGGAATTAAAAGAATTAATATTCCACACCAATTTTCTCCAAATCGCTACTGCAGCTGGGCAACGACGCAATATATGGTCTAAATTCTCCTCCATTCCACAATGCTCACAACGAGGATCATTGGTCAATTTTCTAATGAATCGATTGGAGTTAGTCATTTACCTATCCTGAACTGCTAGCCAAAGAAACATTCGTATTCTTTGAGGTACCTGCGCTCTCCAAATCTTGCGCCAAACACTGTTATGTTCTCCATTATCAACATCTTGATTTCGAATGATTTTTATGGCTAAATTAATAGTAAATCCACCAGAGGACGAACCATTCCAGTATATCAAATCAAAAGCTTCATCATCATCAATTACCTCATGTGATGCAATGATATCAAGGGTCTCACCATTTAAAAAGTCCAACAAAAAGTTCATACTCCCACCCCGAATTACAATCCCAAAATTCACGATCAGGAAGATCTTGAATAGCAATTGGTGGAGCTGGCCTGGGTCTGCAACATCTATTGAGTCTTACCTGCCCATCTATGCTTCCAAAACAACACCGAGTCACCCCTCCCAACAACCATGCTCACCCATTTTTTAAGAATGTCAATATTATTATCGACAATTCCTTTCCACGCATTGGATGAGTCCATCTTCTTTTTGAACATATCAATATCACACTGACCTTCACAATATCTGTTTCGCAACACTCGAGACCACAGCGCATTCGGTTCGGTAAGTACTCTCCCTCCAAGCTTGGACATGAAAGCAGCATTGGCTTGTCTCATTGACTGAAAACCAAGCCTTGGCCGAGTAACGCTCTCCCAAACTACAAGATGAATCTTTCGATGTTCTTCACCCCATAAAACTCTCCTAGTCTTCTTGTCAATGTCATCACACATAGGCTTCAAATTTTTTGTCGTTTGCATTGTGTAATAGGGGATAGAAGAAAGACAAGCTTGTGCCAAAGTATTCCTTCCAGCCAGAGACAAGGTTTTTGACTTCCAACTCGCCAATTTAGCACTGATACGATCCATGAGATATTGATAATCCTGCTTAGAAGTTCTTCCATGAATTGTTGGAATCCCCAAGTAAATGTAAAAGAACGGTGGAAACCAAAGAAGTTCAAAAGTAAAAGAAAGTTTTATTAATTTGTAAACCTAGTTTACTTGAGGTTTACAAATTAATAAAACTTTACCAAAAATTAATTAAAAGATTAATCTGATCAAGTATGTAATTGCTCTTCCACAAATTTGAGTAAAAAAATAATTCTAAAAGTACTACAACCCTATCAATCAAGCAAAGAAATTCGATCGGGCGAGTAATGACACTTCCACAATGACCATCGAGCAAAAAGGCAACAACCTTCACCAAACTAATTAACCAGACGGACGTGCCCAATCAAGCGCACAACCGATCGAAAACATGTCCATACTCATTATGAAGTACTAATAAAAATTAATTGATACCATAAGTGCAAATAGTGATTTAGGTTGGTAATTTGTTAATCGTTACACGTTTAGTTGAGATGACATTAATTAGGACCCACTATTACCCCTTATCTTCAAATTTTAATCATCCTTCACCATTATTTTTGTTGTTTTTTAAACACAAAATTATTAAAATAAAAAGAGTGTAAGAGAAGTTCTTTAATGGCTACCAATCCACGTAAAGCCATATGAGTTTATAATTCAATTTGTCTATAATAATACAATATGAACATTCATATATTATTTTTATTTTATCCTATGTTCTATTTAATTTGGAAAATAAAATAAAACAAAATCGATTACTATCATTATGCAAAAAATTTGCGTCGAATTCAAGTGAAGAAGAGCCAAGAAAGTCTATTTTGTTAGCCCCTCAAACGCTCACACATTTTCTCTTTCCTCCTCTCAACTGCCTGGAATTATTTTCCAACTTTTTTGTCGACTCTTCTCTAACCCCCTCTCAAAAAATTAGAAATTTTATTTATTTTTTCAAAATTTTCTGTAATTTTGTATTGAATTACAACTGGGAGTTGGAAAAGAAAGAAAAGCTCAAATTTTTTTAATCTTAATTTTTTGATCTGGGTATTTTTCTGGGGAATCTTGATCTATCTTCAATTTTTTTTAAGGTGAGTGAAATTTTCTAACATTTAATATGATCAAAAGTTCATAACTTTACTTATTGATTGGTTGATTTAATTGAATGCTTTTGCACTTTATAAATGCCTTCGCTAGATTCTTATAAGGTAAAAAAAGAATCTCTTTCTCTCTCCAATTGTAGTGGGCTTTTTTGCAGTTTATTTGTTTGAATTCAATTTTTGTCAATTCTGGGTTTTTTTGGGTTTTATTTTTCTGTCAAGGAATTATGGAATTACAATCATATTGAAGCAATTTGTTTAATTTTTATTGAATTACCAAGCTTATATTATTAGAAGTATTGATTTTTGCTGTTGATTTTGATTGTGTTCATTATTTGGGTATGTATATCATTATATCATCTCATAATTGATTAATTTCTAAGTTTGAAGTTTTTAAATTTGTCATGTAATTTGGTTCCTACCCATTTGTGCAGATTGTTGATCAGTTTCTAAATTTGATGCTTTGAATTCAATTTTCAATTTAGTTCCTACCCAATTTTGCAGGAAATTGGGATTATGTTATTTATTATGTGAATGTAAAGGGTATTTATGATAATGTGCAGGTTGTAAATATGGCAATAAGCAGCTGAATATAGTAGTGATTGAATTCTGCCAACCCATAAAGAGAGTGACAATCTTTAATTATGGGTTGGTTGAGTAAGATTTTTGGAGGTTCCAGCAATAGTCATAGAATCTCAGAAGGACAATACCATGGACGGTATGGAGAGGATTCAATTTGGGACGGTCCTACCACTTCCGGGGTAATTCCTGCAACCTTTGACATTCTCTAGATTTCACGGCTTGAGAATTTCCTATTTTTGCTTTATTCCTTAACTATAGAATAAACGAATCGGAGTGGAAATCATTGCATTTCTCTCATGTCAATTGTGAGGTGTTGTGCCTGGTTTTTACTTACTTATATGTGGTTTCGTGTTCTATAAATAGACTCAAATGTACAATAGCTTAAACTCTATAAAAACTCTTTATGTGAGGGTTTATGTTCTAGGGATAGACTTGATTGAACAATATGTTGAGAAATCCACGTTTGAATTATTGTTACTATGAAGGGAGGAGGAGAACTAGAGTGAGTTGGAAGTTTTCAAGTTACATTTTTGCTATTGGTTTGACATAATCAATTGTCTTAGTGATCTTCTATTGGTGTAACATTCTTTAATGGGGGGCATTATATGCAGGATGCATGGTCAGATTCCGGTAATGAAGATATTGATCGTGCAATTGCACTTTCTCTTGCGGAGGAAGAGGAGAGACAACAGGAAAAAGATCAGAAAGGCAAAAAGGTGATTGGTAAGTTGGATCTTTAGCTCAACCATAGTATCTTTGTTCAGCAGACATGATTTATCTTCCTATTCTTCCATGCTGTAGATTTAATATCAAACATTTTGAATCAAACAAGGATGCTTAGGATTTGTCATCCTTGGGATTCTAGGCTTTGCAGTGATTAGTCTCTTCTACTTGAAGCATGGTTTTGAATACAAAATGTTAAATCTTTTTGTCTGCTTGATAGATAACATCAGTTTAACATAGAAATATAGAATACTTTAGGAGTTCAAAACAGGTTTTACAATAATTTGATAATAATTTGATGCCAGTTATTGTCATGTAAAGCTAAAAAAATCTTGTATGTATCCATCAGATCATGATAGTCTACTTGAGGAAGATGAACTACTGGCCAAGGCTCTTCAAGAGAGTTTAAATATGGAGTCTCCAGCTCAAACTCCACCCCCGACTCCTCCCCGACCGCCTCCTCAATATGATCGTGGAACTATGATGCAGCCTTACCCTTTCTTTTCCTATGGATACAGGTCTTATATCAGAGTCTTATCAGCTTTGTCTGAACCGTTACTCAAAATTGTTATTGTTTTAATATTCATTTATGCATGAAGGTTGAATTTGGTGATTTATCTGCACAGTTTCTTTTTTTACATGGGGGGCTCAATTGAACAGCTCCATGGTTTTTTTATGAAGTCAGTATAGTTTCACCTTAAAACCTGTGTACAAGTGGACCTAGTGGTGGGATTATGCATACGGTATACTGTCTAATAATTAATGGCTTGATTGAAATTTCAGTAGATGTTTTTGCTGTATATTGCATTTTATGTGAACCCATGCCTGTGAATTTGTATGAAAACAAAGAACTTGTGCTACTGCTTGTATCTAGATGGAGCTAAGATATGATGGGCTTTGTCAGAACATGAGGCTCAAAATAATTTAGTATGGGTGGAAGGAGCTAATACTGACACCAAATTAAATTACGTGGGTTTCGTGTGCTTGGGGCCTCCTAGTTTAGGATGTATTTAAGATGCTTCTTTACAATGATGTGTGTTGTTCTCAGGGTTTGTTTTCTGTGTCTCCTTTTGGATTAATTGTTCCTTTCATGCATAAAATGTTCATTCAGAGTAAACTGTTGCAAATAAAATTTCTCTAGAGCATTATGCTGCGTCTACTATACTAGGATGTTTGTTATAAATCTTGTGTGCACTACTGACTTAAAATACTCTCCCAAGAATCCTCCCAAGATTTTGCGGTCTCATACTGAAGGAAGCTCATTTTAATGGATTAAAAGTGCGTACTGGAATTTGACATGTTTTGAAATCTTTTGTCTTCCAAAGCATTGTAAATTTGTGGTATATCTAAATTGGTTGTGGAATCATGTTTTGCGGGCAGGACATGTTCTGGTTGTGGTGCTGAAATTGGTCATGGACGATATTTAAGTTGTATGGGCGGGTTTTGGCATCCAGAATGCTTCCGTTGCCAAACATGCAATGAGCCAATATCTGATTATGAGGTTAGAACTGTAATTGTTATATTTTAATGATGCATGTGTATGTGAATTACCCGTGGTTTTTGAAACTAACCATGTTGTATATTCATCTGATTTTCTATACACCAGTTTTCAATGTCGCGAAATCGACCCTTTCATAAAACTTGCTATAAGGAGCAGCACCATCCAAGGTGTGACGTCTGCAAAAACTTTGTAAGTATTGTTTCTTTGCCAATGTGGTTGTTATCTTGCATAATTGTAGTATACTGTAGAATTATTCAAACAAGTAATGATTTTATTGACTTACGAGATAAGACCCCTGACAAATCTCCCAACCATACTCTAGAATCATTCACGTCCATTAAGTGACAAAAGATCACACATGGAACTGAGCTCCTTTACAAGCAGTAAAGTCGCACTATAGGCATTTTTTTATTTTTTTTGACGAATTCCAGTCCCTATTTTCAATCTTACCTAAGGAGTAACTAGAGAAGCCCTATGTGAATTAAAATTGTGTGAATCACCTGGCCAACACCATGACCATACTGCCTGTTTTTACATAACTCGTACTTACTCTTGATAACATTGTACAACAAATTCCTTCAATTCAAGAGGAAACCTCCACCACCACATTCCCTCCAAAGCAAACTTTTCGAGGCAACCCTTTCAAATTCCAATCCTCTCTGTGGCTTAGGACAATGCTCCAAATCTCAGCTCACAAGATAATCCTTCCTCTCTTCCCCTGCTCTGCATTAACCTGCTAGGAACCAGCCCGAGCCCAATTTCCGTTTTACATACTCTAGAAGACCCAAGAAGAATCTGTTATAGGCTTGCTGAGCTGGATGTTTGTTATAACCAATTTTGGGGTAGAAGGGTATAATAATAATTTGCTGTAACAGTTTGTTATCAGTTTGTTATTAGTTTGTTATGGTGCTGGCATGCCTTAGCTTGGGATAGGCTGTTAATTGGGGGTATTAATAGGAGGTTTGTTTTTGTAATGAGATATTAGAAAATAATTAATTACAGAAGTCTGTAGTTGGGAGAGCTCCTTCCTCTCGAAAGAAGGTGTATTACTGTTTTTCCTTGTTGAGTAATACAACGTGCTAAGGCTGCCATTGTTAGCTTAGTCTCCAGCCTACATTGTTACACTGATTCCCAGCAAATTTGGTATCAGAGCCGTAACGATCTAGGCAGGGACAGTGATGGCTCGCTTGAACCACGGTCAACGCTTGGATCTCCTGGAACAAGAAATTGCTGGGTTACCTGCGCGCGTGGCCCGAGAGATCTCCACCGCGATGGACACTCTCAAAGCTGAAATCGCGAACCAAATTACAGCAGGACAGGAGAGACTCCGATCGGAGCTCCGATCTTCTCAAGAAAACGGAACCCCCGATAATTGGGACAACCCGTTTTCTTCGCATCCACAACCGCAACCGGAGGAAGAATTTCACGGGGGTCATGTGAACTGGAAATTGAGGAAACTGGACTTACCGGTTTTTGATGGAACGAATCCAGATGGTTGGATCCTTCGTGCTGAGCGATTCTTCCACTTCTACCGCCTCTCTGAAGAAGACAAGCTAGAGGCGGCCGTGGTGGCGTTGGACGGTGACGCACTCCTCTGGTATCAATGGGAGAATCGGCGGCAACCCTTGCGGTCGTGGGATGCGCTGAAAAGAATAATCCTACGCCGTTTCAGAACCACCGCAACGGGCTCGTTGCACGAGCAGTGGCTGGCCCACTATCAGTCCGGCACCGTGGTCGACTACCGGAGGCGGTTTATTGAGCTCCTAGCCCCCATTGATGATGTTCCTGAAGAAATAGCTAAGAGCCAGTATTTGAATGGTCTCAAGGATGAAATAAGGGTGGAGGTCCGTTTATTAGATCCGGTTTCGTTGGACCATGAGGGTTGAGGAGAAGTTGAAAATCAGCCTAAAGCCCAAGTCCTTTGGCAGCCTACCTTCCTGGAGAACCCCAAGCCCATCTGTTAAAAATAACCCAAACCTAAACACCAACTTTCTGTCCAGCCACTCAAATATCCAGAACCCTAACCAAAACTCCACAAACACAAACACTACCCATAAATATCTTCCCCCAGCTCGACCATTCCCTAACAATACCAAACCCACCGGCGAAATAAGGCGGTTGACGGAGAAGGAGCTGCAACAAAAACGGGAACAAGGCCTATGTTTCCGTTGTGACGAGAAATGGAACCTAAACCACCGTTGTAGCCGAAGGGGGTTGAGTGTGATGCTCATGGAAGAAGAGCTGGATGAAGATGACAACGGTGAGCTATCTATGGTTGAGGCGAAAACCGATGTACTCGAGCCACTTTCTCCAGGTCCAGTTATCTCACCTGAGGTATCTTTAAGTTCTGTTATGGGTTTAACTAATCCTAACACAATGCGTATGGTAGGAGTAGTAAATGAGAACCCCGTGGTTGTGATGATTGACCCCGGGGCTACTCATAATTTTGTGTCTAGTGAAGCAGCTCAAAAATTAGGTCTAAACCCCATAGAAACCAGAAGTTTTGGAGTAACTCTCGGTAATGGAGAAGCGGTGCGGGGAGAAGGGATTTGTAAGGGGGTTTTGCTCGACATTCAGGGAATCTCAATCATTGAAGATTTCCTCATACTCCCTCTGGGTAACTCAGACATGATTTTGGGAATTCAATGGTTAGAGAAGTTAGGCACAATTGCCACGAACTGGAAAAATCAGACACTGAAATTTCAGTGGGAGGGAAGCACCATCACTTTGAAGGGTGATCCACATTTGGGGCGGACTGGCATTTCTTTGAAGGCCATGTTCAAAAATTTACAGAAGGAAGGGTTTGGTTACTTGTTGGAAATGAACCACTCAGAAAAATCAGAGGAGAAGGAGCCGAACATTCCGGAGGTTTTTAGACCTCTAATCCAGGAGTTTCAGCAGGTTTTTCATATGTCTGCTGGTTTACCACCTCAGAGACATATTGAGCATGCCATTGTGTTACGGAGTGGGGCCAATCCGGTTAGTGTCAGGCCATACTGGTATCCTCAAACCCAGAAAGATGAAATTGAGAGGTTGGTGTCGGACATGCTCAGCGCAGGGATAATTCAGACCTCAACAAGCCCGTATTCCAGCCCGGTTCTCTTGGTTAAAAAGAAGGATGGATCCTGGCGTTTTTGTGTTGATTACAGGGCCCTTAACAAAGAAACGGTCCCCGACAAATTTCCGATACCCGTCATTGATGAACTGTTGGATGAACTGGGAGGAGCAGCAGTCTTTTCAAAACTAGACCTCAAATCGGGGTACCATCAGATTCGGGTGAAGCCTGAGGATGTGCATAAAACAGCTTTCCGAACCCACGAAGGACATTACGAATTTCTGGTAATGACCAACGCCCCTGCTACTTTTCAGTCTCTCATGAATGAAGTGTTCCGACCTTTTTTAAGGAAGTTTGTTCTGGTATTCTTCGATGACATTTTGGTTTACAGCCCCTGTGTGGATTCACATAAAAATCATTTACAGCAAGTACTGCAAACTTTGGCTGACCATAGCCTGTACGCCAATTTCAAGAAATGTGAATTTGGCAGAGAAAGAGTAGCGTACTTGGGGCATGTGATCTCGGCTGCAGGAGTGGAAGTTGATTCTTCCAAGATACAGGCTATGCTAGATTGGCCACCGCCCATGAACCTAAAACAACTCAGGGGTTCTTAGGCCTCACAGGGTACTACCGCAAATTCATCAAAGGGTATGCTAACATTGCCCTTCCCTTGACTGAGCAGCTGCGAAAGGACAACTTTGGGTGGACCGAGGAAGCCACTTTAGCTTTCAATACTTTAAAAGCTGCCATGGTGAATGCTCCAATCTTAGCTGCACCTAATTTTTCTATGGCCTTTGTGATTGAAACAGATGCTTCGGGGCATGGCTTAGGGGCTGTCCTGCTACAAGCAGAGCACCCTATTGCTTATTACAGCAAGGTTTTGGGGAGCAGAAATAGAGAAAAGCCCATATATGAGAAAGAGCTGATGGCAATTGTGTTTGCTGTTGAGAAATGGAGGCATTATTTGTTGGGCCGACATTTCAGCGTCCGTACAGACCAGCGAAGCCTGAAGTACTTGTTGGAGCAAAGGGAGGTGGGTCAGGCATATCAGAAATGGATAAGCAAATTACTGGGATATACTTTCGATATTCACTATAAACCAG
The DNA here is from genome assembly GCF_001683475.1 of Chenopodium quinoa. Lineage (NCBI taxonomy): Eukaryota > Viridiplantae > Streptophyta > Magnoliopsida > Caryophyllales > Amaranthaceae > Chenopodium > Chenopodium quinoa. Next base: position 7,775,227 of record NW_018743850.1, on the reverse strand, counting down.
GAGTTACTAACAAAGTAGCAGATGCTCTTTCCCGCCAACACAATCCCGAATTTGAGTGTGGAACCATGGTCTCTTCATGTGGGCTGAGATGGGATTATGTACGGGCTTTCATTGACAAGGATGAAGCTCAACAACGCATAATTTCTCAGATTAAGAATGGGGAGGCAGCCCCCAAGTGGTTTTCTCTGGAAAACGAGATCTTAAAGTACAAAGGCAGGATAGTGATCCCGAAGCGATGTGAGCTCACGACCAAGCTGCTGAGGGAGTACCATGACTCCGCAGTAGGTGGGCACGCTGGTGATCTAAAAACTTATCAACGTCTAGCAGGAGAATGGTTCTGGTTTGGGATGCGCAAAGACGTGACACAGTACGTTCAACACTGCCATATTTGCCAACAGAACAAGCACTCGACATTATCTCCCTTGGGTCTTCTCCAACCTTTGCCAATCCCGGAAAGAGTTTGGGAGGATATATCCATGGATTTTGTAGAAGGGTTACCGAAATCTTCGGGTTGGGACACCATACTTGTGGTAGTAGATCGATTATCCAAGTACGGCCACTTTATTCCTCTCAAGCACCCTTTTACTGCTCAAAGTGTGGCATATATCTTCATGGCAGAAATTGTTAAGCTACATGGGTTTCCCAGTTCAATTGTGTCGGACCGAGATAAGGTGTTCCTTAGCGTTTTCTGGAAGGAGTTGTTCAGGTTACAGGGCACTCAACTCATGCGCAGTACAGCTTATCACCCTCAGACAGACGGTCAAACTGAGGTTGTGAACAAAGGAGTGGAATCTTATTTGAGGTGTTTTGTGAATGGCAAACCCCATACATGGGCACGATGGTTACCTTGGGCTGAATATTGGTATAATACATCATTCCACACGGCCACTAATTACACCCCTTTCAAGGCTCTCTATGGACGGGACCCCCCTCAATTGGTGAGATTTGCTTCTGGCAGTACCTCTGTGGCTTCAGTAGAGGCACAGTTACTAGAGCGTGATGCTGTACTCGATGATCTGAAATTTCACCTAACTCAAGCTCAAGTTTATATGCAAGCTTATGAGAACAAGGGAAGGCGTGATGGGGAATTTCAGGAGGGTGACCTGGTATATCTGAAATTACAGCCTTACCGGCAAAAATCCCTGGTACGAAGATCAAATGATAAGCTCTCTCCTCGTTTCTATGGCCCTTACCAAGTGCTCCAGAAGATTGGTAAGGTGGCCTATAAGCTGCAGCTTCCCCCTGGTACGAAGATCCACCCTGTTTTTCATATTTCACAGCTTAAAAAAGCCTTAGGTACTGGTCACCGTCCCACTACCCTTCCTGCACAGCTGACTGCGGACTTAATTTTGGAGGTTGAACCATGGGAAGTGTTGGGTGTGAGGAATTCTCAAGCCTCTATGGAAGTTTTGATTCACTGGATGGGTTTGCAAGCCTTTGAAGCAACTTGGGAATTTTTTGATGAAGTTAATCTCAGGTTTCCTGATTTCCACCTTGAGGACAAGGTGCAAGCTTGGGTGGGAGGTATTGCTAGGAACCAGCCCGAGCCCAATTTCCGTTTTACATACTCTAGAAGACCCAAGAAGAATCTGTTATAGGCTTGCTGAGCTGGATGTTTGTTATAACCAATTTTGGGGTAGAAGGGTATAATAATAATTTGCTGTAACAGTTTGTTATCAGTTTGTTATTAGTTTGTTATGGTGCTGGCATGCCTTAGCTTGGGATAGGCTGTTAATTGGGGGTATTAATAGGAGGTTTGTTTTTGTAATGAGATATTAGAAAATAATTAATTACAGAAGTCTGTAGTTGGGAGAGCTCCTTCCTCTCGAAAGAAGGTGTATTACTGTTTTTCCTTGTTGAGTAATACAACGTGCTAAGGCTGCCATTGTTAGCTTAGTCTCCAGCCTACATTGTTACACTGATTCCCAGCAAATTAACCTTTCAAATAGATGCACTATTGCCACCAGAATTTTTAATGAGGACAGATAATAAAGAGGTATACATGACAAACAAGATTTAATTAGCATAATTCTTCTGTGAAGTGGGAAGTACACCTTCTTTCATCAATCTAACCCTTGAGGCATACTTAAATAGTTAAATAATAAATCACCAACTCAATTGTGTTTTTTCCGTGTGATATGGAGAGAGTGTGAGAAAAGCCACATACCCAAAAAGGTTTTGTAACATAATTTTGAAAGAGACAAAATTAGAAAGTGTTAAATGAAGGAAGATGAAGGCGACAGTTTTGGGAGAGTGGTGTGATGAACATAGCTTACATCCGCCCCCTGCCTTTTTAAGAGTGGGAGCTTCATTAGAAGCATTGGGTAATGATTTGTGAGTAACATATGAATTCAAACACTGTTCAGAATCTTCACCGTGATGACGGAGATGGAATTGGTTTTACTCCACAAAAAGAATTGTGTTACTGTTTTCCCTGTTATTATATTTTGATACTATGGCCAGAAGACCTGCATGATTGGCCGTACCTCTTTTTATCCTTCTACCAACTTGTTTTTCACCTTTGCTTCAGTATGTTTATTGTGAGAATAGACTATGATGTTACTTTAATGGATTGTGAATGGAATTAGAAGAATCAAGAATGTCCGAGCACATATTACATATATATTGCCCATACTGAAAGTCAATTTTAGCTAGGTTTAATTACATTTGTGGCTTATTAGATAGTTGTCATATTCTTCATCGTTTCTGTTTGAACAGATTCCAACAAATGCAGCTGGCCTTATCGAGTATAGAGCACATCCTTTCTGGATGCAGAAGTATTGCCCTTTTCATGAATATGATAGGACTCCAAGGTGTTGTAGCTGTGAAAGAATGGAGGTAAGTTGAAACAAACTGTTTGAATTTTAAGGATGATAAAGAAAGAGTTCTTTTCTAGAAATTTTTCTTAGGCTCCACAGTTTCTTAGGCCTCACAATCTGAAACTTTCAACATTTGTGCAGCCAAAGGGCACAGAATATCTGGGACTTGATGATGGTCGTAAGTTATGTCTGGAGTGCCTAGACTCGTCTATTATGGATACTAATGAATGCCAACCCCTTTATATAGAGATTCGAGAATTTTATGAAGGGTTGAACATGAAAGTGGAGCAGCAAGTACCCTTGCTCCTTGTGGAGAGGCAAGCACTCAACGAGGCTATGGAAGGAGAAAAACAAGTAAGAAAAACTTATCGTGCAAATGATATAAAGTTGTCTTGATTTTGTTATGATTTTTCTCACTATTGTTTTTGTTTCTACTAGGGTCACCATCACATGCCGGAGACCAGAGGACTCTGCCTTTCAGAAGAACAGACTGTGCGGACGGTAAGATGCATCAAGATAGATGTTTCACCATGCATAACTGATATATGAGTATTTTGGTCTTTTATGTCAAACTCATGTGTCAACGGAAATACCAGATATTGAAGAGGCCAAAGATTGGAGGTCGGCACCAGATTATGGACATGATAACTGAGCCTTATCGACTGATACGTCGTTGTGAAGTCACAGCTATTCTGATTCTCTATGGCCTTCCCAGGTGTTGATTCTTCTCATGTCTAATCTGTCATATAAATGTGCCTATAAAGTAATGATACTTAGGAAGTGTGGATGATGCTTATTTGTTTGCAAGATGTTCCCTTTTCTAAGGTCTAGGGGACCAAGTGTTTTGGGAATTTAGCTTGCAGGCAGTTGTGCTCCTTATGTTTTATTAATCAATCCACTTTCTAGTCTTTAATGCATAGGAAATGCTACTTCAAACGATCACTCTGGTCTTTTCTGGTAATTAGTACAAATATTTAGGCGTTGGAACTTATTGGTCATATGTTCAGTATCTTTATTTATTTATTTAATAGCATTTGGTGCCAGCATTAGATATTAGCGTATTGGATTAGCAGGTATGAGCATCGAGTAATATTAGTAAATTCTATAAACTTGGTTGATTAGCAGCTTAGTGAACATATCACCTTTCTACTTTCAAATGTCAAGATTTCAGGAAACAGAAGGAAACAACCTTTCTATTCTCCCCCAAGTATAAAGAAGGCTCTTAAGACAGTTTTTAGGGGTTTGGGGTTGTTGCATGAGAATCTGACGTACTCGAGTCCTCTCCACAGACTTCACCTGATTCTCTATGAATGAATATATATTGTTGAAGGAGCAATAGTTTTGAATTTTTGATGAAGAGTGTAACTTTTTATCCTGCTACTATCTTCTTCCTTGAATTAGGTGACAAATACCTCTCTAGACTGTTAAGCTAATAGGTCATCTTCAAATTTAGCAACTTTTAGCGTGTCCGGATTTCCTTAAATGATAGCTTTAACTAAAACCTATTTTGTGGCATGTTAGCGATGTTATAACGTACGTTTACATCGAGAAGGATACCCTTGTTCGTTAAAATAGCCTCTTATAATCTTATTTAGGGACAGATAGGCACTTGGGGAAGTAGTCAAATACCAGTTGAAGTATGCTGCCATTTTTCTAGTCACTGATTATTGGTTTCTTGTGGTTTTTTTGATTTAAGGCTGTTAACTGGATCCATACTTGCTCACGAAATGATGCATGCATGGTTACGGCTTAATGGTTACCCAAACCTGAGACCAGAGGTTGAAGAAGGAATATGCCAAGTCTTAGCTCATATGTGGCTGGAATCTGAAATCATAGCTGGTTCTGGCAGCAGTAGTGGCGCATCATCTTCTTCCTCATCTACATCAGATCCCGGATCATCTTCCAGCAGTAATTCTTCAAAGAAAGGTAAAAGGTCTCAGTTCGAGAGGAAACTTGGTGATTTTTTCAAACACCAAATCGAGTCTGATGGTTCGCCTGCCTATGGAGACGGATTTAGAATAGGTAACCAGGCAGTAAGCAAGTATGGACTGAAGAGAACTCTTGACCATATACGATATACAGGGACATTCCCTTGTTGAGGCACGACGCCATTGTTACCAAGTGTAATTTCTTGCTATACAAATGAACACTGGAAATGCATTAGAGGCTTTACAGGGTATAGGAATCAAATTAATATTTCTTCTATATGATTTTTGAGTACTACAGTCTTCTTCTTCTTCCCTTTTTTTTTTTTCTTTCTTTTTCTTTCCTTTTTTTGTGATTATTTTGGTGTATAAAATAAAAACCAATAAGACTATACAAACAAATGTATTACTGCCCTAGAAAAAAAAAAAAAAAAAAAAAAGATACCCATATCAACTAGTGTTTTATTTTTTATTTATTTATTTTTTTTCCTGAATTTTATTTTGGATTCTTAAATACTTAACCTTTATATTTAATTATATTGATTAGTGTGCCACAAGACTTAACAACTACTTACCCTGTGCGATTATAATATTTTACGCTATGCCCAAGCTTAAGGAAAATGCTTTTGCTTTTCTCACTTCAATGATTCTTACGTTATCTTTTGGTAAACAAAATGACTTTCAATTTGGTAAAGGGTGTTTATATATATATATATATATATATATATATATATATATATTTTATTTTTCTGAGATTTATGATGCTGTATTAGAATTAAAATGAAGGGTTAGTTGAAAGGTGGACAAATAAGACACAATAGACAAAAGAAAAGAGTTCAATAAGATTTTAATATTAGGAAAGTATTAATTCTTACCTCATTGTGAAGTAGTTGCATTTTTAAATTAGTTGCATTTTTTGACCCCAAAAAAATTAGTTGCACCATTTGACTTTTATTTTGTCAACTCTTAACTTTAGCTGCTAATATTTACAAGTAATATTAATAAAATTATGATTTTTTTTTTAATATTTTTTTTACCATGTTTGAAAAACACATTTTTTTTTATTACTATTGTAAAAAATATTACAAGTATTTATTTACTACCTTAAAAAGGTTTTTTTTTTTTTTTTTTTTCATAATTTTGTCACCACTTAACAGATTCATTAATGGAAGTTGTTAAGTGGTTCTTCAACAACAAAAAAAAAAAAATTGCTATTGGTTTAAAAAAAAAAATATTAATTTGTTTTTTTTTTTTTTATTTTGCCACCACCTTACAGGTTAGTGGATTATGTTAGCGTAAATCATGTGAGAGATTGTTATATATATCCGGATGTACTGTACATCCATGACTATTTTGTTCTCATTTTGATGATTGTTTTTCATTTAATCATCAAATGAAGAGCAAAAACTAACCTTGAGTTAGTTGGGAGTACGGTGCACCCGAGTGTATATAACAAATTCTAAAATTATGTTGTATGTTGTATAGTTGTATTAGTGACTTCCTTTGATAATTGTATTACGTAGTAAAAAAATTTAGGAATAATTGTCAAAAATAATACTACCTCCGGTTTTTATTACTCGCAATAAAAGGGTATTATTTGTGAGACATAAAATATTTCTTTGTTACGAGTAATAAGAACTGGAGGTAATACAATCTTTAGATCAACCGCTAAAAACAAGACAACTTTTAGATTAATTTCATAATAATACAAAGTACTATATAAGTCACCATCAGGTTACAACTTGTAAATAACAAATATCCCCAAAAGGTGCATTATTATTAAATAATCTAAAAATTGTCTTATTTTTTACGGATGACCAAAAGATGGTCTTATATATAACAATTTTTCCAAAAATTTATTCTGCCTTTTCTTTTATTTTGAAGTTGAAGCTTAGGATTTCGATATATCCATTTAAAAAAAAAAAAAAAAGACCTAAACTATTTGGGCCGTTGTACTCCGTATCAGTTTTGCAACTGTCAGTTAAAAACCTTTTTCGCGCCACATCTGGGAACGCTCAGTGTTCCTTGCACTCCTTCACTTACAATTCACCCAGAATACCCTAATTCAAAATTATCATTACTGTGATTTTTCCAAAAATCTTTGAAATATTTTCAAGATTTTGATCTGTTAGAGTATAACTTTTCAAATAAATGTTCAAACTTTGAGCCCTAAACCACCAAATTTAATTTAAGTACTTTTATTCATGATTAACCCTGGTTAATCTGAAACTTCCCCACATTCATTTCATGAAGTTATCTCAATATACTATTGGTATGATAGCTTCTTCTTTGTTGTTATTTTGTTTCGCTACATTCGTGCACACCAACTGTTCGATGTTTGTTCTGTGAGAATTCTGAAACCTGCTGTCATTGTGTATTTGTAAGATCATCCTATCCTGATTTGGGTTTTTATCCAATGTTCAGGAGGAGTTTATTCAAAGTTCAGAATCTGTTTTCTAGTGTAACCCATCAAGCTCGCGGCTTTTCTTACAAACCTGTCTCTAATCAAGTCAATAGGTACTTCTGTCAGGCAAAACTCATTGATTCGATACGTTTAAGTCTCCGGTCTGGATCATCTGATTTGCTTCTTCCTTTGTTAGATAATCCGAATTTGGATTCGTTTGTAGTTTCGAATGCCCTCCGTTCTGCCCCTTCCCCTGAATCTGCTCTGTCTTTTGTTGAAGCCCTTAAAAAGGTGCCTAATTTTTCTCATACCCAACATACTCTTCATGCAATTGCTAAAATTCTAGCTAAATCAAGTCGTACTCGTCAGCTGAAAAAGCTTGTTGATGCAATCAATGCTGGCGAATTCCCAAAGGTTCGACCTGTTAGTTATGTGGACCAAATGAGATGGTATGCTATTGCAGGAGATATTGACTTGGTACTTTGTGTCTGGGATGAACTTCGTGCTCAACGTAAAGGACCATGTATTGAATCTTACAACATAGTCATGGGACTCTATGTCGTAATGGGAAAGGACTTGGAAGCTGTTCAGACATTTTGTAGCATAATGCGAGAAGGAGCTATCCCCAACTCACGGACATTTACTATCATTATTGAGCATCTTGTAAACTCTGGGAAAGTAGAAAAGGCAAAGGAAGTTTTTTATAAACTGCCACAAATGAGAGTTAAGCGTACCTTAAGGCAGTATTCACTTCTTATAGAGGCATTCATGAATATCCAACAGTACTATGCTGTGAAAAGCCTTCTTAGAGAAATGAAGACGGAAGGTATACTACCTCCAAGATCTATGTTGTCATTATTGCAACATATGGGTGAAGCAGAAGTATTGGAAGAGTGTGATGAATTTATTAAAGAGATGGTACCTGATAGTCGAATTAAGAACATAGAGTTATGTGCTGCTAATCACAATAGTGGTGACCTTGAGGAAGATGTTGATGATTGCAGCAGTGAATCTGACATTGTAAATGTTCAGTTGAAGCCATGGCTGGACCCGATTGCTTTGGCTAGTGCCTTAAGGGACTGGACAGAGGCTGACAAATCTGCTTTAGAAGATGCTAAACTTGTGTGGACAAGCCGCTTGGTTTGCAAGATGGTTAGGCACTTCAAATCACCTGAAACAGCATGGCAATTTTTCTGTTGGGTTGCTCATCAACCTGGATTCATTCATGATGTTCACACTTATTCAGGGATGATCACAAAATTAGCAAGCCATGGGAGGGTTGATCTTGTTCATGATATATTGTTAAAACTGATGGATGAAGGACTTAAGTTGACACTCAGCACCATAAGACAGATTATTGATTTCTATGGTCTTCACAAGGAAGGAGATGCTGCTTTAAGGATATTCCATTATGTTAAATTGCTATGCGGTCACTTCTCCAAATTTGATATGGTGCTTTTATATTCCTCTCTGTTACGCACACTGCTCAAGTGTGGGAGGGATGGCGATACCATAGACACTGTCAAGCAGATGTACGCTTTGGAAATTTACCCTGATGCGCAGACATTTTCTGGATTGATGCATCATTTTGCAGTTCGGGGTGATTTCAGAACGGTCCAGAAACTATTTGAGATGGTAAAACAGTGTGGTGTAGAGCCAGATGCTTACATGTATAAGACACTTGTCCGTGCTTACTGTAAGTATGGTAGGGCTACTCTTGCACTGAGACTCTTAGAAGACATGAACAACTCTGGTTTGGTTCCTGATGGTGAGACAAAGTCATTGCTTGTCAAAGGTCTTTGGAAGGAAGGAAGACTAAGAGAAGCTTCTATAGTTGAAGAGACTTGTGAGAAACAAGATGACATCCTTCCACTTCCTTCCGCTGTTCAGATGTTCAATATCTGCTCTGGAGATCTTATACATGTACACAAGCTATATAGTAGCAGCTTTCAAGGCTCTATTGGCTAGTGTTGTTCAGTGAGAATCATATGTATTTTTCGGTCAATTTCAACTGATTTGAAATGAAGCACCATGATTTATGTGCAGCTTCTCCCTGGATTTGAAGGTTATAATTCTGATACCTCATTTTTTTATCCTTCTGAATCTTGTGCCTGTTGACTGTATTTCACTCAATTTCTGAACTATGTTGTCTTGCTTGATTCAGAATTTTACTTCTTACAATTGATGATAATTTGAGCGACTCATCTTCTATGGCATTTTATAACATGATAATGTAAAATTCTCACAATTTTTCAAATCTTTATTTCAAAAGAGAAATAGAATGTGAGACAAGTGCAAAATTGTTTGCTGTGTTGACTTTGTCATCCTGCTGGTTAAGTATTGGAGATGAGAAATTCTGAAGAATAAAGGTTTTCTGTATTCAGCTATTAGTTGAAATGACATAATATATGACTGTATCAGCAATAAGTTGCATACTTTTCTACCTTCTAAACTTATTACTGAAAATTCCTTCCCGTGGGTTACCAAATTAATTTTGAACTACTAGGAAGAAAAATTGTAAATGTAAAAATGTTGATATTACAAATTAAACTATAGTAGGTGCCTAAAAGAATAGAAGGAGGGGGGGGGGGGGGGGGGGAGGGGGGGAGAGATGCAAGTACTCTCAGTGAACGGTCCCCTGAAAGCTCTGCAAAACTGTTGCCTTGAATTTACAGCGATGATTCCCAGGTCATTGACGTACTCAACACTTTTGAGAGAGACTTTACAATTTCCTCCATATCTGGCCTGCTTGACGGATCTTTATTCAGGCAAAGTTCGATTAGTCTTGCTACAGAGATAGCAGATTCAGAAGGATAATTCCCTTTTAGAGAAGGATCCATCAAGCTCTTTAGCCGATCCTTTCCCTTTGTTTCATCAAAAACACCCACGAAAACATCTGATACATTCCCATCTAATCTTTCGCATAGATTAGCAACTTTCTTTCCTGTGAGCACCTCTAGCATTAGCATCCCAAAAGCATACACATCTAGTTTTGTTGATAGTTGGCCTTTCTCTCTATACTCTGGTGAAAGGTAAACTTGTTCAGATGCAATTTTTTCTTTTTGTCCTTCTGCTGATCTTGCTGAGCTGAAATAGCTGATCTTTGCCCTGAATTCAATGTCAAGGAGAACGCGACTGCTCTTAAAATCTTTGTAGACATAGGGAGGACTATTATAGCTGTGAATATAGTTAAGCCCTCTAGCAACATCTAGCACAATTTGCATCCTCTGTGTCCAACTTAAGAACTTCTGATTGGTATTATTGCTGAATATCCAGTCGTTCAGAGGCCCATTCGATGCATACTCATAGATGAGATACCAGCGCCCTTCATTGAAACAAACACCTAGAACACGTATAAGGTTGAAATGGTTGATCTTGGACAGGGAATTTATCTCCTTGGACACATCCCTTTTCATCTTCTTAATGGCAGTCAGATCACCATTCATTTTACCCCGGTAAACAGAGCCTTTAATTTGGGAACCAGGACTGAAATCATCTGTTGCATACTGCAACTCCATAAAATTATACACTTTCATAGATTGGGCTATGTTGGCTAAGCTTTCTAGAGACTCTCGGTGCTCAACCTCTGTTTTCTTCCATATAGGGTTTTCATATGCTTCGAATGTCTCTGCTGGAAGAATATCTGCTTCTGTCTTTGTTTTTCCTGAGGACATGCAGCAAACTGATATTATGATGACTAAGATAACAACTATTCCAGCAACAGCTCCAATGGCGATATAAGCTGACATCTTATATTGAGGCTGTTATGATAATGGTGGTTATTTGCCCGGTATAAGAACTCGGTATTTGGTGATAAGCTATGAACAATGGAGATTCAAAGGATAAAACTTGGAGAAGGTAAAGCATTTGATAGATATTTCATTATGAAGTTCATCGTGCAAACTATCTTTGGTTGACCATCTCAAGTGTTTTTAATCATATTAACAACAATCCAACCTGTATGAGAAGTAGGTCTAGTTTCATGGTTGTCATTAAGCATTTCATGTCACATATCAGGGACACATCCTCTTTATTAAACTAGAATGACAAGCTCTCCACTAACCTGAAATTTATATGGAAACTATATATATTAATATATTTTAGTCAATTTTTTATTATTAATCTCCCTTAGTAGTGGCGTAATAATTGATAGGTATAGATAGACCTGGCAAATGGGACGTTTAGGTTAGGTCAATTTCGGGTCGGATCGGGTCATTTTGGGTTAATTAACATTTGGGTCGAGTCAGGTCAATTCGGGTTTTGGGTATTGCTTGGGTTAGGTATCGGGTCAATTTCGGATCGGGTATGTTCGGGTCGGGTCAATATGTTCGGGTCATATTCGGGTCGGTCAAAATCAAGTTGGATCATGTTCGGGTTGTTATTTGTGGATCAAACTCAAATCAATAATTTTATATTTTATTATTGTTATAATAAGAACTATCAATTCGATTAATGAGTTTGGCTAAGGTTGAAGATAAACAACTTGAGTTATTTTGGCACCAGACAAATTTAGTTCAATTATAAGGTAATTTTAGTTCTGGTTATTTCGAGTATCGGGTCTATTTCGGGTCGGGTTATTTCGGGTTCGGGTCAGTGCGGGTGTCGGGTCAGGATTGGGTTAACTCTATTTTTGGGTTGGGTCTGGGTCTGGGTCTGGGTCGGGTCAATTTCGAGTTATTTTTGGGTTGATGTTTTTGGGTCAATTTGGGTCATAGGTCAGGTCATCGGGTCTAGATTAGAATTGCCAGGTCTAGTCATGGATAGTCATGTAATTATGAATTATTGATGATCACAAAGACATGAAGTATAGACAAAAAAAATTTTGGCTGTTTCTAACCGTTTAGATTTTATTCTTGTAAAGTTGTAACACAGATGATTTGGTGCTATTAAAATTATATTCTAGTCTTTCTGCAAATCAACTTTGTTTTTGTTGTAACTAGCTTAGGCCCCGTGTCATGCACGGTAAGTGTAATTTATTTTTAAGAAAATTATTATGTCTAACAAATAAAAGTGATGCTTTAAAGTAATTTCTTTAATATCAATAATATGAATCAATTTTATTACGGAGTATTAATTTTTTAGCAAAATTTAATGTTACTCCGTCTATCAGATAATTAAAAAGGAGTTAGATTAATATTTTAGGGAAGAATTATAAGCACCAAATAAAAAGGAATATTTTTATAATAAAGATAATATAAAAGATTTGAAATGATATTATAATTGTATCAAATATTCACCAAAAAAAAAATGGTTAAAAAGGGAAGGAGTTTTGGAGGGAAAAAATTAATCAACACTAGGATGTGACACGTGTCACTCCCAGTCTGTTTTAGTATTAAGTTATTATTATTGATTTATTAAAAAAGAACTAAATTTTTTATTTAGGAAGATATCTTGGGTAAATTGACAAAAGAATGTATTTCGTGGGGATAAAAAAAAAATTGATGTACGAACTGCGTAATGGGACGGGAATTAAAAAGCCAAGCTTTACACAAGAAATTGAAATAAAATAAGGTTTAAAATCTCTCTTTCTCTCCCTTTTTTTTTTGTGCAAATGAGGGGACTAAGCCCTGAAAACAACAATAAAACAAACTAAGGGGGGATAAGACGTGGCAAGGCCACACCAACTACATCATCGTGCAAAATACGCCCTAAAGCTATAGGGGGGAATTAAATCAACTCGATGGAGTTGTTCTCAGAAACACCGTGATTAGCTAGCCAATCAGCCGCTCTATTCACTTCTCTATATACATGATGAACCTCTACCTGCCAATTAGTATCCTCTAGCAAACGCTTGCATCTTGAAACCACGTGCACACTCTCACCACAATATGTACTAGAGATGTTCAGAGCTTGAACAAAAGCTTGACTGTCCAGCTGAACTAGAATTCTAGCAAGATGTATTCGAGCAGCCAGGCCAAGGCCATATTCAAGGGCCTTTGCTTCAGCCATAAACGCATTAGTTGCACCAAGCTTGAGAGAAAAACCATATGCCAGCTTCCCTGTATGATCCCTGATTAGGCCACCTCCCCCTGCCAAACTTGGAGACCCTCTAGCTGCTCCGTCTGTGTTCAGAGCCAGCCAACCAACAGGAGGGGCAAGCCACCTAATATATGCTTCCTACCTTATGTCACTGCTATGAGTGACCTTAGTCACATCCTTTCCCGTGATCCTCCAAGTTTCTTCAAACCTTGCTAGCAAAAATTGATTAGTATCTATAAGGATATCCTAAGTGTTACCAAATGCAACACTATTTCTCCATCTCCAAAGCCACCAAACAACAATAGCAAAATAGGTTGGCCAGATTTCCGAGGAAAGATCATTTCGAACTTGCACTTTCTCATTCCTAACAATCCACTGCTTAAGAGTACCTTGCCAGAAAGAAGGAAATTTTGCAGGGCCTCCAACACTTCTTCAAACTTCTTTGGCAGCCTTGCAATCTCTAAGAACATGCAGTGATGTTTCTTCCATATTGTTGCATAACTTACACCAAGATTCAGCTGCAATATTTCGCTTGAATCTGTTAACATTTGTCATGATTCTGTTGTGCAACACTAGCCATAAAAAGACCTTCATCCTTTGTTGAACTCTCAGCTTCCAGATCAAATCCCAGCTACCATCATTAGCTTGCTCTTCTATACTGCCACGAATAATAACAAGAGCTAATTTAATTGTAAATTTTCCCCTGGAAGAGCCCCCCCAATATAGCAGGTCCCCCATGCTAGGATCCTCTCTTAATGCGTGAGCAACAATTTCTTGCAATGTAAACGAGGGAAGTAAGTCTGCGAATAAATTCCACTTCCAACCCAGATTAGCGTCCCACATCTCAGCCACCGTTGCACCATCAATGTCTTGGGGAATGTCAACAGTGGCTATTGAGCAAAGGGAGCGCCCATTTATGATCCCAAAACAGAGTTGTGTCACCCCGATTCACTGCTACTCTCGCACCCTCGCAAATAAACTTGGTATTAGCAGTAATACCTCGCCATACATTAGACATGTTAGCCTTGGGTTCGAACATATCTACATCACAGGGACTTTTACAGTATTTAGCTCTAAGGACACGAGCCCACAATGCATTTGGTTCAGTCAAAATTTGCTAGCCAAGTTTAGTGAGAAAGGTTGCATTGGTGTCTCTAGCTGCCCGAATAGCTAAGCCACCCTGCTCTTTTGGTAACTGCAGCATCTCCCATGACAGTAGGTGGATTTTCCTCTTGTCATCACACCCACCCCAAATAAACCTTCTCACTTTTTATTTATTTATTTTTATTTATTTTTTATTATTATTATCTATTTCATCACATATCGAACGAGGTATTTTCGCAGATTGCATAGCATAAGAGCTCATTATTGAAATCGTTGATTTCGCTAATTTAATTCGACCAGCGATAGATAAATATTTTGATTTCTAGCCTGAGAGTCGCCTATAAATTTTCTCACACAAATATGAGAAAGTATTTCTGGTCACTCTGCTCGTTAGGGTGGGTATACCTGAAAATTCTCCAAGGTCATCAGTAGCTTTGATTCCCAGTGCTTGGCTAATTTCACAAGCATTCTCCGAAGTCAGATTTTGAGAGAAGTAAATCCTTGATTTAGGATAACTAACTCTCTGACCTGATGCACCACAAAAACGATTTAGACATTCACGAATAATGTGAGCTTGATCAGTTGAAGCTTCGGCAAATAAGATAATGTCATCGGCAAAGCATAAATTAGATAGCTTCGGACCGTTCATGCTTGCATAAATTGGCTGCCAACGATTTGCAATGATGGATTCTTCAATTATCTGGTTTAACCTTTCCATACGTAGGACAAAAATGTAAGGCGATAGAAGGTCACCTTGTCGAATACCTCGCCCTGGTTTAAAAGATTGAGTTGGTTCGCCATTCCAGAGAACTTGCATTGAAGCCGTCGTGATACATTCCATGATAACATCAGTCAATAAACAAGGGAAACGGATCTCAAGAAGGGTATCACGGATGAAATCCCATCTTAATCTATTGTAAGCCTTCTCGAAATCTATTTTAATAGCCATCATGCCTTTTCTTCCTTGTTTATGTCTCATAGTATGGATAACTTCTTGAACAATAACAATATTGTCAGTGATTTGACGACCCGATTGTTTGATTACAAGAAGTCAAGTGCGGCATAATAGGTTTAATGCGATTGACAATTTCCTTTGTGATGACCTTATACACAAAACATTGCATAGGCCAATCGGTCTAAATTGAGAGGCTAATTCCGGAGAATCAACTTTAGGAATAAGCACAATGAAGGTCTCGTTTAGTTTCTCTGGAATTCCCTTGCCCACAAAAACATCAAGCACGACCTAATAGACATTGTTGGCTACTAAGTCCCAGTGTTTTTGAAAAATAGGACTTAAAATCCATCCAGACCCGGTGCTTTAAGTGCCCCCATCTCATTGATGACTTTATCGATCTCACATTTAGCAAAAGGTCGAGATAAATTATCCCAATCTCGTTGGGTAAATTTTGGGAAAATGTCAGAAGGGAAATTGCCCTGCTCATCTCCACCTTCATCCGTAAATAGAGTAGTGAAATAGTTCACAATATTATCCTGAACTCTTGTTTTGTCATGAATCCAATCACCATTATCATGCTCTTTAATAGTCATAATTTTATTTCTCCACCTTCGAGTGATAGTACTAAGGTGAAAAAAAAGGTTGCATTGCGATCCCCTTCTCTAATCCAGTCAACTCTGGATTTCTGGTACCACAAAATTTCTTCCTGCTCCAAGACCTCATCAAGTTCCTTTCTCAACTTTGCTTCCAACTTGATAAGATCACGAGATTTTTGCATAGCCAAATGCCGTTGCACACCAGAAATCCTAGCCAACAAATTACGGTTCTCTTGAAAATATTGTGGAAAACATTGTGATTTCATTCCTGTAAATCTTGCGCAAATTTATTAAGGTGGGGAATAAGAGGGGCTTCTTTATCCCACTTCTCTTCAACAAAATTCCGAAAGTACTCATCATGAGTGAGCCAAGCAGCTTGGAATTTGAATGATTTGTTAATCGAGGAAATTGGAGCAAAGCCATTGGGTGAAATTATAATCGGACAATGGTCCGATTGAATAGCGGGAAGATTTTTCGCAGCTGCATTAGCAAATCTCAGAGACCATTCACCATTACAAAGTGCTCTGTCAAGTCTAGCACTTGTCCTTGTATCAACAAAGGTACCATGAGACCAAGTATGACCCGGGCCACTAAATTTCACTTCAAGGAGATTCATATCTTCAACCCATTCGTTGAATCGGGCTGAGCGTCTAGTTGTTTCGGGGCAACTTGAACTACGCTCGTGAGAAAAACGTGTATCATTAAAGTCTTCTGCAAACATCCATGGTTTACTGTGGGAGTTAGCAAATTCCCTTAATTCATTCTAGAGATCAGTCCTTTTTGCAAGATCAGGACTAGCATAAACGGTCGTGAAGTACTACGGGGTACGTTAATGAATGAGAAACCATTTGATAAAGTAAGGGAAGAAAATTAAGAAGAGAACAAAGGTGCAAGTTAATGAATGAGAAGCCATTTGAATTGGATTTTGGCTTGAACGAGGTGGGAAAGATTGTATGATTACATAGTATGCTTTCCTAAATGATGTATTATGATTGACAGCCACTTCGGTCATTTTATAAGCTATGTTACTCATACTCTTCATCTTCGTTATACCTCAAATACCCTGTGGTATATACTCAAAACTTGTCAGATTTTGGGAAAACTCCTCAATCTGGAGTGTACCATTGATCAATATATATAGAGTTTTACAAATATCGTAAACCTAGTACGATAAGGATACAAAATATATACAATTATTATTCTAATCTGCGACAAATATTATCATAACTATAATATCTATCACACCCCCGCAGTCAAGACTGGATCTAAAATCCAAAAATAACTCCCGTGGTAAGCCTTTTATGAAAATGTCCACAAACTGATATCTAGAAGAAACATGTAGAACCCAAACTTCTCCCAAAGCAACCTTTTCTCGAACAAAATGAATATACACCTCCACATGTTTGGTGCGTTCGTTGGTGTTGTATCGGGTTTCCAGAAAGATAGATAGCATTGACATTATCACAATAGACAATAGTAGCCTGTCGAAGAGGGCAATGTAACTCAAGTAAGAGATTACGGAGCCAACATGCCTCAGAGACAACCTTAGCGACGCCTAGATATTCTGCTTCTGCACTCGATTTAGATAATGTATGCTGACGCTTAGATGACCAAGAAATGAGGTTGTCCCCAAGAAAGCAGCAATAACCCGATGTGGAACGACGGGTATCGGGACAACCTCCCCAGTCAGCGTCAGTGTAAATAATCAAACGATGAGAAGAAGATGGATATAAATGTAAGCATGATCAATGGTACCCTGAACATAACGCATAATGCGTTTCAATGCATCATAATGAGATTCCCGGGGATCATGCATAAAAAGACGCACCTGTTGTACCGCATAGGCAATATCTGGCCTAGTGAAGGTGAGATACTAGAGAGCACCTGCTAAACTGCGATACAAAGTAGGATCCCGAAAAGGTGGTCCTACATCTGCACTAAGTTTAGACTTAGTGTCAACTGGAGTAGTTGCAGGTTTACAAGAGCTCATACTCGCACGTTCTAAAATCTCCTGTGAATACTTTTCCTGTGAAATTAGCAAATAAGAAGGAGTATGGGTCACCGCATTCCCTAAAAAGTAGCTCAGAGGACCCAAATCAGTCATAGGGAACTCAGTTTGTAACTGAGATATAATCTCTACACGCAACCTGTCAGATGAGGTAGCTAAAATAATATCATCAACATATAGAAGTAAATATGCCATATCAAGGGAATGGACCCAATAGGAAGGCGGGAGTGAGGCATGAATGAGAAGAGTACGAGATACATTGTTTAAAGAACGAATCATGCGTTCGGCCTTCCCATTTTGGGATGAGGTGTGTGGACAAGAAAAACGAAAGACTAATCCATTAGTGGCACAAAACAATTTGAACGGATCATTGTCAAACTCCCTATCATGATCACTTTGAAATGATTTTATGGGTCGTTCGAATTGAGTGGCAACATATTGTCTAAAATTCAAAAAAGATTGAAAAGCTTGGGATTTGAATTTAAGTGGGATAGTCCATACAAAATGAGTAAAATCATCCAATAACACCAAATAATATTTATGACCATTAATACTACGAATAGGTGAGGTCCACAAATCGGCATGTATTATTTCAAAAGCAGTAGAAGTAGTACTTGAATCATAAAAGGGTAAACGAACATGTTTTCCTAATTGACATGAAACACAAAAAATAGAGTCATGCTCCTTAGTACAAGTGATTAAATTTCTAGACTTAAGAAAGCTTAAAGCTGAATCTCCTGGATGTCCTAAACGATTATGCCAAGAGGGTGAGGCAGCAACAGTGAGTGAAGTGGCAAGACATGTAGATGGATTGGTGTTGGTGGTCACAGGATATAAGTCCCCCGAACTATTACATCTCATTATTATTTTTCCCGTACCTAGATCCTTCACAGTTAAACCAAAAGGATCAAATTCAATAGACACAGAGTTATCTGAAGTGAATTTTCGAACAGAGATAAGATTTTTAACGATTTGAGGTGCTAATATAACATCACATAATGCTAAAGGGGGTTTTGAGTAAGGCAACTTAGTGTGACCATAACCTGTTACTGGAATGCGACTACCATTACCAACTAAAATATGATTATTAGTGCTCAAATTAAACAAGGGCATGACAATAGCTGAATTATTGGTCATGTGAGAAGTCGCACCCGAATCCATGTACCATGAGTTGTATTGCGGTAGTGTCATAGTTGCAAACGAATTACCCAATTCAGTTAGTGTCATAGGCGGCCCGAAGGATGGATGAGCAGCTTGATAATTGGGTATTGCATTGCATAGGCTTGTCGAGGATAATATTGGACCCCTGGATTGGGCCTTGGTGGCTGCCCAATTGGTCTTTCTTGCTGAGGATATGAACATGGTGCTGAGGCCCATTGTTGAGGCTGCTGCATTGGGCCCCATTGTTGGGATTGAGATGAAACCAATTTTGTTGGGGATTAGGAGCATTAGAGATTTGTTGCTGCTATTGGTTGTTCTCACGCCCCTTACCCCGACCATGGCCTTTACTTGCACCTCCCCTTCCCTGACCACGGCCGGTCCCGCGACCACCACCACCAGGTCCGGTGTCACCACCGAAGCGTTGATGCTGTTGTGGCTGGTTCGACTGCTGTGCGGCGGAGTTTGCAGGGGCATCGAGCTTTGCACCACGAAGGAGGTAGCTTGGCTGCCTTGGTCATTCGCACGTCTTGACTCCTCAAGGAGCAGTCGTGACCTTGCGGTCTCAAAAGATGGAAGAGGTTCAGTTTGTTGGATGATTGTAGCCACCGTATCAAAATCGGTGTGAATAAACCCCGATACGAGGCGAATAACAAGTTTCTGCTCCGACACCGGCTGGTCCACCGCGGCCAATTAATCCTTCAAGTTCTTTAGCTGTTGACAGTAGGAAGAAACGTCCAAAAAATTAGACAAGTGAAGGGAATTGAATTGGTTTTCAAGGTAAACAGCTCTCGTGTTCTTGTTATCTTGGAATAGGTCTTTCAACTTATTCCAAATTTTTTGAGCAGAGTCTCCACGACATAAGACGGTTTCCAAGAGATCAACTGAAATAGTGCCATATATCCATTGTTTAACAGTGGAGTCAAGACTCAGCCATAGGGATTCAGAAATATCAGACGGTCTTGGGGCGTTCGGATCGACATGATCAAGAACTTCAAACAATTCCTCCCAATTAGAATATTGTACCTTTTCCCGATCAAGAATCAAAGGAATTGCGTCCTTGATGTTATTGACAGAGAGAGCCGGGTGAAACTCCGTCGATGGAGGAGGTGGAGGTGGCAGTGGTGGATGGTCACTGTCCTTAGTCATGGCTGCTTTGGTAAGAAAATACGATTATAAGCACTGATTGCCAAAGTCAAATGCTTACTAGAAGACAAAATAACAGAAAAGCAAGGTGGAAGGAACAAGCTGTAAAGAATTTGGTTAATTAATTAACCAAAGAAGAATGCGGAAGCTAAGCTAAGGTCCCAAATAAAAAAACCAAAAAAGTTGGAAAAATAAAAAATTTGGATCTATAACCTAAGTTGTGATACCGTGTTAGATTTCGGGAAAACTCCTCAATGTGGAGTGTGTACAATTGATCAATATATATAGAGTTTTACAAATATCGTAAACCTAGTACGATTAGGGTACAAAATATATACAATTATTATCCTAATCTGCAATAAATATTATCATAACTATAATATCTATCAAAACTAATATGAGTACTCTGTGATATATACTCAAAACTAATATGAGTAGGAAATTTCGACCCTTCAAATTTTTTTTTATTTTTTTTATTTTTTTTCACAAAATAGATGAGTCAAACACTTAGACATGTATCTATGTTAAAAATAATTACCCGAATCAGTTTATAATCAAATGAATAATGCTTGAAAGGCATATTAGGAGGTTTTTTTTTTTTTTAGTAGCTAGGAAGTTGGTGGGTTGACCATTTTTACAAAAAAAAATAAAGATGTGGGGGAATGGTAAGTTGACAGATGGGTAAACAAAACCTCATATGTGGTCCATTGACAGTGTTATTAAAGTCAGTATTCAATTACATAAGAGGGAATTGTAAAAATAATCCTATGATACAAGCAACAAGGAAGTATCATGACAAAGTGATTAGTGTTATATTAAATTTATTGAAAATGGTATCAAATGATCATTAGAGCTCAACAAATATTAATTTAAAACATGTTATGAGCTGGTAGATGGATGACTCTCATGTTACTGATGGAACAATTATATAACTACCTCGGACTGCAAATTATAGGCATATCTACTATTTTGTTTTATTCATATTTCATTTTCTAATTCTAAATATGTAAAACTTTATTGTTGTAGATAAAAGAAGTATATTTTATGTGACAATATCGTTTATTAAATATATCGAGAATTCAGAAAACCGATAACCACAATTACTGATTTATTGTTTTGTTTTAGCTCAAGTTAAGATACCTCATTTTATGTGCAATTACATCACAAGATGAGGTGTGAAGGAAATATAAGAGAAAGTAATGCGAAACAATCTTGGGCATAAATCTCAACTTTTACCATGTATAGTTATTTTATAACTCAACTCAATCTAAACCCGAAATCTATTGTTTGAAGACAATTAAATCAGCAACATGTAGTTCTTGATTTGTAATAATCTATCCATTTCACTAGACAGCAAAACCAACCCGCACTCGAATACCAGAATTGAACGAGGAGCAAGTAAGCTAAGCAACATGCTGTCATTCTCCTGGTCTAACAGTAAGGTATCAAAGTCTGCAAACAGCGTTTACATAACAGTTGTGAGAAGGTCAATTCACCTACAAGATTACAGTATAAATATATCACAGCTTCTAAATTTGATTCAAAGCTAAATTTCTCACACAGCAGTCTTTCACCAATAGCTACTAACATTAACAAAGAACACAGACCCCAGCAATCTCCCAATGCCTCAGAAAATAGAGAGAATCTATTTCTAAATCTATGTCAGAAAATGAGAAGTTTTAAAAGAAACAAAGTTTTAATAGTACATATATATGCAACTATTTTGATAAGATGAAACATAAATTAGGAGATACTTTGGACATACGACGAATGACACCGAGACATAGGTTTCCTTCCTAAGAATGGTAACTAAT
This sequence comes from Chenopodium quinoa, assembly GCF_001683475.1. Classification (NCBI taxonomy): domain Eukaryota; kingdom Viridiplantae; phylum Streptophyta; class Magnoliopsida; order Caryophyllales; family Amaranthaceae; genus Chenopodium; species Chenopodium quinoa. The sequence goes on along the minus strand of NW_018743850.1, from coordinate 7,753,319 downwards.
TCATCATACGCAAAAAACAGGCCTTTATGAACAAAACATACACCAATGAAATGGAAACTAAACATGAGGTTTTTGTTGAACCAAAACAATTACTTGGAATTCCATACAGGTCTTAAAGCTGAAAGCAGGTGAATGACGAAAAGGCAGCAGCTGCTACATAAAACTATTTTATACATGATCATGAGCTAGAGTTACCAGCAGAAGTACTGGATCCCCAGATAAGTGAGGTTGTCAGAGTTTTGGACAGAATTTGAACAATTTCATCCATAGAAGGGCGCTTTCCTGGATCTTTTCTCAAGCAATGATCAACAAGCACGAGCATAGTATAAGCAATATCAGCAGGGTAATCCTCCCCAAGAGAAGAATCCATAAGATCTTTCAAGTTCGAAATCCCATCTTCCTCTTTTATCAAAGGCCCTAACACCTCTGATAAGTGAACCTTAACTCCTTCATAAAGGAAAGCGACATCCTTACCAGTTAGCATCTCAAGCAACAGAACACCAAATGCATAAACATCAAGCATGGGAGAGACTATTCCATTCTCCAAATACTCAGGTGCCAAATATCCCTTTGTCCCTACGATATGCTTCGTTAAGGTGAATTGACCATCATTTCCTATAACTGGCCTTGCGAGCCCAAACTTTGCAATTTTCCCCCTGAACTCGTCGTTAAGAAGAATATTCCTGCTCTTTATGTCCTTGTGAACATGTGGTGGGCTTGTATATCTATGTAGGTAGTTCAGTCCTGTGGCGACATCACAAGCCACCTGCATTCTTTGTCCCCAATTCAAGGTTTTCTTATCGGGGCTGTCTTGGTAAATCCAATCGCTCAAAGGTCCGTTACCTGCATATTCATAGACAAAGTACCAAATTCCATCCTGAAAGCAAACTCCCAACAACGTGATGAGATTTAAATGGTTGATCTTGTTTAGTACATTAATCTCTTTGCTGACATCTCCATCCATCTTCTTAATTACCACCTGATTGCCATTTACATTTCCCTTATACACCGATCCCTTGATCCAATGATCAGTACTGAAATTCGCTGTTGCTGCCTGCAGGTCCTTGAAACTGTATATTTTCAGGGAAGCTATTTTCGATATGCTCTCAAGAAACTCCAGGGATTCTGTCTCAGTCTCTAGAGATTTCTCTGTAATAGCCTTTTCTTGTGCTTCAAAGCTTCGCGATGACACAATTGGATCATTTTTCTTCCCCGTAGTTTTCCCTAGAAGCATACAGAAAAGAATGGTTCCTGCAACTGAAATAAATGCAGCGCCTACAACTATTCCAACCCCAAAATAAGCCCATTTCTTACTGGAACTCCCATTAGACGGCGGTTGTGATGGTGTAGCTCTAGGAGGAATTGATGGTGGAGGTAGTGGCGGAGGTGGTTCATAAGGAGGATAGTCCATTCCAGTACTATTGGGTGGGAATTGTACTGGAACAAGCAGGGTTGTGTTAGGTTGGATAACAGAATCCTGCTCGGATTTTCCATTTGCCTCGAGTGTTTGCCCAACATCAGCTATGAATCTATTAGCAATACTCGCTATAGCATTGCCTGATTGGACAACATAGGTAATAAGGTACCTAATCCCTGCATCAGATTGCTTTCTAGTAGGACAAGCACACCTTAGAGGTATATTAAGTTTCTCATCAGGGAATATATCTACTACATTTGGACTGGCTTTCTGAATTTGAATAGCATTACAAGTAGTCAAACTTTCAAAGTTATTGGTAATTATAACGTAATAATTTTCATTTGTTTGAACAACATAAGTGGTGTTGGCTTGGTAAAACCTACCTGCACAGGAGCAAGTCAAAGGGACGATCACCTCGGTGTTTGTTGCCAAGGCCTTGCTTAAGGATATGTTGTTGTTGATCGCAGATACCTCAGATGCGTTGGCAGATAAAAGGGAAGCAATGGAAGAGACGGTGTTGTAGGCTAGCTGAGCCCTATATATGAGAAAAGTTTGGCAAGTCCTATTCACACCATTACAGTCATACCCAAGAGCCGTAGAAGCGTTGTTATATACAGGGCAATTACTATCGCCGTAAGGCTGCTGGGCTACGAGCAAGTAAGGGAAGCAAATCAAGGAGAGAACGAAAGCCAAAGCTAAAGAAAGAGAAGCCATTTGGACTGAATATGGCTTGGTAGGGGTGGGATGGTGCAAAAGATGGTATGTTTATATAGTACTCGTATAAGATAGCAACCTTATAAAAGTAGTTGATACGAATTATTTTTGAAAGGCATTTTTTTGGAAGAGTTTTGTGTAGGAAAGCTACATGTTATTGCTAAGTTGACCATCTTCATCCTTGAAAAAAGGGGGATTAAGGTATGGAAATAGGGATGTTGTGGATGGCTCATGAATAATTTAAAACTCATAAGTGGGCCATAGGAAGTTTTATTGAAGTCAATGTTCAACTACATAAGGGGGATTTGTAAGGATATTCTTGTTATGCAAGAAAATGCATCACATTATCATACTTTTTAACAGATATGATATAAAAAGATTACAGAGTAGTTTATTGATACTAATCCATATAAAATGAAGATGCAAATTATTTCGTTTTCTAGAATGCTCAAATTAGTAGTACTCCGTACTTGTGTTCATTAGGAAAAACGAAATAATACATTCGAGAAATATTACAAGATACTTCGTAAGAGCTTTAACATTGAGCTCCCACTTGATTCTCATATGAAATAAGTAGTTAAATCTTATTTTGTATATCTATGGTCTACATTTATTCAATGAACTGAAAGAAAATTCAGAAAATACAGAGTAAAAAACGAAGACAATTGAATTGAAGATCTTATTTTGTTTAGGCAGCAAATATTCATTTTTAAAAGAAATGTCTTAGTCTAAAACAAAAAATTAATCACAGGACTAGAACAATAAGTCAAACATACCATCACCCTAAAGCTAAAGAGTGCAAATTGAATTTGATCACTCTATAGTAAACATCTAGACTCTATGCTGAATTACATAAAAATTTCTTGTCAGATATAAACTTTTTTAGCAAAAAAACAGTTTTATATAAGACAGATCAGAAATATGCCAAAAAACAAAGCTTATCTTAGCTTGCAAACTATCAAGTATGTGAAAAACTAAAGGAAAAGCGCAGGGAGTCATTAGATGTGTGAATCATGCCAATTGATAAACAAAAAAAATCGAAACTCCTGAATATTCAACCAATATAACCTGATCGCATTTTATGAAAAACTTCATAGAATAAAATGATGTCAGACACAGATATTTATCTGAATTTATCATCACTTAAAAACATATCATTCCTAAATCATTCTTCAATCTGTCTCTTGCTCAAAACTCAAACGCGCAGTTTATTTATGCTATGCACTATGAATAACAAGATCAATGAAAATTTTCATAACAGAAAGGACCCAGAGGCCGGAGGCTGCGGATCAGGCTAGTCAAGCTGGTGCTGGCCTATCCACAATAACTCCATCAAGCACCGTTGAGGTTATGTACATAACGAGAAACAATATCAATCTAGTACCTAAGCCATGATAAAAAGGCTTCAAACCGCCTTAACTCATGGTTAATTAGATTCTAACTAGCTTCAAGTTGATCAGAAACAGTCAAAAACTAGCAGCTACTACTTCATATAAGTGATAAGGTTGTCCAAGTAGACAAAAGTTTAATATATTACATATCAAAGAATAGTTTGAATTAAGTTAGCTCATCCAAGTAGACAAAGTTATTATAATGGGATAAACCATAAGCAGCAAGGACAACCAATTATTTTTATCCGCTGATTTCAAGAATTCTATGCGAAATTGAGTAAAACAAACTCCTCAGTATATTACATTCAATCCTTAAAAATACAAATATATAATAAGAAGAAAGGCAGTTATATCAATTCTCCATTCTTATCAATAATAGAACTAGTCATAATGCATATATCAGCATTTTTAGCCAGGTAAAATAAAATATTCTAGCAGTTTGTGACTTCTGCAACAATTTTCAGTCACTGGTCTCAGGTTAATTTTTCTCCCCTTCCTTTATACCGGGCCTCCCCCACAAATTCTATCAAGAAATCCTCTGGTTAGAAGTTTAACATCAAGACATAATATCTTACTCCTTCGATCACCTTCAGTTTTATGCTATTTTTTATTTATTTAAATCTTATACACACTTCATAGCAACATAAGAAAACCTTAAAATAAGTTTCTGGGTTCAGCCTACACAAGCATCCTTCTGTTGAAAAAAAACACCACATATGCACCTAAAAGAAAAGGGAAAGCTTTAAAGTAATGTAAGACCGTGGAGAAAAAAAAAAAAAAAAAAAAAAAAAAAAAAAAAAGGGCGACTCGAAGCAATATGCGCTGCAAAATAACTAGTCTTCACTCTTCAGATTATTTTGAGCTTAAGACACTAACAGATGTACTGGATCCCCAGACTAGTGAGGTTGTCAAGGTTTTTGATAAGATCTGCACAATTTCATCGATAAAAGGGCGTTTTCCTGGATCTTTTCTCAAGCAACGATCAACTAGCACGAGCATAGTATATGCAATATCAGTAGGGTAATCCTCCCCAAGCGAAGAATCCATAATTTCTTTCAAGCTCGAGATCCCGCCCTCACTCAGCACAGAGCTTAATATTTCTGATAAATGAACCTTAACCCCTTCATAAAGACTAGCAACATCCTTCCCAGTTAGCACCTCTAACAACAGAACACCAAAGGCATAAACATCAAGCATGGGAGAGACTACTCCGTTCTCCAAATACTCAGGAGCCAAATAACCCTTTGTACCCACAATGTGATTTGTTAACGTAAATTGCCCATCATTCCCTTTGATAGGTCTTGAGAGCCCAAATTTGGCAATTTTTGCCCTGAACTCATTATTCAGAAGAACATTGTTGCTCCTTATATCCTTGTGAATGTGTGGCGGGTTTGTATAGGTATGAAGATAGTTAAGCCCGGTTGCAACATCGCAAGCCACCTGGATTCTCTTTCCCCAACTGAAGGATTTTCCATCAGGGTTGTCTTGAAAGATCCAATCCCTCAATGGTCCATTGCTTGCATATTCATACACAAAGTACCAAACCCCGTCATCAAAACAAACCCCCAGCAACCTGATGAGGTTGAAATGGTTGATCTTGTTTAGTACACTAATCTCTTTGCTGACATCTCCATCCATCTTCTTAATAACCACTTCATCACCGCTAATATTTCCCCTATATACTGATCCTTTAATCCAATGATCAGAGCTGAAATTCTCTGTCGCCGCCTGCAAGTCTGTGAAGCTATACACTTTCAGGGAAGCTATTCTAGTTATACTCTCAAGAAACTCAAGGGATTCTTTCTCTGGTGCCTGCTTCACTAGAGCGTTTTCTTGTGCTTCAAGGTTTTGTATTGACATATTAAGATCAGTTTTTTTCCTCATAAACATCCTTTGAAACATAAATAAAGTCATTGACCCTACTACTAAAATAAACACACCCCCAGCAACTGCCCCTAGCCCGAAATAAACCCATTTCTTGTTCGAATCCCCACTAGACGACATTGGAAATGGTGTTTCTATAGAGGAAAGGTAGGTGGAGAAGATGTTGGTGGTGGTACGTAAGGAAGATACTCTAATCTAGAAACATTAGGAGGGGTCTGTAACGGTAAGAAGGGTTGTGAAAGGGTTGATAACATCATCCTGCTCGGATTTTCCATTGGCCTCAAGAGTTTGTCCAACGTCAGCTCCAAAATATGTAGCTATACCCCCAATAGCAGTATTGCTTGGTTGGATCACAAAGCTCACAAGATACTTGATCCCTAAATTAAGTTGCCTCCGAGTAGGACAAGCACACCTTAGAGGTATAGTAAGGTTTTCATTAGGGTATATATTAACTATATTTGGACTGAATTTCTGAGCTCGGATAGCCCTGCAAGTAGTCAAACCTTCAAAGGTATTGTTAGCTAGCAAGTAGTAAGTATCACCAGCTTGAACAACATGAGTGGTATTGGTTTGGTAGAACCTACCAACACAGGAGCATGTCACAGGAATGATCACCTTGGTGTTTGTTGCCAAGGCCATGTTTTCTGCAACGTTTTTATTAAATGCGGATATTTGGGTTGCATTGATAGAGAAAAGAGAGGCGATGGAAGAGACGGTGTTGTAGGGAGGTTGAGTCCGGTATATGAGAAAAGTTTGGCAAGATCGGTTCATGCCATTGCAGGTGTATCCAAGAGCAGAAGACTCATTTCGACGGCACACATTCCCAGCATAAGGCTGCTGGGATGTGATTAAACCGGGGAAGTAGAAGTAGAAGTAGAAGATCGAGAAAAAGAAGGCGGATATGAATGAAGAAAAAGCCATTTGAATTTAATTAGGAGAGGCTGAGATGGTGAGAGGTTGAAATGGAATGAGGATATATAGAATTCTTAATATAGCAATCTTTTGTTTTTTTTTTTTTTTTTTTAAGTGGGTTTACTGTGAGTGGAAAGCAAATTTACACTCACCGCAATGTTGAGAATTTGTTATAACTTACGTAGGAAAGTTGAGGGAAGTTGCTGTTTTGTATCACACACACACACAAAAGAAAAATTAAATAAATAATAAAGAAGCAAAATTTGAAAGGAAAGCTCATATGTGGTCATGGGAGGAGGTATTGAAGTCAATAGTCAACTACAGAAGACAGGATTTGTAAAGATACTCCTATGGTAGAAGATTCTAGCATCACAAAGGGACAAGTTTCAAAAATAATTATAAGAAAAAAAAGATAGCTTGTCTCTTGAAAACAAATGGATGAAACGAACAGATAGATGTAATTTATCCTTTGCTCTTTAAATGATTGAACTTTTTACTTTATTACTTAGGGAATTCTTATAAGGATCAATTCACTATCATTAACACTATTCTTCTCTTAACTACAAAATACTTTTAAGAAAGAGCTTGTCATAATAATGACATTCAAATGACATTCAATAAAAGTAATTTTTTCAAAGAAAAACACAATCACAAAATAGTTTTCCTTTGTTTAGATCCTCACAAGTTGCAAAACGATGAGGATAGGTGAGACTGTGAGAGGGGAGAAAAGAAAAGTAAAGATACTCCGTAATTTGACTTTCCTTTTCTGATATAATGAATATATTTTCATCACCATCACAAAAAAAAAAAAAAAAACTTACTGCGCCTTATTACAAACCAAACAGATGAAAAGGTAAATTTATTTTCCCGGACTTAAAACTTCGCGTTAACACCCTGACTTAAAACTTAAGTCTTCAATCAGCTAGTATCACTTTGTCAATAGCTAATAAAGAGTGCACATTGAATTTCATTTTTCAATCCAAAAGTGTACATTGAATTTGAGCATTGTTTTTTACGTTTTTGTCCACCTTACTTTTCCCACCACGAATCCAAATAGATGTGCAATTATATGGAAATATTCTACATTTAGTGAAAAAGATCAGTTGACAATGAGTGTGCCTATTCACACAACGGGTCGGTAGTGAACAAGTAATAGCGAAGCATTTTGGTAAGTCCACTAGTCGTGGTCTCGTGTACCCCGTCAATTATCGCTAATGCGATCTGCTATCAATTAGTTTCGAAGTACACTAAAAATGAAAAATGAAATATCAACTAAGTTCCTCACTCAAAAACTCCCGAATTTATCTAAGCCGAACTTATTGGCCCTAATCTAAATTTATTCTTAGCTACGACTGTAAACTAGCTCATCAAATAAATTTTTCCAGTAAGTCCACATAATTGGACTTTTGACAGCAAATCCAATCACAAAAGAACAAAAAAGGAAAGAAAAAATATGACAGCCACCACACATAAATGATCTCTTCACTAACATAGTAACATCCAGTGTTCAAGTCAGTTTGGAAATAATACCGTTCATATTTCGCACAAAACAGACATCGTGCATCAACTCAATAAACTGTATTGACCAATGACTAAACTATTTAATCCATAAGCTAAACTTGTAAAAACAAGAGATACATGAGATCCTGTTGACCCAACAAATTTTAGGCACAAATTAAGCACAGCTACATATAAACTTTTTTTTACCAAAAAAATATCTATTTCTATTATGTAAGGTATACAAAAAAAGTCATGTATATACAAAGAATTTACAAAGCAAAAAATATCCATGATTATATGAATATCAATCAGCACCCATAATTGCACAAGGATTTTTCATCCGGCTGAGGACTGTAGTCACTTACCAAGATCCTAAACATAAATAAAGTATTGTAAAGAAGAAGAGAAGAGCCATACTGAGCCAATATGCACAGCATTGCAAATTACATAAACAACTGCTGCATCCTCCATTTGCGTGTATCTCCATTACAAGAAGTAAAATGCAAATCACTAGACAGAATATAGCACCTGCGATGCTCTCACGTAGTTCATTGGCCAGCCAGTTTGGCATGACAACAAAGAACAGAAATCGAGAGACAGAAACTGCAAGCAAGAATATCACATTTTAATACTTTATAATTGATAAACTGGGTTACATTTGATGCAAAAAATAGTTTACCTGGAAATACATCAGGAAAGCAGTAATTTGCTGCAATAGCAAAAATAGCAACCCAACAGCCGAATTGTCCTCTGCAACATGAGGGAGATGATCTTCAGTAATTTTCTTACACAGAAAAGAGTTCAAATCTGAGAAGGCCAGAAATTTGCCAAGAATCTTTAAAACCACCTTAATATCTGGAATATAGCTTCTGGGAGGCTAGCCGTAAGAAATAGGGCCAGAAGTGAAGCTTGCAGCCTTGATCTTCTCCCCAACAGGTTCAAAACTAATAGAAACCTACAGCAATAGCCAAGGAAGAAGGAAAGACAGATACTTGATCAATAAATGTGTAAACAAATCATATTAATGTACAAAATATAAATTAAACATTTGAGCAACAGCAAAATAGTATATCATCAGAGGAATGTGACAGAATAAGAGCTGGTAGAATCAAATTATAAACATCTTAGAAGTTTAATATGAAGCTGAAACATTTTTCAAACAGATAATTCAGCTACCTGTCTTTTTTTCTCACAGAGTCATCCAGCTCTAAGGTAGCAAAATATCAAAAACGGTACCTATACATCCTAAATAATTTCCAATCCAATTTCTTTATCCATACTAATATAAAAAGCATCATTAACTCGTAACATTAAGGTCATTAACACTTAGTCTACAGATTCCAAAATTACAGAGACCTGAATAGTACTGTCAGCCATACTGAATTTTTTAATGGGCCATATATCCCTCTCTTTGCAAAATTTGGTGAAATATGTTAAAGAGGTCCTAGTCTAGTGCTCTGTGTATTGTGTAATGTGATATCCACATTAAGCAGTCCGAGGTACAAATAGTTTATAGAGAAGACGCAGGAGGTGATGGGCTGTGCATCACAAAGACACAAACACAAGGTGCATTTGTGCCCATGCCTCTAATCACTTTCTAATACCAAGCTTGACATATATCCAAAGGATTGAAACCGAATTTCCAAATTCATCAGCCACCATCTTCAAACAAACCCAAGCTGATGGTAAGTTGAGTTGTCATCCTTCAATAAATGCTAAATTTGAGTTCCCATTTAGCAGTTGGCTCCCATAGATTTGACTTTGAATTGGAAATCACCTTCTCATGGAGGATACCAAAGAAGAACCCCTTTTTTTTTTTAATGAATAAAAAGGTCAACAATTCATCGTTTACTTGATTAGCTAATGCCTTGTAGGTAGGGAAACTAAGGAGGTGGGGGGTGCAATTCTGATGTCAAATACATCAGGCAATATAACAAAGACAGTCAACTCAACTAAGTTCTCTAAGTAAGGAAAAAAATCACCTTAGCATAGAAATCCCATACATTTGTTAGTACAGAACTACAGATGAACTGGTATTCCACATTTCCACTATCCCATCATGCTTTATATCTTGATTTTTAAGCTCCATTATAGCAACATGATATTCATTTCAAGACCGCAAGATTATTTCCAATAAAACAAGTGGTGGAAGATGAGTGATAGAAAATCCACGCGTCCAATTATGGAAATTTATGTCCCACTAACCCCAAGCCCCAATAATAAGGTGAGTCAACCTTGATCTTAGACTTGCTCAACTCAACTCATGAGCCATGATTGAATTCGACTCAATTAGTGCTTTAACCCAAAAGTAATCTCTATCTTGCAAGATTCTTTAATTCATTTATTGTCCTTATTTGGTTTATATATCAACCATAATATGAACAATGTTTGTTATTTATAAGATTGTATTGGAAATTTATAATACTCATAATGAAATGAACCTTAAACTCCCCACCCCCCCCCCCCATAGTTTAAATCAAGTAAATGGTAATATGCACCCTAAGTCATACGCCCAATGTTTCTACATAATTGCAACAATTTGACTTTACATTATCCATACGTTAACTTCGACCACTCATTTTTACAAATATATATATAAAATCAAATGTTTTGGATTAGTCTCAAACATATATTGTCAAATATCCTCAATTTTTTATACTTTAAACTTGTGCATAATGTGTTTGGACTTCACTTGAACCGAATTTTGATCAAATCAATCTCATTTACCGACATCTAAATTAGAAACATATTTGATAATATGCAAAAAATTTCCCAACTTTTATGTACTAAAAGAAATCAACTTTAATCAACCAGTATTCATCTGTTACTGTATAAATCAAAATTGAGAAAACGTGTTTTTTGAAAATTTCACATCGATCGCACAATTATCAAGAACAACAGGAGACCAATTACAATTGCAATACTAAAAAGTGGAAGAGATAACATTATTATAGAATTGATTCAAATTTAACACAAAATTCGATGATTTCGCAAATAGTGTAGAGCTTAAAAAGAGGAAAGAGAAACTAACAAGGCAGAAAAAGAAGCGCCCCAACAAAAGGCGGAGCGAATTGCTGCATTTCCATTTTCCGACGCAAAATCGCCGGCAATTACCGTCGCAACCATCGCAGAAAACGTATCCATCATTTCCACCTTCATATTTACCGACGCAATTATGGGGAGTTAAAAGAAATTACGGCGTTTTCCGATGAGATGAAAGCGTCTACTTAGCCCTCTCACCCACCGCCTTTACTCGGTTCTGAGTTTTCTAGAGTTGTTAAGTATTCCATATTTTTTTTTTCATTTTACCAAACAATTCGAATCTGGGGTCCCACTTATCTTTTGTTTAGAAGATTAAATGAGGTTCCTTGATTGTTTTGTTAACCTTAATCAAGTATGGTAATCCTTGTCGTATTCAATCGGGTCAACTGGTTGTCTAGCTCTCGTTTCGTGCCAAAGTATATGCGCCCTTCTACACTTTGGCTCCTTTGTTTTTCCATTTTTGTTGAAATGTGCCACAAGGACTATATACACAAGCTCAAAGTAAATATTAGGGTGCATTCTATTCACCTGATTTTTACTTATCTGATCTTATCTAAACTTATTAGCCTTTATTAGAACTTATTTTAGTTATAAATTGAACATGGGTAGCCCTGATTAATCCTTATCACAAGTTATCTGAAATTATTATTCCCAAACTTATCTTATCTAAACTTATTAACTCTTATATGAACTTATCTGAACTTATTTTTCCTGAAATAAATGGAAATAAGGTGAACAGAATAGGGCCTTATAATATACGGTAAATTTTAGGGTCATTGTCTTAGGCCTTGTTCTTTTGATCTGTTGTGGTATGTTGTGCTCTGCTAAAATCTAATATACTCTGCTCTGCTGAGTATTAATAACCTGCTCTGCTAACACCTGCTCTCCCAGAAGCGCTCAAAAGAACAGGACCTAATCATTAGGTCAAGAGCTCATTAATAAGCTTTACACAACGTAGTATTAGATTTCATTTACATTAAGATCTATACAATACTTTTTCAAATAGCTAGAATGATGCGTATTTATGTAGCTATTTTGAGTTTCTCGAATAAAAGAAACAATCTTTAAACCTTTCTTGGATTTTGATATGTTTATTATACGATTATGGTGGTATGTATTCGTTTTTCTCGAGGAAAAGACGAGTAAAGATTTTTTGTGAAACAATGATAGAACTCCCAAGGCTCGGTTGAGAGGCGGCAATACTTGAAGGCTCGGTACAAGAATCAAACTTTAGCACAACGACAAGGTTTAACAAACCATAAACACAAGCTAAGCTCACGGTTTTCATATGATAATCAAAACTTAAATCTGATTTTTGTTAATTATTAACCACGTATTTATAAGCTAAATAATAATTAGCCTAAAATCGTGTAGAACAAATTCTAATCTAACTAGGAAACTAACCCTAACTTGTAAACGTAATATTTTGCAAATATGATCTTTAAAGTTAAACTATCTTCTACTAACCGAATTAAACTAACAAATATCAACGGTTAATAGACGACTCAATCATAATTGTAAAAAAAAAAAAAAAAGTACTTAAAATCTTAGTCATGATGCCTTGATCCGCAACATACTCCCCTCTTGAAAAAAACTTATTTCAAGTTTTAGCAAAGCATGGAACCAAGATATCATCCAAATCAATCGAAAATGAACCAAAAAATTATGTCTAGTCCATCCAGTCACAACATGCGTAGAGCTCACAACATGAAATGCAATACAATGTTCAATCGAATGATCCAAAAATATAATTGATGACACACGTTTATCAATACAATTATTGAAATAATCTGTGAAAATATTTGCATCCCAATTATCACCATCAAAGGAACTAGAAGAAATTAGACCTTTTGATTCCAACCTACATACCTCAAATTTATCTTCCTCATCTGAGATGGTACTTGACAAAAATACATCTTTGTGCTCCATAGTTTCCTTTTCTTCTACTAGTTGCTGATGAGATTGCTCTAAAATTGAATTTGTAAGATTATCACTCGGTAAAGCTACAATCTTTTCCTCGTATATAGCCTCAACAATAGGTTGCTCTACTTTTTCCTTCTCACAGGACATATCTTGTAAGCCACATCTCACGATACATCTTTGATGACGTGCTTCAATTCTTTCCAAGCATTCATTCATTTTCTTGATTTCTACCATAAATGCTTCAAACAAACTTTGATTCTCCATGGTTGCTTCGACCTAACTAGGTAGAACAGGTTCGTCAAAAGTTTGATGTTGCTGAGAATTCGTTACTCAGCGAAAAATCATAAAAAGTTACAGGATTAAAGTTAAATGTTTTAGAGTCCAACGCAAAAAGATTCGTGCAAAATCTCCAAGTAGAACTCCATATATGAACCAAAAGTTTCTGCTGTGCAAAACTGGTACAAAAACAGACCCCTTGACGAAAACACGCCCAGTTTAATAGCAAACTACGTCTAAAAACTTTGAAATTTTGTAGGTGAAAACTAGATAAAAAGTTATCCAAATTTGAAAAAAATAATCATTCAAAAAGAGTTAGGAATGAAGCCAAACAATCTGACCTACAAAACTGTCCTTTTTAGGCCATATTTCTGCCAAGATTTTGTACGAGTCTGCACCCTTTTCCCTCGTCAAATAGCAGTAGTAGCAACCACACCAAGATGATGCATATTTACGCAGCTATTTTGAGTTTCTTGAATAAGAGAAATAATCTTTAAACCTTTCTTGGATTTTGATATGTTTATTATACGATTATGGTGGTATGTATTCGTTTTTCTTGAGGAAAAACGAGTTAAATTTTTTTTGTGAAACAATGATAGAACTCCCAAGGCTCGGTTGAGAGGCGATACTTGAAGGCTCAGTTCCAGAACCAAAGTTTAGCACAACGGCAAGGTTTAATAAACCATAAACACAAGCTAAGCTCACGTTTTTCATATGATAATCAAAACTCAAATCTGATTTTTGTTAATTCTTAACCACGTATTTATAAGCTAAACAATTAGCCTAAAATCGTGTAGAACAAATTCTAATCTAACTAGGAAACTAACCCTAACTTGTAAAGATAATATTTTGCAAATATGATCTTTAAAGTTAAGCTATCTTCTACTAACCGAATTAAACTAACAAATATCAACGGTTAATAGACGACTCAATCATAATTAAAAAAAAAAGTAATTAAAATCTTAGTCATGATGCCTTTGATCCGCATCATAGAATCAGGAGTATAAGAAAACGAAGTGTACAGGATTTAAAGTGAATACGATCAAAGTTAACAGACTCAAACAATGTATAATCAAATCCTTAACCCCCTTTATTTAAAACAAAGTAAAATCAAACATGAAGCCTTATACTTCCTCCGTTCCGATAATATTGGAACAATGGGATTTTTGCACTATTCATCACGTACTCTTGTTTGACCATATAATTTATACGTTAAGCAAAATATAGTCATATATGTAGGATCTTGTTAGATTCGTCTCATAAAATACTTTCTCATAAAATACTTTTACAATATCAACTGTTTATAATTTTTACACTTATACAATTATAGATATTTGACATATAAAATGTGCTTTGGGATGCGTAATTTCATCCTTGTTGCAATATTATTGAAACGGAGGAAGTATTATACAAGTAGATGATCTTTTACACCCTAAAATTTGTACAATTGTACTGGATTGTATACGTACGGACACATGGGTGGCAACTTCTCCGTAACATACATATGCTTGGACAAGTAGCAAAGATTCATATGCAAATGACAATCCATTAACAACAAAACACAAGAAAACGTAATCACAAAGATAACGCAATATCCATTTTAAGGCCAATTAAACGATGTCCATCTGTTAAGGGTCCTTTTATTATTATAAGGTGCTTTATTTTTATGCAATCTTGCGTACCATTTACTACGTTGAGAGAATGACTTTAGAACTTATATTGTTTGTTGTTGTTTTCTTCTTCTTTTTTGACAGCAAAGTTTTATCTCATTGATGATCATTGTTATCAACTTATCAACAATGATTGATTGATTGTTAGTTATTGCACTTATATATATATATATAGACAATCCTTCAAACAAAAAAAAAAAAAAAAAAAAAAAAAAACAAAAACAAAAAAACAAAAAACTTATATATAGACAAATCAAAACTATTTCGTTAAACTCGTAAGATTATGACTATCGATCCGTGATCAACCGAGAACTAAACTTTCCAAAATCAATCTTAATTTGCAAATTAAAACAATTGCTATTTCTTGTCGTATTAAACGTAGAGTCGTGACGACATGAGAGGCTGAATATATGTACTACTTCATATATCATAATTGCAAAACATTAGCCTAAGTTTTGTATAATCCAATGACGAAAACCGTTGGTAAACATTCAGCTAAACTCCCTAAATGGAAAAAATTAACAAAGTTATCTACATACTACGTATATACTTTAATTACTTTCTACTAAAGTAATTGTCACGAATGTTTATTTGTAAATCACCTCTTGTTCACCCGCTTTATACACACTGTATAATATAATTGTTATGCATGCTTCATAGTTAATACAAGTATTATCAAACTGCTAAGCCATCAAAATATTAAGTTTAGGGTTCAATTCCAGACCTTGCAATTATCATTTCAGACTTATTTTCAAAGTCCCTCAACCACCTCTCCTCATATCCTTTGTTACAAAAGTGACTCATGAGTAAAGATTACATACACAAGCAAACATGCATAATAAATCCCTCCAAGTGGAAATTATTATCGTCCCTCAAACAGTTGTGTAATTTAAACTAGTACGGAGTAATATGACAACCAAATCAGAAAGAATTATCATATTATTTAATACAACGAGCAAGAAAATTTATACAGCCATCATTTGATGAAAGTCATTAAAATCAAGCTCTCCATCACCATCAGTATCATATACCCGAATCATGGACGCGCACTCCTTAAAAGACTTAGAATCCCCTAGGCGATACAAAGCCCTTTGAAGCCCTCTAGGAGTGATCCTACCGGATCCCTTTTCGTGCTCGAACATCTCAAACACCTTCTTCATGTCTTCATCCGCTCCCTCCTTACTATCCATGAGCTTAACAAAATCCTTAAACTCGAGCATACCATCGTTGTCTGAGTCAAGCTCATCAATAACCTCTTGGGCCTCTTCCTCTGAGATGATCTCCCCTATGGAGTTAAAATACCTCCGGAGCTCAAGAGCCGTGATCATTCCATCGTTATCCATATCGAAATGTCTAAAGACTTCCTTAAGCTCCTCTTCCCTACTCCTCCCCGTAGGGCCAAAAGGGATGGACGGAGGGGGTAGAGGGGAGCGAGGGGAGCCTGAGGAACTCGATGAGGAGGCCGACGAGTTACCCTTGGACTTCTTTTTGTGGAGGCTTATTCGTAGTCCAACATTTGAGAACCACCTACTTGACCTAGGAATACACTCATATGCCATGTTTTATTTATCTTATTTTTTAAAGTTGTAGACAACGATATATATCTAACAACCTTCTTCCTTGTGATTTCGAGTCATGTCTAAATTATGTTCATATATAGGAATGGAAAAGTGGAAGAGTTACAATCAATATGACAAAAAAAAAGTAGTGGAATAAATTAGGGTAGAAGAAAAAAAATGAGAGGAATTTGAAATGGAAAGTGCTAGGGAAAGAACGTAAGTTGGAAAGATTTGCGTAGGAGTTGTTTTAAGGAAATTGCATGGTAGCTTCGTTTGGGCCAACCCCATGAAATTATCTGACACAACTTAGGCTCCACTTGTTTATGTCAATTTGCCGACTTTCATTTTTATGCATGAATTGTATGCGAAAATGGGATAAATAAATATTGATATTGGCTTATATTAGTAGTACTAATGTACGATTATCATACTTTAAGTTTACTAATGTAAGTTTTGTTGGCCATATTATCCTATATACTTTTGTATATTTTTTGTGACACATAATGTTGTACATCTACCAACTTTTTTGTTATTTATTACTTGGTAATTTGTTGGTGTCTTGGCGATGTTTAGTGGGATTACTTTTAATAAAACTTGTATTTTTCGTATTATTTTACTATGTGTCATGCACTCATGCATTATGAAGGAAAATAGATGGCTAGTTGATAGTAGTCATTGGCAAGTTGGTCGTACGTGCAATTATATTGTGAATTTGCATAAAATCTTTGTAGTTACTCCGTACTACGTATAAGCTTATGACTTAGGAATTTAGGATGGTTGATGGTAGTTGTGGAAAGGTGGGAAGATGAAAGGAAATTGTATTCTTGAACTTGTTAAAGGAGCAACATCGTCATGTTGTACTTTTCATGTATCAAGCCCTATAGTTACATTGCACTTATCATCATATGGGTTAGCTTATCCATTTCTTAATTATTCATAGATCCTCTATATATGTGAATGTTAATTACCTTACTTGGTTAAAATCTTTGGGGAGTGAACGTGTAGTATTCAACCTGGGTTTAAATTTCTTCTACAATGTTTTTGTATCTCTCTTTACACCATAAATAATACTCGTATAGATCCTCTGTGTATAGGGGATTCACCCTATGTGGCTATGTCTGATAATTGATGAAGAAAATGATGAAAATACATATATATACTTTGTATATATGGGTCTAATTTTTTGCTTAAATTGGATTTGCAATGCTTCATAGGAAGACTGTAATCATCAATAAATTATAGTGTGTTATTTTACTGTATACTTCGTATAAATAACTTAGTAATTCAATACGATTATCTTTTTATAGGTCGAAAGTATGTAATATTGTTATTTTCAACTACAATTTTGTTACTTGTTGTAGAACCATACCCTCAGGAAGCATGTGTTAGTCGAAATGGAGTTAAACTAACAAATGATGATCAAGTTTTAACATTTTTTACCTTTTGGGTGATTATGTTTTTTTTTTTCCTCTCACCTTTTGGTGATTGAGCTCACTTTTCTGATACCAAAAGGTGAGGGAAAAAAAAACCATAATCACTAAAAGGTAAAAAAATGTTAAAACTTGATCATCAAATGTTAGCTCAAGGCCTTGTTTTTTTTGAGCTTATGGGCAGAGCAGAGCTGGCAGAGCAAAGCAGGTTTCAGAATTATTATTATTATTATTATTATTATTATTATTATTATTATTATTATTATTATTATTACTATTATTATTATCGCATTATTATTATTATTATTATTATTATTATTATCATCGCATTATTATTATTATTATTATTATTATTATTATTATTATTATTATAAATGAGAAATAACAAAAACCTACAAAGTCAATTGATTTACAAGAAACTAGAGGGGAGCCGAGATATAATCTGGGCCTCCACCCCTCTAGCTATAGCGAACCCGATCCTGTTGAAGATATGAGCAGCTGCACGAGCACCAATATCCTGAGCCCTAGCAAACGCCTGAACCCGCTTCAGCAACGCAACAGCATCCTTCTCTAATATCCCCAATGAAGAAAAGGAGAAAGGAAGAAAACCATAGCCAATTGCCCTGCAACGCTCCCCATACTTGTCCCACTTCCGCTGAGCCGCAGCCGACACAACACGACCAGGAACAAAGTCAGACAACCTAGATTGAGTCAAAGGAGAAGACCCCGTCAAGTTAACACATACATCAAGACCTCTATCCCAGGAATAAAGCAACACATCTGCCGGTCGAAGAGCCCCATCGTTCCCTCCAGTCAACCCAACGTTAACCTCCTTCCTTGCAGAAATCTCAGAGCGAAAACAAATATCAACAAGGGTATCACGAACAACGTTGTGCCGATATTTAATACCCACCATCCCAGCACAAGACACTGCATGATCCCCATAAATATCCCCATCAAAAACCCTAGAACAAGCAGAACACGGAGTAGGAACGGAGAACAAGGGAACACCCAACCGGTAGCAAAGAACACAACGGTAAGTCTTACCATTCATAGTCTGACCCAAACCTGATATCGGGACCGCTCGCAACCAGGCAGATGTGCGATCCCCCTGCTGGGACTTCCATAAGGCGACCTGGCGCGGAGATAAGGAGAAAGTGGATTCTACAGATGCAGTGACCTTCGTGAAATATATATCTGCCAATTTCTTCATGAGGTTGAGGGCAGCGATCTCACTAGGGTTACGCAAAAAGTCAGTCTCCACAGTCCTATTAAAAAGACTAAGAGCGCCATCGAAGACTGGACCTGGACTATCAATACCAGAATTGCGAAGAAGCGAAGTCTGAAGACCAAAAGACTGCAAACGCAACGCAAGGAAAGCATAGTGACGAACATCACCCGCTGAATAGACACCCAATCCATCATAAGAAAAAGGTAAGGTGGCAAGTCGCCATTGCCAATCACCAAAACCTGGCCACGAAGTAGTTACAATGCGCTCCAAAGAACCTCGAAGGGCCACATCAAAAGAAACCTGGGCCGCTTCAAAAAGACAAGGAGGACACGTACGCATAGAAAAGTAGAGTTTTGAAACCCCAGTACACGCACGAAGTAGTAACAGCTCACATTGGGGATCCTTAAGCTTAGCAACAGCATCCATGAGCACAATGGTCTTCGACACTCTCTGCGAAACAAGCTCACCACAGAAAGAGGCATCCGCACTGACAAGACCACCAAGCAACTTAACACCATAAACAGGACGAGCAATATCTGGGGAAAGACACCGGCCAAACGGCTACGTGGGTCCTCCGTGGGCCAGAAAACTTCCATTTTCTCAACGTTAACATGGAGGTCGAGACAAGGTCCCTCCACCAAAATCAACTCCATGACCTTCCCTACCACCAAGGTGTCACCAATAATAGCGCCATCATCCAAATACCAAGCCTGCAAACATAAGTCGAAATAATCCCTGATTCGACAAACCAATTGATGGAGCACCAAAGCAAAAAGCAAAGGGCCAAGAGGATCACCCTGCTGCACACCTTGACATGACCTTAAGGTATGCTCCCCATTAGGGGTGAGCAAGACCGGGTACCCGGTCATATTTGCAATACCCGGATCCTGAACCGGTTATAACCGGGTCCCAAGAATTGGAACTGGTCCCGGAACCGGTTAATACCGGATCCAAATTTCTTGGAACTGGTCCCGGACCCGGTAGGAACCGGTTCCAAAATCGGGTACCCGGTATTATTTCAAATCAGCTTGAATTTGAGACATAGTGAGATAGAATATTGAGTATGAATGCAAATCAGACACTTCTACATACTATGAGTTTAAAGCTATAATCTTTTGGACTATAGTTAGCAAGTTTCTGCATCATACTATATCAAATTAAAGTAAAATCACATCATAATGCTATAATCACTCTCATGTTCATATAAATGCGCAATATCAAGAAATTAAAGTAATGCAATTTTTGATTTGTTAATTCTTCATCTGACCGAGAGAATCAGGGAGTTGATTCTTTAATAAGGCATTACACAAATACACAGTACACACTAACTATCTCCAAAGAAAATGCAAGCAGCAATAAACAGTACCAGAGATCTACATATACAAAATGAAAGAGACCGCCGTTCGGTACCGGAGAACACCGAGAGAATCAGGGAGTTGATGAGAACGAAAGAGAGGATGAGATTTTGAGGAGAACGAAAGATAGGATGAGATTTTTAGAGGAGAACGAAAGAGGAGAACAGAGAACATCGAGAGTGAACAGAGAAGAACGAAACACCCTAGAATGAATGGATGAAATGAGGAGCTGAGTGGCTGACAGAAACCCTAGCAGAAATGAATTGGATGAAATGGGCCTAATGTTGTACTGGACTGTGGATTGTTGGGTTTTTTTTAAAAAAAAATAATTTTTTATAACTAAATCAGTACTGGTTCCGGGTACCCGGTTTGTCTGGATCCGGGACCGGGTACCCGGAACTGGAATTGGCTTAAACTGGGTACCCAGTGGGTACCGGGTCCGAAATTTTAGGACCCGGTCCCGGAACCGGTTACAACCGGGTCCGACATTTTGGACCCGGTCCCGGAACCGGTGAAACCAGTTCCGGGTCCAGACCCGGCGGATCCTTACCGGTTCCGGGTCCGATACCGGGTACCCTGGGTCTTTGCTCACCCCTACTCCCCATAAAACAGCCTGGCTGGAGTAGAGTAACAGAATTCAACCCAACGCGAGAGATCTGGACAACGGAGACGGACCTCACGCAGTAAAGCCGTACGATCAACCAAATTAAAGGCATTCCGGAAATCCACTAGCAACATAGAGAGGCCAACATCACCACCACGAGCCTCAACCAAACGATTAACAGCATGAAAAATAGCCTCACTACCCGTCGGCACACCAACACCAAACTGAAGACCTCCTAAATAGTTTCCCAGACGCGGACCAATTAAAGAAACCCCAACCTTTGAAACCAGACGCCTCCAAACAGCACCCACAGCAATAGGTCGAATACCACCACCAGGCTTAACAAGTGGCGTGAGAGGAGCACTGGCGATGTATTCACCCAACACAGCAGGACATTTCCCAGCGAGAAAGAGATTATTATTATTATTATTATTATTATTATTACTACTACTACTACTACTACTACTACTACTACTACTACTACTACTACTACTACTACTACTACTACTACTACTACTACTACTACTATTACTATTACTATTTTTATTTTTAATATTATTATTATTATTGTTATTATTATTTTTACTACTACTACTACTACTACTACTATTATTATTATTATTATTTGATTTTTTTTTAGATATTTTTACTTTTTATTACATTAGAAAATGTGTTAAATAATATAAAATAATAATTATTATCATTAAATATTAGTTATTATTATCAGTTAATATTATATATTAATTATTATTATTATTATTATTATAAAATATTAATTATTTTTATTAAATATTAATTATTATTATTATCTATAAATATTATTTATTATTATTAAATATTAATAATAATAATAATTATTATTTTTATTAAATATTAATTATTATTATTATTATTAATTATTATTTTTAAGTAGAGTAGAGTAGAGTATAGCAAATTTCAGCAGGGCAGAGAGAAGAACAGCTCAAAAGAATATAACCTAACTTGTCAAAAATGTTAAAACCAGAAGTATTTAAGACATTCACAACCATTGGCTCGGTCAACAAGGCCCACAATCTGAGTGAATGTTATTGGGCCACAATACTCACATAGTCCAAACTTATGGTCATCACTAGTAGACGCAATTTGCTACTCCATAAAATTTGGGTCTCTTAAATTGGACTACCCATTTTGAGGCCCAATTATTTGCAAGTCACTTTCTATCTCTCACAGAATGGCCAGAACAGAAGTTTAAACATTTTTTTTTTAGGCAGACGGAGCATATATTGTTTAGAAAATGTCCAAGTCCGCTAAAGTTAAAATACTTTGAAGAAAAAAATTCAAACGTACATACTTGAAGTTTACACCCGTATCCTACCTTGCAACAAGATGCGCAACGGTATTACATGCTCGTTTTACATGAGAAAATAAACATACATCAAACCAATTCCTATCAACACTAATATCATCATAGACAATAAAGATAGGAGAAAAGCCTTGCGCTTATCTTTTATAGGTCGAAAGTATAAATAACTTAGTAATTCAAAGCGATTATCTTTTTATAGGTCGAAAGTCTGTAATATTGTTATTTTCAACTACAATTCCGTTATTTTTTGTAGCACCATAACCTCGGGAAGCATGTGTTAGTCGAAATGGAGTTAAGCTAACAAATGGTGATCAAGTTTAACATTTTTTACCTTTTTGGTGATTATGTTTTTTTTTTTTTTTCATTCACTTTTTGGTGATTGAACTCACTTTTCTGATAGAATAAATTAAATAACACTTCAAAACATAGTCACCAAAAGGTGAGGAAAAAAAAAATCACTATCTGAGTGAATGTTATTGGGCCACAGTACTCACATAGTCCAAACTTATGGTCATCACTAATTCACAAGTAGACGCAATTTGCTACTCCATAAAATTTGGGTCTCTTCAATTGGACTACCCATTTTAAAGCCCAATTCTTTGCAAGTCACTTTCTATCTCTCACAGAATGGCCAGAACAGAAGTTTAAACATTTTTTTTTTCGTCGGAGAAAGTTTAAACATTGATACATATCTTTCATTTTTTTCTTTTATAGTTCATTCTAAAGTTTATGTTTGGCGATGTACAAATTTAAATATTAAGTGTTTTTTTATTATACATTATTAAAAAAGTATACAATCAATATTGATATTGGAAATATAAATTGTAAATAACGCTATAATATATTAATATTTGTTTAAATATGTTAATAAAAATAACTATCAAAATTAAGTATGCGAATATTGCATGCTACAGAGGTATAAAACAATTATATAGGCTATACTAAGATTGTAACTTGTAAGAGTCTTAGTGGTACACTAGTAGTGTCTCACCATTTTCCAAATTAAAAAGTATACGAAATAAACAAAAAATAGAAGCATGCATTGGATTCGCAATTGTCAACTTCCACCAACTTAGTAATTTTAGGATCTACATTTAAAAAAAAAAAAAAAAACATAGTTAGGATCTACATTTTAATTAAGGGTTATTCTATAGTACGTACAAATTAAAAGAACATTCAGAATTTCAGAGTAATATTTACGTAACCTACCCGTATCATTCTAATTTTGCACATCCCCTCGATTAATCAACATCCTTATTTGATTTCTAACCACTTTCTTCTTTTAGATGATAAGTGGCCAAAGTGGGTTAATTGAACCGAGTAGTACTTTTGAATATCCCTTTAAAATACGAATATCCCTCTTGTAGTAATTTTATTTTATTTTTTCGAGGAAAATTCCTCACGTAGTACTAAGGAGTAATGACACGTACTATTCGAAGTTCGAGATACGAATGTCCTTATTGATTCGTTCTAACAAAGTAACAAGTTGTAGAAGTAAGACTGATCAAATTTCTGATTTGTCCTTTCCTGTGGCAATTGTCTGAATTGCGGTATAACATGGAAAGGAAGTTTAGTTGAATAAAAATACGTTAACCAAAACTAAAAAACAAAGATAGGACGTAAATTAAGCTAATTAATCATTTAATCATGTAGGAATTTTTTAAATGATTAGTGTGTATTCCATACGTACTTTATAGTATCAGATATATCATCTACATGTATGATACATATAAATCTTTATTATTTGTTTAATTAAATCTGTTCTAAATGAACAAATAACCAAATACTCCCACATAATTTTTAAATTCATGATTCGGAATCGGATTGCAAGCTCATCATTGACAAACTGTCAAAGGGTGCTTTGTTCTCGGCTGATGTTGACAAGGTTCTTGGTGATATTATTCTCATGTGCTCCAAATTTAAAACTGTCTCGTGGTCTCATGTCAAGCGTGACGGCAATTATTGTGTTGCGCATTATCTTGCTAAGCTTATTTCTTTCGGTACTGAGCATCTAGGTTAAGCATTATATAGTTAAGCTTATCCCTTTCGGTACTGAGCAAACCTAGGTTAATCATTGTCTCCAAGAGGTTGCTCCTAATATACTCATGAATCGTATTGCTTCTAATGAATATATAAAAGCTTAGCTTGTCTTCAAAAAAAAAAAAAAAAAAAAAAAAAAAAAAAAAAATACCGTAGTATTATGGAATTAACAAAATACATAAATAATTGTACATTCAAACGTAAAATGGACACGGCCACAATGTTATGAGTATCTTTGTTTCATTAAAAAAAAAAAAAAAAATTGTAAGTATAGTCTAGCTAGAAGATACTTGCATATTTGCATGTTGACAAGTGCTAAAAAGAATAAACATCGATCCCGCATTGGCTGTTACTGCTTAAATGCAAACTGCAAAGAGAGGGAATAGAAGACAATTGAAACACGAAGACAAAGAGACATAATTCGAGAAAGACAGGGTGGCGATAGCAAAAGGTACAGATTGCAGCGAACCGAGGCCGCTACTCACACGCGTCGTCTTTATAATCGACTCTATCCTTGGCCTTTTTCATCATAATCATGTCATCCTTCTCATCCTACACCTCATCATTTGCCTTTTTCGATCTCTACTTTCGATTACATTACTAACTTTAATCCGGAGTATCATTTTTTTTTTTGGAAAAGTAAAAACGTTATTCATTTACTTTATAATTAACAATAGATTAAGAATAGCTCAAGTGGTTAGAGCTGCCCTTTCGAGTTCAAAAAATCAATTCTCATAAGCCGGTTTTATGGTTCTCTAAACGATAATAAAAAAAATTAAAAAAAAAATACATGCACTCTATAGTTAACAGTGTTTACTACAGAAATCATTTTAATTTAAGAAAAAATTGATTTGGTTACTCAAAATCACTCAGATTGGGTGAAAATTCAAATGTTGTAGTAATCCATTTAATATACGGCGCAAATATTTTTGTATACATCTGATTTAATAATATTAAATATTAATGCATATTGAATAGTAAGGTAAATTTTATGCAATTTGGGTTAGCGTTTAGCCTTTTTGAAATAAATTTAAATCTAATATGATTTTGATGTAAATGGGCAATATAGTAAGTTTTACATAAGGTAACTTTATTACCTTTTTTTTTTTTTTTTTTTTTTTTTTTTTTTTTTGAAAAGTAACATATCACCTTCACTTATTGAAATTTGATTTTTACTTACTAAAAGAGGTAAATTATCAATAAATCATAGATAATTTTTATTTATATGGAGATAACCTTTAGCTATATTAAAATTACTTTTGATTATTTTAAAGGAAATTTTACAACGGATGTAAAATATTTATTGCAAACTCGACTTTCTTAAAATATTACGGAGTAATATAGAATCACATGAACTTTTTACCTAGTACTCGGTCTGTATCACTAAGGCGAATGAATGTTGCCACATTTAGACCATTTGGTCCTTATATAGAACTATCATGGGATAGAATTATGACTTATGAGGTAATGTTGTACATGTATAGTGACGGTATCTAGCTCCAGATTCAGAATATAAAATATCAGGTAAGTTTTATCATTTTAATAAAGCATTGAACTTTGTTATAATTTGTGGTTATATTCATGGTAGTGTATGTATGGCATCATGTTCTCTTATTACAGTTTTCAGACAACACAATTTCTGAAAGTTTTGTCATGAATATAGTCTCTCATTTATTTCAAAAATTATCAAATTATTACTCCGAATTTCATGATACAGTATTATGATGAAGAAAAAAAGTCAAACGTTAATTTGTGACTGTAGGAATTCCGTGAGTCATCATTTATTACAGCCTTACATGGCAATTTTAGTTTGAAGTCACGGTGGCGTAGTGGCAGTAAATACTAGTATAATATGGAGTAAGTAGTTTTTGCAACCTCTAGGCTCTAGCAAATAGCAATGAGTAATTGATCAATATTGCTTCCTTGTTAAAGTATTGATACTATACTTGAAACCATAACATTGTGTAGTTGTGTTTATTAGAGTAAACTTAACATTACTTCAATGATCGATAATACTGTAACATTTAAACTATTTAATAATGTTCAACCTATACAAGTAATATGATTCTATGAAGTACGAAGTTTATTTTAATACTAACAGTGTGTGATAATGAAGACATAAAGTTATAGCACAACAATCTGTGTGATAATAAAGTTATAGCACAGAAATCTCTCTCTTCAATTGTTTAATAGGTTAGTTAGGTGTTTTTTTTTTGTTCTACCCGATTCACCCTTTGGGCTAATCCGAATTTGGGGATCAGTTTTGAATGATTAGGTTCCAATCCCCTCCCAATTGTTATTGCGGAGGATTATTGACTAATCATCTTGGTGGAGTGTATGTATGTATGTGCATGCATGTATTAGAACTTCTGGAGAGATGAAGAAGTTCTTCTAATGCTCTGATGATCTGATCCTCTTATAGTACACTCTATTAGTGTAGTGTCCCTCATATCCATAATATTTCAGCATAGATGTGAGATTACTTATAATCTTTAGCTGGATCTCTAATAATTACGACGAAAGATTACTCAACAATATTTTAGAGTTCTTCTATATAATGTACTCTTATATTTTTCATACAGTGGAATTTTTGGGTACTCATCATCCATGAGTTTTTTTTTTTTGCCAAATTTCTAACGTTAATTGTGTGTCCCTCTTTATTCTTTTTATTGCCTTATTTATTTCTAATTAATCTTCTCTATCTCTACATCATTTTTTATTTTACTACGCCGTCACAACCCTACAATTTAAAATACAAATTAGGAGTCTAGAACAATTGACTAGCTATCAGCTTTAAGTTTAAGCATGCATGAGGCAATGGTCGAATCTCCCTAAACTCATTTTAGAAGGAATTTCTCAAAATATATATGAAGTACGTAATATCATACAAGTATATTAAAAAAAAATAATAATTAATACCAACAAAATACCTTAATGGGTGACACTTACTTGCATTCAATAAATTGAATCAATTTAGCAAATTTATGTTTTGCCATTCAATGTTAATATCATTATTATTATTATTATTATAAATGTAACACAACCCTGTTATTTTGAGCTGCTGTAGTCTGTTCTGCTCTGCTCTGTTCGACTCTGCTGAACCCTGCTCTGCTAAGTATTACGGAGTTATAATTTGCTGACACCTGCTCTGCTCTTTTAGAAACTCAAAAGAACAAGGTCAAACTATTCCTTTGTTACATAAAATTTTGACCATTTAAAATATTTCATACTCCCTCAGCTCCATATTTTTTGACCTTTTTATCTTTGTCCCTTTTGGCCAAAATCTAGTCCCAAAATGATCATCCCATATTAGGATTATTAAATATCCTCTCATTTGCAATAATATTTGTGCAAAATTAATTATTTTGTTTTCCATTTACTTTTATTACTTTCTCTCTCTACATATTTACAAACTCCATGGAAATTTAACTTTCCAAAGTACATTTACTATCTCTTTTACTTTCTTGATTCCCGTGAAAATTGCCCATAAGGGTCGAATTTCAAGGGGCGGAGGGAGTATAATGTTTTTTAATGTAAAATTCATCGCATCAACATGGATTTATATTTTAAAATAGTAATTTTTATAAGTCAAAAGCTAACGAACGCCTCCGGGGTGTTGGATAAGACAACTAAAAGTAGAAATATTAATTTAAAATGAACATTAATTACACCGATCAACGCGTGATTTTGTCATGCATTCCCAAATTAATACCACTTTAGAAAGTATTTTAAATGCTTATCAAACGCCCCAGGGGCGTTCATTAGTAAGATCCTTTTTATAAAGGCTAACTTTTATATGTGGTTGGCCACACCGTGTGGTAGGAGTTACCTAAGTTAGTCGGTCAGGGGTTAATTGAGGGGTTCCATCAGAGGATATTCGAGGGGTTTGGTTAGGGGTTACTTGGTCAGGGGTTACTTGAAAAGTTACTCAGTTAGAGGTTACTCGAGTTAATCGTTCAGGGGTTACTTGAAAAGTTACTCGGTTAGAGGTTACTCGAGTTACTCGGTCAGGGGTTACTTGAAAAGTTACTCGGTTAGAGGTTACTCGAGTTACTCGGTCAGGGGTTACTTGAGGGGTTCGGTCACGGGTGACTCGAGGAGTTATTCGATCAGGAGTAACTCGAGTAACCCTTGACCAAGTAACCCCTGACCAAGTAACCCCTGCCACACAGAAAAAATCCCCTTTTACAAATAAGTAATCACCCTATAATAGTTAACCAAATATATTAATTAGTCAAAATGAAACAATGATAATCGGAGTATTAAAAATTGAATGCGATAAAATATTATTCCTTCCATACGTAAACAACATTTCTCATTTACAACATACCTACAAAAATATTTCTTTCCATCTATGGGTGATCCTATTATTTACCAATCCACCATTATAGCCTATTATCAATTTAAACTTAGTCAAATATTAAAACTAATATATGTCGTTTCCTTAAAAAAAAATGTATATATTGTGTTTAAACCGTATAAATTATATTCATTTTTTTTATAAGTTTTAAAAGAGACACAAAGACAATGATGTACATATGTTTAGTTTTCAACCTTAAAACTTTAACCAATTAATCATACTGGGATCCGCTATAAATTACACCCCATAGTCCATACGTACATTCGTAGGACATGCGGAGTATTATATTATTTAAAATAATAGACTAAATAAGTAAGCCACAACTCAAGTGCTGTATAAAATCACACCCATTCACACAAGTTTGTACAAAAGGAGGAGGAACGAAAAGAGAGAAAATGAAGGCGAAATACAGGGGAGCGTCTTCAAACAGAGCAATATACTGTTGGAAAGAGAAGAAACCATGTTCGAGATGGGTTCAGAAATACTTCAAAGATTGCCTTTGTAATGTTAGAGATGATCTTTCCTTTGGTTTTGGTATTATCAGTCTAATAGCTTGGGCTGTTGCCGAGGTTCCTCAAATCATCACTAATTTCCGCACCAAGTCTAGCCATGGTGTTTCTCTTCTCTTCCTCATTGGTTGGTTTCTTGGGTATGTAATTCTTTCACTTCTCTCTTTTGCTCCTAAGATGGTAAATACTCCATCTATTCGAAAGTTAATGTCGGCGTTGATACTGTAATTTGAACTAGTCAGTGTCGTTACAGTAGTCTAATTCAATATAAGACAGGGATCGAGTAGTATAAAACCTATTTCTAGGCCTCGTAGTCAGACATATATGTAAGGAAACAACAAACTAGTAGAACGCTCCATCCGGGGGAACAAGGATGCACCTACCATATTTCAAAACGGAAAAACAAAATCATTTCTGTTATCTATGCAATAGTAGTGGCAGTAATTTATTAAGATCTTACTTAATTAAGAGTAACGAGTACTAATTATTTTTGTATACATAAAAGGTAGGTATATAAAATATGATATAGCTTTTGTTTTGAGTGTGACAAGTTGCATTTGTGCATGTAACAAATTCATTTTTTTTTTTTTTTGAGGAAACACAAATTCATTTTTTTAATGATTGTTTTCAGAGACATATTTAATTTAGCGGGGTGCCTTCTGGAGCCGGCTACGGTGAGTAATCTTCATCCCTAGATATTCCTTATTTCAAGCTTTGAACTTGGACTTCATTATTTTTACTTTTCATTTTATTTTGAACTTCGGTATTCCATAATTATTTACTACGCTGATATTCCCTTTGTTTCATATTGTTCTTTCTACTTGAAATTTTTTTGTTAGACAAATTAAATTAATCAAAGGAGGAAAAGTAAAATAAAATCGAAGGAGTAACAATTGCTCCGTAAATTATACAGTACTTATATTTTGTAACATTGCAATAAATTATTTAGGTATGAAAGGAGTAATAGTCCATGTATTCCGTACCATATTAAAGGCAAAATAGCATACGTTGGGAAGTGAAAGCTTATAAGAGTATATGTTGTCATGTTAGCAGTTGAGTGTTGACATGATGACATTTACGCTTACACCAAATAAGTTAAAAATAATTTACCTCTCTTATGTTATTTCCTACGTTATTTTCTTCTTTCCCTAAATAATTTTGTGTTTTAGTGCTTAAAAAATATCATGATCATGTATACTAATAAAGATTTTGTTATAATTATTGTTTGAATTCTTAATTTGTCGAAATATGTGTCCATGTTTGGCGTTACGGCTGAAGTATTTTGCTGCTTTCATTTGTTTGGTTGTTAACTAAATTAAATTTTGTTTGTATGTGATTTTGCAGCTGCCAACCCAGTTCTATACAGCTTTGGTTAGTATCTCGTTATTCTCGTCCTAACTCCTCAGATTTCACTACTGTACTTATTTTGGATACAAAAAAAATAAAGGTCATTTAAATTGTTATGTTAGCATGATTAAAATTTAAAAGAAATTAAAATAGTTGAGTCAAGAATGTCCCCTACATAAATGTTTTTATCCTTCTTGACCGCTTCAAAAATCAAATCTGTACTATAGGAAGTATTCCCCTAGGATTTAGAGAATATTCTTTTTAATTTAAGGTATTTTTTTTATTTTTGTGCCAAAATGCTCAGATGGATTCTAACGTAGTATTATAACTTTTAACTACCACAGTTTTTTAAAATGAACGGTTGAGATTATTTGTGTTTTGATTTATTTTTAATTAGTAATATTAATTAAAAATAATTTTTTAAATAATTTTAAATATATTTTTATCTTCTAGAAACTATTCTTTAATATTTTTGAAATTCTAGAAATAAAAATATATATAAAATAATTAAAAAATAATTTTTTAATTAAAATTACTAATTAAAAATAAATCAAAAAACAAATAATTTCAGCCGTCCATTTTAAAAAATTGTGGTGGTCAAAAGTCATAAGACTACATTAGAATTATCACAAAATGCTCACTCTATGTTACTAGACAGAACGATGCACTCGGTCCCGGGCGTCGCGCATATCACTCATGAGATAATTTGATTCTACTGGACCAATAATGTAATAATTATCAAATGATGCATTCATATGGTTTATAAGCAAATTATAAAAATTGAGATGTTTATGATGGGATTATAGTCAAATTCAATAGGTTTAAGCTATAGTACCTCATTTGCCACCTTTGTTATGTACATAAACAATTAAGGATTTTAATTACCTGCTATTTTGGGTTGCTACATGAACTTATATGCATTCCGAATTGAAATAATGGAATTGATACATTATAATTTTCGCAGTTTTACACAATTAGCACAATAGTGCTAGTGTTGCAGAGCGTGTACTATGATTACTTCTATTCGTGGTGGAAATGTCGTCATGATAAAGTCCATAGCGAGGTAATTTATATGTTACATTTACGTACTGTCTGAGTGTCTGTAATTATTTGTACGTGTGGGAAAATAAATGTTGGTTAGATAATGCTGATAATATTATAGGCTGATCAAGAAGTGAAAAAACCACTGAATCCGAAGCCAACAGATCAGGCAACTATCCCAATTCCGAGTTCTCCAGTAAGAGCACCAACACGAAGATACTACATGTACGTAAATTAGTAGATAATCCTAGACAATCAGCTAGCTAGCTAGCATCCAAACATGTTGAACTAAAAGATGAGCTGAATATATATATTATCTGTGAAATTGAAATAATGCAGGTCAGCAAGGTCTCTAGCTGGGAGTGACACACCCCCATTCCGATCTTATCTGAGGTCGGGACCCAGGAGCGGTCCCTCAGCAGTGGGGCTCGACGACCACTCATCTTCAGATGATGAAGAGACTAATCCTATTCCCATACCTGCTAAGAGAGGTACCACAGGCACTAGCCTACCGCGACAAATTCCACGTCCTGTAAGTTTTCACTTCTTTTTCTAAATATTTTAGGTTTAGTCGTTTTGCCACTTGTGTATATTTTCTGGTGCACATTCATGAACTAATTTGTACTCCAGCTTAGCTGCTTATGAACTTAAAAAACAAGTCATTTTCATTATCTTGCTCACTTTGTATTTCCTATGCTTTATTTACGAAAGTACCCTTTATGCATATATATATTGACAATAATGTCAAATGTAGTCCAAGGTTTTGCATGAAAACAATCATGAAATTATTGGTCCCCATAACATTATAATTGACACATTGGTGCTATGGAGGTTGTCTTAGTCAGCTTCTTATAGGACCCGTAACTTGAATGTTTTTGAAAAGTTGTAGCAAAAAAGTGCAAAACTCCGTTTGTTAGATTTGCTGAAGATGTTTGTTATCTGCAAGCCTCGTATTGCACCTAAGATTTTGTATGTTGATTGATTTGAGTGTTATTGACTTAAGTGGATTGACATTAGAACGTATCGAGCATTTTGTCTAATAATTAAAAATATAATTATGTGGTCACTCCAAGCTACGTTGTCCTCAAGTTGGTGTGAATATGTGATCGATGATTGTAATGACTAAAAACAAAAGAAACTTATTGAGAAAATTAAACATAATGCAGCCTAAGATAATGAGGATTAATACTACAAGATCATGTAACATTCTCATTATGCCATGAATCACACAACATTTTGTTAGAACTATTTTCTATCATATATAGCATACTCAGTCCCACAGCATCTAATTTCTGTAATTCTTTGTCCACTGTCTTTTGTTCAGGCTGCTCGAGGAGCAATGGTGGCCGTGTCTGTTAACTTGCCAAGTGGGGGCAATGCATTATCAGAAGCTTACAGGGGTTTTACAGGGAGGAGGATGTTGTTAAGCGTACGCCTATTCATTTCCAACAACATATAATTGCTAAACTTAACTCGTACTTGTGATATTGTACAATATGAGACATTATGAGCTTATTGAGACTAATCTATATATGCAGCAGGAACATGCTTCTGAACACAGTGCAGTGGGCCAGTGGTTGGGTTGGTTGATGGCTGCTATTTACATGGGCGGCCGGATTCCTCAGATCGTTTGGAATGTGAGCCATACTTCCTAATACTAAATCATTTTACACTGCTTGATTTTATTTTAATTTGTTCCTGCAACACTATTTGATACTAACAAGCATTGCTGTCTTTTATTGACCAGATTAAAAGAGGAAGTGTGGAGGTAATATTTGTCATGGGACCTTATTAACACTTATTTAAATCAGATGTAACGTATAGCTCCCCTTATCCTGTTTTTATGATGGATAACTCTGCTGTCATATGCTTTTGTAGGGCCTGAATCCACTGATGTTCATGTTTGCACTTATCGCTAATGTCGCCTATGTTGCAAGGTATTCTTTCTGACTCCTCGCTAGTTACTATAGGTAATAATGAGCTTAGCATACTCATGAGCTACTTAATCTCAGCTCCAAAAGCCCGTGAGTCGGCTTGAACATATAAATGTTAAGAAAATGAGTTATAGTAATAATACATATTAGTAAGATCCATATTAATTAATCTCTCTTTTTATAGGCAAAAAGTTAAAATTCTGAATACATAACTTCAATTCAAAGAATTTTTCCTTTTGTTGGAGCTTGTGAATCAGGCTGAGTCTACTCAAGCTCTTGTTAAATAATGTTTCAAGCCTGAAGTGTATGTGCTTGACACTCAAACCCTAGCTCAAGCTCGGATCAGTTTGTTATCACCCCTACTTGTTACTATATATCTCAGTTTCACTGTTTTTGGTCAAACGTTCTAAAAGTTCACCCTACATTACTTCTCTATACCAAATGCAGCATATTAGCAAGACATACAGAATTCGAAGAAATCAAAGCCAACATGCCTTGGTTGCTGGATGCTGTCGTTTGCGTGGTGCTTGACTTATTTGTATCCTTTATTTTACCTTGGTTTTAAATTTCAATATCTGTTTTCATTTCTAGGAAATCTGACAACTAATAGCCCAAGGTCTTGAATCATACTGATGTATGAATACGTGTTGGAAAAACAGTTTGTTATGCCTTGACACTTCTTCTTTTCAAGATAATCATGCAGTATGTGTACTACAAACACATGCGAAAGAGGAATACTAGGGAGGAAGACCAGGATTTCTACTACGAGGAAGCGCCAAAGCCAATTGTATCCTAGCTGTTGCATTACATATACAACCGTTAGAAAGACGAAATTTGAGCTTTTAATAGGATCTGAGGATCATTAGTAACTGTATTCTTGCTTCCTGCATCTATGTCTAATGTCACTACGCTAACGGTGTTTAATGTTCTGTATATGCTAACAAACTATGATGAACAAACTTATCATAGTTTTTCTGGTGTTTGTATACAGTTCGCTCACAGCCATTAAGTCAAAAATTTTAGATGCTTGTTAAGTATTTTTATACTCGGGCTTTGTAGCACCACCTTTGTGACTATCTATGCCGAATGAAGGGAGTAGTTACTACATAAATAGTCTTTCTAATGTAAGCTTAACAATTGGCATGTAAGTACGTAACAACCATACAGATTGAACCTTTCATTCAAATGTGTACCTTTACACGTTTTCTCTTGTTATCAACAAGTTGATGACAACCAAGCTCATTTTTGTATTTCTACAACTTCAATAGTAGATCGGATGTTACTTGTAAAAATAACAAAACTTGCGTATACATATAGTATGTTATATGCATCCTAACATCCCTACCTAGTATAGATGATAGAAAGTACATAAAAAGGTTTTTTTTTTTTTTTTTTGTTTTTTCAGGAATCAAGTAAAAAAGGTATCTGCAATAAGTCATAAGGGGCCCAAAGTGAGTCCAATGGGCAGGGCCGTTTAGCATCTAAACGGGCCCAAGGCTTACCTTTACCACTCCAATGTAAAAGACTAACTGGGCCTGGATGTAGGTCCCTACAAAGCCCACGAAAGTTATCGCCACCAAGCCCATGTTGGTTCCAACGATGATCAACTGGGGCTATTTTCCCAGCAAAAACCAATAAAAAAGGTGGTAATGAGCCCAATTCATAAATCCTCATTCTTTTTTGTAATTCCATCCATTCTGTAATTTTTGTTGTGTAATCTCCATTTCTCCATCTCTCTAAATCAATCACCATCACACCTGTCGAAATTTTTGTGGGCGAAAATATCATCGTCAGCTGATATGAAATTAACTCTTTTGTCTTTCACCTAACAACTTTGTACAAGTATATATTTATAATCCAACCTACTAAAGCAATATGGGGTTACATGATAAATTGAAGGTGACAAAATTTACATAGATGTAAGATCTTTTTTTTTTTTTTTTGACAGAGATGTAAGATCTTTCTACTTACTAGGTTTATGTTGTTTGTAGAGTTGTAAAGAGAAGTTGTCCATGACTTAGAGTTCACAATTTCGGCTCTCTATACATATATTACACTCTAATAGAACCTAAAATCGTTCTAAATATATGGAGCATATAACAAACACGTACCACTTACTTACAAGTTACAACTAACATAGATAGATCAAATAAAAGTTCAAAATAGTAGCTAGGCCTAAATAAAGTTTTTTTTTTTTTTTTTTTTTTTTAATATAGTTAGATAAAACTATATAAATATGAATAGAATTATGTCATGCAGCATCACCAATCACTAGTCAATCTATATCGTAGTATAGATTATATACGTTACTTTTGAACCCATAATTTTCTTTTCACGTAGGACACTTCCCTTCCCACTAGAAAATATCTCAACACTAGTTGATGTTCAATAATTGACAAGAGAACTTAACTCCAATCCTACATGAATTGTCTTTTAATTGACTTTTTATGCATGGCTATCTAACATATGTTCAAGCATACCCATCAACAACAGTAGTAACAAAATTTCTTCAATAGTTATACCGATATAAATCCGTTACATCTAGTAATCCGATTGTCAATTGTTGAAATATTCCTTGAACTAATCTTTTTATTCATTCGAGTGACTTAGCACGAGTATCAGATGGACAAATTTATATAATAAACTCTTAATTTTATCGTACATTTTCTTCAAAATCATAGATAGCTTATCATGTGTTTAGAAGAAACATTCGATCCCCTAGTTTCTTAATCGTCCAATGTTCTAACAAATAGTAGGAGATTACTACTATTATTAGAACTTTTGCCAACAGCTTATCAAAGGTGGTATACAACTCTTATCGCATTATTCCTGTAAAGCAGAAGTTATAGATTCCCAACTCTCTGAAATGATAATATCACCAACTAGCTAGAGCCTAAAACACTATCGTACAAGCATCTCCAAGCCCCCCTCATAAACAATCATATCAACCTAAAATCTTCTTTCCAATTACAGTTTCTTCTTTAACCTTTTAACTCTATATACCTTGAGGTACACCCAATCTATTACTTATTTTGAAAAATAAAAACGAGCATAAAGAGCATATAATACTTGCCTAAAAAAGAACAGAGGGAATATAATCTCAGTAACATTTATTAGAGCACTTGTAACATTATTGAAATATGATGTTCTAATGTGTCAAAAAATTAAATATGCCATCTACAATTGACGTAATAGAATTTAGCATAGAATATTTATTTTATGTCTATCAAAACTTTGGCACCCTTACTAAAAAGGCTGAGTCAATACTTAATTAGATTTAGTACTTGTATGATTAATTGAAGGGATAAAATCAATGTATTAATTACTTCAATTCGGAATCTAATCTATGTTAAAATAAAGACGGATCCGCAATTTCGCACTCAATAGTCGTGTGTGTTGCCTTAATATGTGCAGCTAGTCAACTTATTAAGTGTACCGTATTTTGCTCTCCTCGACTTTGTTAAATTGTACTAAGTTGTAATTTATTTTTGCTAAACTTAACTTATTGTTTGTGATTTTTTTTCTTCTTATATTCGATGAAAACTTATTTTAATTAGTCGAGTGGTACAGATTCGTATTTGTAGCAAATAAATCAAAAGGTAAAGATGTTACAAAAAAATGGCATACCTGTATTAAAGTAGCAAGCTTTTCTGCCTTCAAATGTCATAGACAAAGCAGGATTAGCCCAAAACGACGGCGTAAAATACGTTCTGAAATTAGCGTTACAATATTCGGGAGCAGCCAAAACAGCGGTTTCTCCAAGAGAAGTAGCAGCAAGTTTACCAATATCATCAACCAAAACAACATCATTGTCAAGATACACCACGCGCTTCACACGCTCCGGCAAAAGGGCAGCTAAGTAATTCCTCGCGTAGTTTAACGGACAGTCGAGGGATGACCGTATAGACGTGGATATAAGACCGGCAACATTGGCATCATCCAATGAGTACATGTAATAAGTGAGGTAAGGAAAGGAGGTGGGTATTGTACGATTGAGATCACGACTCGTGGCGGTGGAGGAGACCGATATGAAGTGGAATCGGAGGTTATCGGGGCAAGTGGAGTGGTGGAGGATTGATAAGATCGCGGCCATAGAGCCACGGAGGTACGTGGCATCTAGGGTCATTGCAATGTGGACGGTTTGATCATTGTTTATACAATTTGGGGAGTTATAAAATTTAGGCGCTTCTTTGAATTCAAGGGCGGAACTAAGTTCAATGGATGTTGAAGAGAATGACAGTAAGAATATGGTGAGAGAGAGTGTTACGAGTTGAGTCATAGTTACATGACTTGATTAACAAGTGAGGAAGTTGTGTAAGTAGTGTAGTGTGAAATGATTAGTGATAAAAGTATAAGTAAGGAGTACAAGAAGAAGTATAAAAAGGGAAAGGGGGGAAAAAAAGGAAAAGAGATGCTTAGGTGTTGAGTGGTGTTTGTTGCAAACTTTAGCTTTGAATGCGCGTACATGAATAGGGAGGTCATTTGGTTGAGGAAAATGAAAATGAAAGGGCGGGCCAATTCATCAAGAAATGTGGACCAATGGGTTGTTTACTAGTCAAAGCTTTTCATGATCTTTGTAAATGTAAACATGTTCATTTCTTTTTGCTTATCATCTTTTGGAGTATTTGATGGTGCATTACTAGTTTTTAGTTTTTATCAATCCTCCGCCATTGTAGTAATTTGATGGTGCATTACAAGCTATTAAAAGAATTAGCCAACCATTGTAGTTGCTCTTAGTTTTTATGTTTTTTTCTCTCTTCTCTAATGAAAATAGAGTCGCCGAATAAGAGCAACCTTAGAGGGACGAGGAAAATAGTCAGTAAGGAGCATGGACATCATTCATCTACTAGTATGTTTATTAGGAGACCAAGTACATATGTAATACGGAGTACCTTTTACTTTACAAATAATACCACTTTACCTTTCAATTTTTCACTTTGCAAAATTCCAAAAAAGGTAAGGCTTGGTGAAAACAAACCTTAGTGTACATTTTTTTTAACTATTGTCAAACACATCAAGTTCAAAGTCATAACAAAGATGATTGGAAGCACTTTTTGCATTTTGAAAGGTCTCATTTTGAGGCTCATTGGGAGGGAAAGAGTGAGGTAGGATTTAAACGCATTAAACCTTGATCCTACCCCTAAAAGCCATTATTGTCATATTTCCTTTCGAGTTAACATACTGCGTACAATCATTATTATTATTATTATTATTATTATTATTATTATTATTATTATTATTATTTTAATAAAAGATAAAGTTATCAACTTGTTTATCAATCATCATAAATTCATAACTCTCACAAAAATAAGACTAGACGTTTATTTGGTTTACATAAAAAAAAAAAAAAAAAAAAAAAAAAAAAAAAAACATAGGTAGTGAGACTTATCAGGAATTGCAAATAAGTTGTTTGGTTGAATAAAATTTCCTGATGAAATAGGAAAATTGAAACTTCCTAAATCTTCAATTCTCACAATATGTAGAAATAATTTACTTTATGTAATCTCCCTATAAATAAGTAAAAATTTCTATGAAAAGTATTTCACTCTTGCTAATTAACCAAACAAGTTTACGTAATTCTCATGAACTTAGTCATGAAAATTAACTCTCATAAAGTAGAAATTCATGTGAATTTTTATTTCCAATATTAATCAAACAACCACTAGAATTATGAGGCAATTTTCAAAGGATGGACGGAATTGAAAAAGGACTACATTAGGGTTATAACTTGTAACTTTTGTGAGAATGTGTTCCCTTCAAATTTCCCCTTGTCATAAATATCATGTCAACTCTCAAGATTATAGATCATATTAAAGGCTGAATTTAGTTACATCTCACCAGTCACCACTCTATACTAAACACACAATTACCCAAACACACATTATAATCCCGAGACTGTGACTCGAAATAACAATCTATATCAAAATTTGGGTTTAGTTAATCTATGTCAGAACTCAGAATATTTAGCAACATTAATTATTCACAAAAGTTCAACCCTTGTTTCTTAATTCATGGAGGTCAATTGGTCAAATTTTACGTTTGTTTTTCAATTACTTTTCTTCGATGTGACCTTTTAGCTCATTACAAAAGTTTTTCACAAAAGTTCAACCCTCATATACTTTATGGATTTCCACTTCAATAATGTGTTTTCACATTAAAATTGCATTATTGGATACCATATCACACCTACAAGTGGTGATAAATGAATTGGATTTGGTAATGAAATAAAATAAGGTAAATATTCATTAGATTAAGAGTTGCTTATAAGTAGAATAAAAGGAAAAGATTATGAATTATGAAACATTAATTGCATTGATTAACATGTGATTTTGTGATACATTTTCAAATTTATAAAAATTAAGAAACGCATTTAACGTTTATATGCAACTCTTAATATTATACATATCGTAATAGATAAAATAATAAGAAAAAAAGCGGACAACTAATATTATCGACATACTAAAGAAAGAAAGTGGACAGGCAAATGAGCAAATATTAATGACATATGCATGCGTGTTTCTTCTTAAATTTAGCAAAAAGCATTTGTATTATGATATAAAAAAAAATGATATATTAAGCTCTTAGGACCGAGGGCCTATTATAAGAATCTAGAGTGAAAATAGTGAATGGATTCGAACAATCCCTCACTCTCATAAAAGACATTAGATGTTTAAAAATCATTACTCTTAAAATATTACCTCTATTTGTTATCACACATAGAGTATCAAACTAGCTATTCGGAAAAAAAAAAATAAATAATAATAATAATAAAATAATCAAATGATTATGGAAAAGAGTCAAAGCAAAAGTAACTACACATTGATTTCCAATCTTCCCACTTAATGTGATCCCTAAGATCTTTATTAACAAAATATCTAAACTACCGTTTTTAAAAAAAAGGCGTAAACAATACATTAATGCAAACATGTGAAGCTTAAATTACCCCCCAAAAATCAATCCCAAAATTTGGAAAAATGTATGGCTAATTGGGGGACATTGCATTTCTTAAATTCAAAAGAATCAGATCCTCTTCATCTCACCGCAATTACTGCAAAACAAACAGGATACTGAAACTGCACTACTCTTTCTCGTAGTATATTTGCCTTAAGTTATGCTATTTCATTCAACTTTAACGTTCTTACAACCGACTTGCCGCCTTTTCACCTACGCAGTTTCTCTAATTTATTGTATCTACCTTGCTGTGTTCTACACGTGTTATTGTAACTAATAACGTCCGGAAAATATACTTTTTCAGTTGGTTGTGCAATTTAATTTTCATATCTATATTGTGGCATGTTCGGCGGCAGCATTTGAGCAGTTTTTAGCATTTTGATCAAGAAAAAAGGCTTACGTAAATCATTATTAAACCATTTATTAGTCAAATTAAATTATATTAATTGATAATATGAGAATATATAATGAAACTAATCTAACGAATTATATACTTGCAGTTTTTATACCCTTCATAGTAGAATAGTTTAAATACTTGTCATTGCACAAAGTTTTACTGTGTATGTGATAAATTGTACAAGTAGCTACTTTGGTTAATAAAGATGTAATTAGAGTAAGGGATGTATATATCTAAGAAATACTACTTCCATTTCATTTTATGTGTAACAAAGATCTTAACACAGACTCCTAGATAAAATTTGTTTGTGAGTGTTAAATGGAGAGAGAAAGATAGAAATGCATGTGATTAGGAGATTAACAGTTTAACACAGAGAAATGACAAATTAAGAAGGAAAGAAAACATTTGTTGCACATAATGTGTAGCAGCCGGTTTAGTAAATATTGCACATATGAATGGAGGTAGTAATAGACAATTCACAGAACCATACCAAAAAAGAAGTGTACATGTTCAAATTATTTTGAAACACATAATAACAATTTATTTTTTTTTTCGAAGAAGATGTTTAACTATATTAAGATGGTGACACTGAGACAGTGATAATAAAACATGTGAGTCAAAATATGTACACGTTAAAAAGTCAAACGGTTTTAATTATTGTAAAAGGAGTATTTTACAAGTTTGAGCAACTCCAAGTAGTGCCAACTATAGCGAAATAGGACAAACCCCTTAAGAAATTAAATTATAATTGAAGAATATGAAGATAGTCGGTGAAATTATGGAGCTACTCAAATTGAAGAAAAGATAAGAGAAAAATAGTCTTGTGGTTGGACACATGTAACTATGTAAGACGTCAATTGAGAAGGAAATTGGACATTTGTAATGATAGTTGGAGGAAACCAGAGATAACTAAAATGAACAATACATGGCAATTACTAGATTTGTAAGAGCATGTAGTACTACATTGAACTATAGAAATCAACGGAGAAATATAATTTTGGTAAAATCCATTAAAAAAAAATATCTTTTTGTTCCTTTTTATTCTTCTCATTTTAAATCTAATCTTTTATGAGACTAAAAAATTAAAGTATAAAATCAGAGAGTAACTTTTTAGTTCATACAATCTACCCTAACCTTTTAGGAAGATGAGCTTGGAATTGTTGTACATTATTTACTCGATCCTACTCGACCCTATTACTTGGATTTAGCACTAATTGCTACTTTCGTCTTCGCCAAGTGCCCAAGTGGCCATATTTCATGAGCAGGTTGATGTCTGATCGATAGTCGCATGGTCCTTTGCATTATTGTCAATTTATAAAGAAAGAATACAATTTAACATTTGTAAGGCTCCTTTGCAAATTACAAAATGTCATAGTTGATGACATATTCAACAAAACTCAGAAATAAATAGCAAAATCGCATATCACGTTCGATGCTATACAACTATTTATACTTTATTTTTTTAATAATAAGGAAAATTCACTAAAGACGAAAATAAAGAAAATCCCTTAAGTGAATCCCATGAAATTTAATACCTACAAGACATCACTGAGGTCCCAGATGGGGAGTGCGATGCTACTACTCCACCACCTCAAATTCAGTATACAACTATTTCTACTTAAGTAGTAATTGAGGGCAACTACTCTTGTACGTATATTATCTAGATAGATTGCCAATTCAATTATTACAAAATAATTCCAATTCCAACCAAGATAATGGCAGTAATTAACAAAACATTGAGCATTCCAAATACAAGCATAAACCCAATTTAAAATCAGCAACAGTGTAATGTATCAAGTATAATCCATGATTAAGACAGTAAAGTGAGGAGAGAGGAGATAAAAAAGCACACATGAGTGGGAAGTGGGCATGCCTGATTGCCTGCCGACACTGGAACAGCTATGTTGTGGGTCTCACACTCACTTCATGCAGCGTAAGTCGGCCAAGTTGTGTATAAACTGCCGTATATCATTATTTCTCCGAACTACTCTGTTTACAGGCATTTAAACAACCATGTTTGTACACTCAAGGTGACTAGAAACTTCAGCTTCTGTGGAATAC
The DNA here is from genome assembly GCF_001683475.1 of Chenopodium quinoa. Classification (NCBI taxonomy): domain Eukaryota; kingdom Viridiplantae; phylum Streptophyta; class Magnoliopsida; order Caryophyllales; family Amaranthaceae; genus Chenopodium; species Chenopodium quinoa. The sequence goes on along the minus strand of NW_018743850.1, from coordinate 7,710,429 downwards.
AACTGCATTATATCCTAAATCTCTGTTTAAGAGTAATTGCGGTCTTGATTTAGTGTTTAGCGACAAATGATTCATGGATCCACACAAACTTTCAAGGAAGCAATCATAAAAAGCCTATAGTACTGTTAGAAATCCTAAATTCCTGATATATGATTGACACATTTTTCTTAGCATATTGCAACAATTTACTACGGGGTTACAACTTTTGGTCACAAGGGTGCAGTCCTCATTGAACTTGAGGAATACAACACATTCAATAATTTTTACTACGGCAAGCATGTCACAAACCAGGATCTTGAACACAATAAACAACACACAAATCCTGTTAATAACAACTATAATTGAACCCGACATTACACACACACACAAACAAACATAAATCCCTGCTAATATCAACTATAAATGAACCTGACATTAGAAATTTCCCCAAAATAACAAGACCTAAAATAGGCTACCAATTTGCCTGAAAAACCTGTTTAGCAAGTAAAATTGTGGGAGCACCAAACTATACAATGCATATAAAAGTAATGGGAGAAAAAACACTGTTGTGTGCTTATGAACAAAACACTGACACCTGCAAATGCAAATCTGAACTGTTGTGTGCTTGTGTCTACTGTCACATTAAATGAGCTTAGGCAACCAGAAACATAAAAACACATGTGATATCACCACATTTAAGTTCACAGAAATATAAGATTGATCAGCAATTTATGCTGCATTTGAAAATGGGTAGCAAAAGGTTCATATAGTTGCATGCTCGAAAGATTTTGAGAAAATGTGTAATGGTTTATGCCTCTAGGATCTAGCCAAAAGAAAGAGTGCTATTCTCCTAAAGACACTAATTACTCCTTTTATTGTACATTGTGCTAACATGCACTTATAAAGACAACCAAACTCTCTCTTGAATGAAGCCATGATAGGATCAAATAAGCAAACAGACTAAGTGGCCGAATATTAGAACATAAGAAGTATTATTTCCTTGAAACATGAGAAGTCCACTAACTTAGGAAGGACATTGATCACTTTCTAGGAAATGCAACTTCACTTTTAGCCAACCAAACAACTCTATAATCTTCTAAATCTCATGTTTCTTATGCAACCAACCAAGAACTACAATTTAAGTAATTGGCACTCTCATGAGTCTCATCTTCTTCCCATCAAAAATTTTGTTTGATCAATCCTGACTCACAATGTTTCCACAGAAGTAGGTTCATCATACCAAAAGGTTAGTATTTGAGGACTCTGATGCTAGACCTGCAGGACATGCTGGGTTCTAAAGGTTAAGGCAACATATAAAGCTCGCATTCTTTCAGTTAATGAGTGATGGTTACAGAGTAATATCAATGCCTTGTAATACATGAATACAGAATTGGTGGCTTTGGTGCTCTAATAATACACACAAGATTCATGTAGATGATTCTGTTGTTCCAGTTTGAAATTTTTTTATTAACGAGAAGAGAAAAAAAAACATACAGAGAAATGATAGCATAAGAGCATCATTTCTAAACCACAAGTTACATCACTTTGAAACAAGCCACGCAAATAGGTAAACCAATACCAGATCGAGCTAAATCAACACATAATACCTAAGTGCAAGCTGAATTACTGCTCCTTAACTCGCCCATAGAGAATAACATTCCCTCTGGTACCTTAACTTCCTTGAATTAACAAGTTAAGAACTCCATGGCCCAGCCCCAGCCAACCACAGTTCTCAATCTGGTCAACAGGGCATGCTAAGAATTAAAACTCACCATATAAAAAGAGGGATTATTTGGTTTATAGCACTCATTTCATCAGAAAAACTGAAAGTCACCGATTTTGAGTTACAAATGAAGACAATGTCAGACAAAAAAATTACAAGCTCTTTCCAACAGGTTACAACTGCCTGAATCCAATTCAATTGTTCATACCACCATCAAATATATATATTCATTTTCTACATGAAACTGCCATTTTCCAAGCTCAAGCTCTAAGCAAATTAAGAAATATAAAGGACCTACTTGAACCAACAAAAATCCACCCAAAAGTTTGGGGCCATGCATAAGGTAATGCCTGAATATTACTTCCAACAATAGTTTATAATAGGCATGAACAGATAAAACACCCAAGCACAACAGGGCTTAAGTAAAAATTGATCAAAATTAAACTGACCCATTCAACAGGCAAACATGGTGAAGCACCAAGATGCGAATAGCAGAATAACATAATAGTCCGGTTACTAGATCAATTTATCAATTGATACATGCATACATCGCACTTACCCCAGATTCACAAGCACTACCACTCCCAATGCAAAGCCTCCCATAATTACGGGCAACCAGGGTGAAAGCAAATCACAAAACTTAGGTGCAAGAATGAATCTATACATGTCGCCATCTAGAATGTGGTCAAATGTAGATAACAGGTGTCATATGTTAGTTGCACGCCCTGAATGTGTTATGAGAGGCTGTGATAATATGTATAGACTGCCTCCAATTACATGTTCCACTAGGAACATGTAATTTGGAAAGAATCAGACGTGGACAGGGTCCCAGAAAAAACAAAAACATTGCCACACATTACTTGCTTCATCAAATCCACTTGACTTCTCATTATGCAAACAAAAAGAAAACAAACTCTCAAGTATGATACCAAAACTAATTGGTTTTTTGTACAAGTACAAATCAAAATAATTGGCACTCTGTTTTAGTCAGCGAAATTACACTTGATCTATCTTGTTGACTCATATTGTGTGCACAAAAAATCTTGGTATTAGGCTACATTTTTATTCAAAAAAAAACAATTGAACTATATAGTATTTTCAATGGAGACAGGTTTTACATGTGACAATCCATTTGTTTATTTCATTGTTAAAAAAGTTTGACAGAAAAGAAGAAAGTCAAATGTAAGAGTGGGAAGAAGGTGAAGGGAGTTAGGAGATAGAGAGGAAAACAAGGCATTTGTTCATTGAAAAAGAAAATCTTGTTCATTCTTGAAAAATAATAATTTTTCAAGTTACAAACCAGAGTATAAACAGGAAAACTACCTTTACTTATTACCAGCCACTCACAGCCTAAGCCTCACAATATTAGGAAAATTTTGGTATCAAGGAGCATACAGTTGAACCTGCAAGAGATGGTGAAGACTATAGGAGAAAAGCAAAATTTATGACTGAATTTTTCAGTTTAAAGAAAAGTAATGATTCAAACTTGGCTCATAAGGAGCCTAGGAGCCATAACCCAGATTTAAGCCTTCAAATAAATAAAAACTTACAAGGGGAAAAAAAACGTGTGTTCTAAAATGTTCAAACTTGGCTGCATTCACAACAGTCTTCGATTGTTCAAACTTGGATTATGCATAGAAGACAAAAAGAACAGATGTGTAAAAAATGAATAAGAGAATTATTCCAAAAGCAATAGAGAAATAACGAAACCGTAAAACCATAAAAGTGACACAATGCATATAGGAACAGATCTTCAAGTGGAAAAAATAGCTATCATCTCAAACATCAGTAATCACAATTCATGTCTAAGAACAATGACAGCACATAAACTGATAACAACAATTGTAGAGTTTTAATTTCTTTAATTACTCGGAGTCTGACACGCAAAGCAAAATACATCTATTAGTTACATTCCAACAATGATGAAAATCATAGGAAGAGATCATAAGCTTCTTATTATTATATGGACAACTTCCTCAGCTAACATGGAAAATGTGCTAAAAAATTGTACAAGATCAAAAAGGAATCGAAGCTAAACAATTACCAGAGCATCGCCACCAAAAAACAGAAGCCAATAATGAGACACAAATTCTTGAGAATATAATCCTGTCTTTGGCTGGCAGGAGTTGCAACACCACCATGATGATGCTGCTGGAATCCATGACCGTGCTCGTACCCATGACCGTGGTGCATTGCATTACCATGAACCGCCTGTGGATAAGCATAAGGAAACCCATGCGCGGTCCCATACATTGGATTATGAGGAAACCCATTAAACTGTAAACTCAACAATGAAGGGAAAAGTCCACCAAACCCAGCAGACATAGTCATATTCCCAAACCTAGCAGTTGCCATTGGCATAAACCCACCAAACAACCCAAAACCCAAATTAGAGAAATAACTTTGCTCAGGCCCCGGTGGGGTGGGGGCGGTTTCAGGGCGTTGCCCGGATGGTCGATTAGGAATATCGATACCCGGGACCGGCCTCGATCTAGGGTCAGTATTGGATTTTCCTCTACCATACAATGGTACAAGTTTATCTTCCTGAACAAGGGCTTTACAAACAGGACATTCATGTGATTGAGAATGATATCGAAGCCATCTATACAAACATGGCCAACAATAAAGATGACCACAAAGTGTAACAATTGGGTCTTGTGCTAATTCAAAACAAATATTACACTCAAAATCACCAGCATCATTATTATCTTTATTGTTATTATTATTATCTTTTGCTTCTCCATTACTCGAACTTGATTCAGCCTTCATTGATTCCTCAAAACCACTTTCCATTTTTCTAAACCCTAATTCGTGTACAATTTTTAAACAAATCCCAGAAATTTTAATCGACCTGCAAATAATGGGATCGAAGATTTCAATGCAATCGAAATTTAGAATAAAACAAATCAATTAAGCAAGATCAAAGAGTAATAAAGCCAAATATAGAATTAAAAATATGAATAAATATGAGATTTAATCAACGAAAAAAGGAGAAAACTTACCAGTGGAATTGGTTGAATAGTGAGAAGCACGAAAAAAAAAGGTGATGTATAAATAAATACGAGTAATAATAATTAGTCACAGTTGAAATTGGAAACTGGAAAATGGAAAAGAAAATTAATATATGAACAAGAACAACGGAGATTAGGAAGGTTCGAGGTTGTCATCGATGCTTGATTTTCTTTTCTTTTTTTTTTTTTTTCAAGTGGGCTTTCTTTATAGGATGGAAAAGTCATTGGGTCAAGACCAAGAGAATCAAGACTATTTTTTAAAGTGGGTTTAATTACAATTACTAGCTCATTAATAACCCAACAATTAAGACCTTTGGGTTAACCCTTTAATGTCAATATTATAAATCTTTGGAAAATGTTAAATGAATAAGAAGTAACCAAAAAAAAATTGACATGATTAAGAATTTACTATACCAATCTACTCCATACCGGTGTTTTATCTTTTTTGGCTTGTTTTCTTAGAGCAATTATTAAAATTAAAAATAAGAGTCTTGGGTTAGTGTGGCCCAAATTCCATAATTCTAACTTTTTATGTCTCAAGGTTTCTACAAAACTTTACTACGTTGAGAGATTGACGAAGAATTGTGAAGAAATCTAGAATTGGTGAATGCTCATGAAGGTTCTAGATTATGTAAAGAATTTAAAATATGTGAGGATAAATGGTTCCACACACTTCTTACATCTCCATACATCACCTATAAATATTAGTGTTGGGCATCATTTGGTAAGATGTATCCACTTACATCATCTTCTAATGCTCCGATCCCCTCATACAATCTATGCTTAGAGAGAATTTACTGACAAATATCCGCTCTCTAATATATCATGATCGGAGTTTCTACCTATACCCAATCTCCCTAATCTACTCTTTGTGAGTTCCTAAGAGTTTGCTTGTAATATTCACCCTTTCAAGGGTTTTGTACTCTCTTATTTTTCGTATAGTGGATTTTCGAGTGCTTGTCGTCGTGAATTTTTTTGATAATTTTTCCCACGATACATATTGTGTGTCCATTTCTCTTTTACTATTTATAAGTTTCTTCTATGTAAAAATTAAAAATTCATGATGAAGAGGTAAGGATGAACATATAAGTATAAAGCGTATCTTCCTGAAAATAAATAACAATGTAAACCCTTTTAGCCACTTTAGGTTACAAGTAGTAGCAGTCATTGAGAGATACTTGACCCCAACTCATGACAATGCAATGTCACTTGCTATTTAGTCATTCGCAAATTAGGTAAAAGGACTAATTAATTCCATATTAGAAGATTTTGATGATAATTTGCCCAATCCAAGTTATGCCACTATAAAGATCTATATTTCAACCAATGCCCACTATAAAGGTATATATTTCAAACAAAAAAAAAAAATTAATTAATTAATTAATATCAGACCCCAAGCAGCCGAGTATGAAAATAACCGACAAACTTGAGTCAATTGATTAGGAAGTCCATTGAGATTATACTTTGATGATAATTTGCCCAATCCAAATTAAACCTTAGTTTGATCATATTTTTTTAATTTATAAGATGTTAGGTTTAAAATGCCTTGTAACACTCTTTGTCGAAAGTTATAACACAACAATACTGTTTCGGATGAAAACAATCGAATCTCGGAAGATCCTTTTATCTTGAGGGAACTTGGTCTCGGTCCGAACGACGCAGGAGCCGAGGGTTTCCTGCACAACAAATACACGTAAACTAGCCTCGGGGGGGACGCCGAGGAAGGCCCCTCCGATGCTTAAGTCAGTATATTAGAGAGAGAAAGCTGTGCAAGAGTTTAGTTGCTTGAGGCTTTATTGTCTTACCAAGAATTGACCAAATTGTTGGCTTTTATACCTTGGCTAATGAAGGAGGCGGATTGGGCCCGGAAGTCAGTTGGGCTGGGCCAAGCTGATTGGGCCGTTGACTGACCTTGACATGGCTTTGAGGATGTTGATTTTTGACTTTAGCACATTTGGAGAGTTGAACCTTAACCTTGGGCTTTTAATTGGATCATTCAGTGACCAGGCCCAATTGGACTAAATTGGACCCAAACAACTTGCCCCCCAGACCCGATTTGGAAGGATGACGGGTCGGGTTTGATTTAATCAGAAAAGGAGGGAAGTGAATGATTTGTTAATCCAAAAATGTGAATTTAAACCGTAATTAACCCATGATTAATGAGATAACAACAGTTAATGTGGATAATTGCGGAAGTTGGACGGGTAGTGGGCGATTTAACTGCAAGGTCGTGTGTTTAACGGTTACTTAGTGGGGTGCTTGAGAGAAATTGAAACGCAGACTCCTTGAATTCCCATTTCTGGAGATATAAATAGAGGCGCGTCTTCTCTCCCCACTCATTCATCAACACAAACCCAGAATTCTCAAGAACGCTCAAGAGCCCGCATCAAAACTTCGCAAATTCCCCGAGCATTAAGCTTAGAAGCTGAGACTTGTCACTACCAATTCGTAAATCGGCGACTTTTGCTTCAGATCAAGGTAAATTCCTTTGATTTTATTTCATTTTTCTTCGACTTTGCACTCTTTCCCCTTTTTCGACTTTTTCCTTCGAAATTCGTCAATGGTGAGGGGAGTTAGAGGTGGAGCCCGTGCTCCAAGAAGAGCAAGGCTAATCCCCGATCCCAGGGACAGGATTGGGACCTGGAATGGACGAAGGACAGAGTCTGACCCTGCTGAAGGGGTTAGGGCGACTCCCATTTCTTCGGCTCCTCCTCAGAGGGCTGAGGGGGTGAGCGCTTCAGGACGGGATGATGAAGTTCCCGCTGTCCTTTGGGATATCCTCCCAGGGTTTTCAGAGTGGGAGGATGCCGAAGTAGCTTCGGCCATGATAAAGAACCGCCCCTACTCATGGTGGGTGGAGAATGCTGATCAGTACCGGTTTGCCGAGCAAATTGAGTTGCATTACGGCATCCTTGAAGCCGATGGGTATTGGTGCCGAATGCCCACGGCCTCCGATAGAATCCACCGTCCACCCCCGGGGTATGTGGGGGTGTACACAAGACAACTCCAGTACGGGCTGAGGTTCCCTTTGGACGTATTCGTCCGAGACTTGCTGATCCATTACAACATTTCCCTGTGCCAGCTGACCCCCACCAGCATCCGAAGGGTAATGACGTACTTATGGGTCTGCAAATTCTTCAGGTACGTGCCGAACCTGCATTGCTTCAAAAGGCTCCATCGGCTAGTGCCAAACATTCAAAGTGGGCACGGATGCCATGGCTCTGGGTGGTATCGGATTGAGTCTCGGCCCCCGTTCCTAACCATGTGGCCAAACGACTCTTCAGACAAGGACTGGAGAGGTCAATGGATTTGGGTTAGGGCACCCACGGAGCCGAGCCACCCTTACGTTTTCAGCGCTCCCCGGTATCTTGCCGAGCCGGATCCTGATATGGGAAGTTTAGGTCCTCCCGAAGATAGCGGGCCAGACCCGAACCTTAATCAGCAGAACATCTTCGGCAAGCTGCCGAACCGGGGAGGCAGCGGCCGAATGCAGCATATCCCGGAGACTTGGCTCCCCGATACGCACTATGTTTTCCAAGAGAATATGCTGGCAGCTGTCGGCCTCAGCCGAAAGTTTAGGGATGGTAATCTTCTTCGGCTGGGGCCGAGGCCTTTTAATTATCTCTTTTCTTCTTTCATTTTGCTTTCTTGTGATGTGCCGAACTAACTGAATTGACTTCTCCCCTTTTCTTTTTCAGAACGGGACGAGACCAACGTCGGCATTGATTACGCTCGCCTTGGCGTCAACCGAGAACGAGTCGTAACTGATCGGGCTCCCCCTATCACTGAACCAAGGCGCCGAGAGGTTCACCTAGACTCTTCCCACTTCCAAATTGAGGCTGTTGCTCTGTATCAGAGGCAGAAGCCTTGGTGGAAGAAGAGAGATCCCTTGTTTCAGCTGCTGGAAGAAGAAGCTGAAGCTGCCCGTACAGCCGAAGAGGTTGCACGGGTTATTGAAGCTTGTGAAGGTGGAGAAGGGTCCTCCAGAGTTGCTGAAGAAGCTGCGGCTAGGGCAGCTGAAGAAGACGAGGCTTTGCTGAAGACCTCGGTGAGCCTTTAGACTTAACTTTGTCTTTCTTCTTTTTTTTTTTTTTTACTCACTTTCTTCCCCCTGCCTGCCCTTTACAGTCTGAAGAGAGCAGCAGACACTGGGAAGGGAAAGCCCCTGTTCGTCCCGAAGACCAAGTACAAGAAGAGTCTTCAGACTCGGGTATGGACGAGCAGCCGCTTCAGAAGAGGCGCCGAAGAATGGCCATCATCGGCCCGCATGACTTTCAGCGGAGGCCGATGACCATCGGCGTTGAAATAAGGGAACCCGAGGAAGGCAATGGATCGCCGAGGGTTCCCCGGCCACCGCCTCAATCACCCCCAAGGGCCTCTCCGCCACCCCCCGAGATGGAGGTGGATCAGAGAACTCCCAAACCTAAGGGAGAGGTTCTAGAAGAAGCTCGAGAGAGTGCCGCCGAGGACAAGGATGGAGACGCCGTGATGCCCAGTGCTGAGGGTTTCACGGCGGACATTGCCAGAGAGGTTGGGGCCTTCGTCCTCACACCTGAAGAAGAAGAGGTCACAATAATTGACTCTTCTGAGAAGGAGGAGGACGTTGAGCCACCCAAAGCTAAAGAGGCTCCATCGTCATCCTTCCCTTCCTTCCAGACGCTGCAGTCTGGAGAAATGGGTTTCTCGGCCCCCCGAATTCCAGTCCCAGACCACATCTGGGACCTCATATGGGGTCAGAACCGAGAAGGTGCTGCAGCCTACTTCGGCGATTTTGCTGGCCTGTCCGAAGTAGATAGGGCAAGGATTTGGTCGCTGAAGGCCACTGCTGGGATGGGCGAATCCAGCAGATCAGTTCCTGACCCTGCCAGGTCCAACCAACTGCTGATGATGCAGGTAATTCTCCTTGCCTTGATTTCTTTCTGAACTCAACCTTTCAGCTATTATTTTTTACTTTTTTAACTTGTGCCCCTGTTTTCAGTTCGTGCACAATCAGACTCTCACTGTAGAGCTGATAGATTCCCTACAAGATAGGGTGGACGCTGCCGAGCACGATCAAAGGGTAGCCGAGGAAGAGCTAAAGCTTGCTAAGCTGAAGCAGGCAGCAGCTGAAGAGAAGCAGCAGAAGGCTGAGGAGTACGAGAAAAAGGCTGCTGAAGCCCTCCAGACCTTCTGCGACGCTATGGAGAAGGAAGTTTTTCCCCCACTGATGGAAGGGGAAAAATTCCTCCAAGAGCACCTGGGGGTGGACATCTCCAAGTTCAAGGCTGCTATCGAGAGCCGAATCCAAGAAGGAACTGCTGCACAAGCTGAAGTGCAGCATCAGCTAGAATCTCTTGAAGCCAGCAGAATGGCTGCTGAAGAGATGCTCCAAGCTAGGGATGTCCAACTCTCAAGGGCTGCTGCTGCTGCTGAAGCTCAAAGAGCTAAGCTACAAGAGGCTGAGGATCAGCTCACTGCCAAGAAGGAAGAAATGGTCCAAGTTCAGGCCGAGGCTTCCCGGGTTCAGCAAGAGTTTACCGAGCTGAAAGGCTCCTCCTCCAAGCTCGTCGATGAGCTGAAGAGATCCGAGGAAGACTTGGAGGAGACGAAGAAGAAGTTGGCCGATGCTGAGGCTCTACTCAAAGTCCGTATCTATACCCAAGAAGAGTATGAAATGGGTTTTAGAAACGGGTTCAGAGTGTGCCGAAGGGTCTGCCTTCATGCTGAGCCGAAGCTGGACTGGTCCAAATGTGCTGAATGGGTCCAAGATCCCGAAGACCCTCACATGAAGTATGCCACTCCAATCGAAGCTGAAATCCTTAAGGCTGAGGAAGCCGAGGAAGAAGCTGAGAGGATGGAGTTGGAGGCTGAGCAGAGGGAAAGGGAGGCTCGGCAGAGTGCAAAGCCTGCTTCTTCTGCTGCTGGAGCTGAGACCACCATTGGGCCCAATGAAGCTGATCAGTCTGATCCTCAGGCTGAAGCATAGGAACTCGGGCAGTCGTCTTCAGAATCTTGCGGTTCATCATGCGCTCAACTTTAGACTTGCCGCTTTCTGAATTTTTGCCTTTTGTTTTTTTTTGCTTCAGCTTGCCTTATCGTACAACAGCTTATTATATTTTTATTTTGCCTGTACGTATTTCGGCAGCTGTTACTTTCCGCTTGTGGGCGGCTGCCGACTATTTTTGTAATTCAACATTTTTATTTCAAAGAAGTTCACTTTCTCAGCTTTCTTGTGTATTTTTTTTTCCTTCGCTTTACCAGTCTTCGCACTTTACTGCTTTCTTTGAATGATCTTTCAAATATTTGCTAAGTGCAGAACTTCGGCTAGCGAGAATCATTTCTGCTGAGACTTCTTTTTGCCGTTTGTACTCGGATGTTTTCAACTTGTGAAAAAACTGACATAAGTATCAAACTTCGGCTGAGCTGAAGGGTATTAGATCAGTTGTGCCATTTCTCTATTTCCCTCTGCCCCCCCAGAAATCTGAAGATGAGGTCTTCTGAATTCTGGAATGGCTGATAATTTTTCTCGGCTAAGCCGAGGATCTTTGAACACTTTGCTTTATTTTCTACATCTGTTTTTAAAGTACTGATTTCCCACCTGAGAGTTTTCACTCTAGAGATGGTACTCTTGTGACACTTTCTTCAATTCATCCAAGGGAACAACTATCCGAAACACCATGCCGGGGCAGCAGTTTATCTGAAGTACGAGGCATCATCATGCAATACTTCAGAGTTGCAACTACCACCCGGAACTGATTCATCCGAAGTACAAGGCATCACTATGCAATACTTCGGGGCTTTATCAGTTCCTATTTTTTAGGCTATGTTTCGGATAAGTCTATGGCCTTTTTGCCCAAAGGAACAGATTCTCCGAAGTACAAGGCATCACTATGCAATACTTCGGGCTTGTATCTTTTTTTGGCAGGTTTTACGGCTTGCCGAGGTACAAGGCATCATTATGCAATACCCCGGACAGCGCCGAATGAAACCTTGAATTTTTGAAAAACCGTAGAAAGCATAAAGACTTAAAGAATACATGCAATCTGAATGAATACTGGCTCGATGGCCTTTTTATAAACAAAATCAGTGTACTTACATAGATTGTACTATCCGAAGGATTTACACATAGTATTTTTTGAGCACATCGGCATTCCAATGGTTTTTCAGCTCGGTGCCATCCATTTGTTTGAGTCTGAAGGTACCGGGCTGAAGCTCTTGATAAATTTCATAAGGTCCCTCCCAAGATGCTGAGAGTTTGCCATGAATGCGACTTTTTTGAACAGCTGCAGCATTCCTCAAAACTAAATCCCCAACTCTGAGAGGTCGTTGATAGACTCTTCGGTTGTAGGACTTGCTCATTCTGAGCTTGTGTGCAGCCATCCTTTCTCGGGCTAGATCTCTAATCTCGTCAAGGAAGTCGAGGGACTCTTTCATGAGCTGCTCATTTTCCTCGGCTGAGAAGAGATTCACTCGTAGGCTTTCTGAGCCCACTTCCACTGGAAGCACTGCTTCGGATCCATACACCAGCTGAAAAGGTGAATGCCCCGTTGCCTCCTTCTCGGTTGTCCGGAGTGACCAGAGGGTTCCCGGAAGTTCCTCTACCCACTTGGACTTTTGATCCTCTACTCTTTTTCTGAGAGCGTTAAGGATCTGTTTATTTGCGGCTTCGGCTTGGCCATTACTCTGAGGGTGGCAAACCGCGGAGTAAGCCAATTTTATCCCGAATTGATCAGTGTATCGGCGCAAGGGCAGGTTGTCAAACTGTCTGCCGTGGTCGAACACAAAAACTTTTGGGATGCCGAACCGAGTTATTATGTTCTGCCAGATGAACTGTCTGACAGTTTGCTCAGATATGCTTGAAGCAGCTTCCGCTTCAATCCATTTGCTGAAATAGTCGATTCCGACTATCAGCCACTTTCTTTTGTATGGGGCCTCGGGAAAGGGTCCCAGAATATCCAACCCCCATTGTGCAAATGGAAGAGGATTAAGAATTGGCTGGAGATCTAGGCATGGCCGATGGATTACCGGTGCAAATTTTTGGCATTTCTCGCATTTTCTGACCATGTTCTTTGCATCCGAGATCATTGTAGGCCAAAAATACCCTGCCCTGAGAGCTTTGTGGGCTAAGGTTCTCCCTCCTATGTGGTTTCCGCAGATGCCGAGGTGAATCTCTCGGAGAATATAGTCGGCATCCGTTGGACCCACGCATTTCAATAATGGAGCGGAGAAGGATTTTCTGAGGAGTTGGCCGCCGAAGACGAGGAATCGTGAACTGATCCGCTTTATCTTGGAGGCCGAATTCCTATCCTCGGGGAGCTCGTCCCTGAGTTTATAAGCCAGGATGTCATCCATCCAGCTCGGCTCGAGTGCAGCGCAGCAGATTGATATTGCTTCGGCTACACTCTTTTCTCGGCGCACCTCCACATAGACAGAACGGCTTAACTCAGTCAGAGTTGAGCTTGCAAGTTTGGAGAGTGCGTCCGCTTGAGCATTTTGACCCCTTGGGATCAGCTCTACTTCGAAAGATCTCAGCTTCGCAATTGTCGATTTGATCCTTGTGAGGTAAGCTGCCATTGAAGGCTCTTTAGCCTCATACTTCCCCCGGATCTGATTGGCGACCAGCTGAGAATCTGTCTTGAGGTAGACATGCTCGGCTTCCAACGATATGCACAGGTCTAAGCCAGCAATGGCTGCTTCATATTCGGCCTCGTTGTTAGAGGCTTTGAATGAAAATTTTAGTGCATACTCGAAGGTTTTGCCTTCGGGAGAGGTGATGACGACCCCTGCCCCCGAACCGTTCACGGTGGAGGACCCATCCGTGAAGACGGTCCAGATTTTCCTCCTTGCATCCAGAGTCTCCTGATAGGAGCACTCGGCCAAGAAGTCTGCCAAGGCTTGCGCCTTGATGGCTGTTCTCGGCTGATAACCGATACTGAACTCGGTGAGCTCGAAAGCCCACTTTGCTAGTCTACCGGATTTTTCAACCTTGCCGAGGACTTTCTCTAACGGCTGATCAGTTAGAACCGCTATTTGATGAGAATCAAAATAGGGTCGCAACTTCCGAGCAGCCACCACCACTGCATAAGCCACTTTTTCTAACAATGGGTAGCGCGTCTCGGCATCCGTCAGGGTGTGGCTGACGAAATAGATCGGCTGTTGAACTTTTTCTTCTTCCCTTAGCAGCACCGCGCTTACCGTGGCTGGACTGACCGCCACGTATAAGTATAGGATGTCTCCTACGACTGGCCTTGCCAGTGTTGGGAGTTGAGCCAGGTGTTCACGGAGCTGCTGAAAGGCTGACTTTTGTTCGTCTCCCCATTCAATGCCTTTTGAATTTTGGAGCTTCAGCGCCTTGAAGAAAGGGAGCCCTTTGTCTGAGGCTCGTGAGATGAACCTGGACAAGGCAGCCATTCTCCCGGCTAGACGCTGAATATCCCTTTTTGTCTTCGGCTCGGGGAGGTCTAAAGCAGCTTGTACTTTGGCGGGGTTTGCATCAATCCCCCTCTTGCTGACCATGAAGCCGAGGAACTTGCCTGACTTCACGCCGAAGACACATTTCTTCGGATTCAGCTTCATTTTGTATTTTCTGAGGGTGGCGAAGGTTTCGGCTAGGTCCGTGACATGATCTTTTTCTTTTATGCTTTTGACGATTGAGTCGTCAACATAAACCTCCATGTTTCGGCCTTTTTGCTCGGCGAAAACCTGATCAACCAACCTCTGATATGTTGCCCCCGCATTTTTCAATCCGAAGGGCATCATTCTGTAATTGTACAACCCGGAACTTGTTATGAACGCTGTTTTAGCTCGGTCCTCGGGGTGCATGAAGATCTGATGGTATCCCGAGAATGCGTCCATGAAACTGAGCAGAGCATGCCCGCTTGTCGAGTCGACCAGTTGGTCGATCCTCGGCAGCGGATAGGAGTCCTTGGGACATGCCCTATTCAGGTCCGTGAAGTCAACGCACATCCTCCAGTTACCATTTGCCTTCTGAACCATTACAACATTGGCCAGCCACTCCGGATACTGACAGGGTTCAATGAACCCAGCATCTAGGAGCTTATCGACCTCAGCTGCGATGTTCTGGTTCTTTTCGGCGGAGTAGTTCCGCTTTTTCTGCTTAATGGGTCGACTGGAGGGGTCGACATTAAGCCTATGGGAGACGAAGTCCGGATCAATCCCGGGCATTTCTGCGGCTGAGAAGGCGAACACGTCTCCACTGGCCCGTAGGAGTTGGACGAGTGCCGCACGGGTGTTTGGCTCCAGTGACGACCCGATGCTAACACATCTGTTCGGATCTCCTACGGTCAGTTCTATTGACTCGGTCAGGTCATCCGTCTCCATGCTCTTAGAGTTGGATTCCTCGAATTCCGGCCTGCTATCAATATTAGCAGACTTTCCTGACCGCGGCTGGCCATCAGAGTCGTTCGGCTCTGAGGCGGAGTCAGCCTTTTGGCCCCCATCAGATTTCTCGTTGTCTGGGGCTTCATTAGCCGAAACGTCTGAGCCTCTCGGCTTTTTGGCGTTTCGGTCCCGGTGCTTTTCCTCCCCATCGCCACGGTCGCCTCGGCGAGACGTGGATGGCTTGAGGTGATTGCATCGGCGGGCTTCTTTTTGACTGCCCTTTATTTTCTCGGAGCGTCCCTCGTCTGAAACGTATATCATGATTTGATGATACGTGGAGACGACTCCTTGAATGCCGTGAATGAGGGGTCTCCCCATGATCACGTTGTATGCAGATGGAGCATCTACGACCAAAAATTCGGCCATGATATTCCTAGCTGCTCGGCCTTCGCCGATGGTGACAGGAAGTGTAATCTTCCCGTCAGGATACGAGGAAGAGCCGTTGAATCCAGACACCGGGTAGGGTGCGGGGGCCAGGTGCTCGGCTCCCATCCTCAGCTGGTCGAACGCTCCTCGGAAGAGGATGTTCGCCCCGCTACCGCCGTCGACGAGGGTCCGCCAGACGTTGCGGTTGGCGATGCCCAGAATGATTACTAGTGGGTCATCGTGGGGGTATACCACCCCCTCACAGTCTTCGGCTGTGAACAGGATGTTCGGCGCCGGTGACTGGGACTGCCGAAGCTCAGCCTGATGAATCTGATGGGTTAGACCCCTCAGTTGGCGTTTGGCTGTGCCTCGCGAGATTCCCCCGGAAATAACTAGGATGTCGAGGGACTCCTTGCCCTGAGGTCCCTTATCCTTCTTCCGAGCGAAGTTGAGGTCCTGCCGAGAATCTTTTTCAGCTTTTTTCTCCTCGCGCCTGTCCGCGAGGTATTGGCTCAGGTACCCCTTGCGGACCAGATCCTCAATCTGGTCCTTCAGCTGGACGCAGTCCTCGGTGCGATGTCCGGGTGAGTCATGGAACTCGCACCACTGGTCCTTTCCCCTCGTCTGATGCCAGGGAGGCAACGGACGAGGTTTTTTGAATCTCCCCTCGTCCTTCGTCGTGCTGAAAATCTTAGCACGGGGAAGGGAGAGTGGAGTGTATGAATCGTACCTTCCCGTGTAGGGAAAGTGTCTTTCCTTCTTCGGCTCGGCAGCAGAGGACGGTTCTGAGGCCTTAGCCTTCCCTTTCCTCTGCGCCGAGACTTCGGGCTGCTGCCCTTTCGGCTTCTCAATTCTCGGACGAGACTGAGACCTGGATCTGTTCCACTCCTCGGCTCGGATGAACCTATCCGATGCTTCCAAGGCTTCCTCCAGGGTCTGCGGGGGATGCATGACCATGAAGTCCAGGAACTTTCCAGCTTGGAGGCCGTTCCGTAGCGCGAACACGGCCAGGCCTTGATCCAGGCTTGTGATTCCGGATGACTCGTTGCTGAAGCGAGTCAGATAGTCGCGGAGGCTCTCGTCCTCCGCCTGCTGCAGACTCATTAGCTCTGCAGTGGTCTTCTCTCGGCGGTTGGCCGTAGAGAATTTGCTCTTGAACTTGTTGGAGAGGTCGTTCCAACCGGTTATGGAGCCTTCCTTGAGCCCTTTGGTGATCCAGGATTGGGCAACACCTTTGAGGGTCGTAGGAAAGTATTTACACCAGGTAGCCTCAGACCTCGGGTTCAGATACATGTGCCCCTCGTAAGAGGCAATGTGATCCTTAGGATCTGAGGTACCATCGTAAGTAATATGTGCCGGGATTTTGACCGTTGGCACATGCTCTTCCAGAATCCACTTCTGGAAGGGCGAGTTCGATGGAACCATGACCGCCTTCCCCTTGTACCCGGCCTCAGGGACCTCGCTCCCTCCTCTCTCAGAGGTGGAAGTGGTTTTCGTCCCCGGCTGAGACAAGGTTGGGTGGGGTCCGGTATCCTCTGGGAAGGTGAGGCGGCTATGCACACTCACCTCCCTCGAACCCAAGCGTTCGTGAACGCTTTGGCGGGCGAATTCCGGGTCCTTGGAGGGCCCCATGGAATTCTGAGCTTCAGAGTGGTCAGAGGGTTGAGGGTTCCTCCTCCTCTCCTTACTGGAGTTTCGGGTGTCCCCTCGCCACCTCTGGCCGAGCTCTCTATGTGGTGGAACTTGTCCACCATCATCCTGACCGATCCTCCTTTTCAGGTTTCTCGGCTGGTGATCATCAGGCATCTGGATTGGAGCCCCTTGAGCTTTAAGGAACTCCATGCAGATGGCCACTGCTCTGGCCACTTCCTCGGTGGAGGGTCCGGAGGGAGGAGTCTCCCGCGGATGTGACCTGGATTGCACGCTATGGCGCGGCGGGGAGTTCCTCGCACCTGAGCCACTCGGTCTCGGGGATGGCCCCGGCTGCCGAGTGTGGTGCGAGGTGTTCTCCTCCTGGAGGCTAGGACCTCTTGAGGCTTCCCTTTCCGGAGAAATGGGGGCCTCCGATTCGGAAGAGGCTTGCTCCGGGGAGGGATAAACCGGCTGGCGTTCCCTCACCGTAATCCGGCCTCCTCCCTTCTTAGCCTTCTTGGAACTCTTTCCACTCTTAGTCATGGCGACTGCCGGAGTGTTTGATGACTGACGCGAAATTTAGTAGCGTTCCCCACAGACGGCGCCAAATTGTTTCGGATGAAAACAATCGAATCTCGGAAGATCCTTTTATCTTGAGGGAACTTGGTCTCGGTTCGAACGACGCAGGAGCCGAGGGTTTCCTGCACAACAAATACACGTAAACTAGCCTCGGGGGGGACGCCGAGGAAGGCCCCTCCGATGCTTAAGTCAGTATATTAGAGAGAGAAAGCTGTGCAAGAGTTTAGTTGCTTGAGGCTTTATTGTCTTACCAAGAATTGACCAAATTGTTGGCTTTTATACCTTGGCTAATGAAGGAGGCGGATTGGGCCCGGAAGTCAGTTGGGCTGGGCCAAGCTGATTGGGCCGTTGACTGACCTTGACATGGCTTTGAGGATGTTGATTTTTGACTTTAGCACATTTGGAGAGTTGAACCTTAACCTTGGGCTTTTAATTGGATCATTCAGTGACCAGGCCCAATTGGACTAAATTGGACCCAAACAAATACAAACTTGTTTACATAATTATATTGATTTCACGAACTTGCTCACGAATTATATTTGTAATAGAAACCTGATAGCTATAGCTAATTTCATGAAAAGGAGTTTTAGATTGATAGCAATAAAACAAAATGTATAACATGACAGTTTCGTAGATTTTGTAATAAACTATAAATGAGAAAATATAAGTTTATTTCTTAGATAAACACTCTTGTCTTGATGATTGTGCAACAATAATAAAAAAAATATACCCGGATGAAGGAAAAATATCCCTCCCTTTTACTAAAGGGGAGTCATTTCTCACCTTTTTATACACCTGAAAAAATAGTGAATCGCTAAACATCGCCCGCAAATTACCATATAAAGCCCACAAATATGACTTGGTGTGATCATTATGCCCATTTTCTAAAATTGAACAAATCTCGGTTTAAAAAATGTGGAGTCGTACTGGCTCGCCGGGGGAGACCGGAGGGCAGGCCGGAGATGCGGGGGACGCCGGAGGTACGTCGTCGTCGACGGAAAACGAGATAAGTCACCGTTAAAATTCACGGTTTACCGTCGGAGTGGCTCCGGCGCCTAGGATGGACGCCCAAACCGTAGCCTGGACGTCCAAGCCAGACGCCAGAACCACCACAGTGGCGTCCAGCCCAGACGCCCAGACCACCAGACTGGCGTCCTGGCCAGGCGCCACTCTACTGGCTGAGGCGGCCCTGCCAGGCGCCAGTCCAGTGGCTGTGGCAGCCCTGGAAGACGCCACCTTTAAATATTTTTTTTTTCTTTTTTGATTTTTTTGTTGTTTTTTAATTAATTTATTTTTTAAAAAAAAAAATCGAAAATGATTTTTTAAAAAAATTCGAAATAGGTTTTTTTTAAATTAATTTTGAAAATTCAAAATAGGTTTTTTTAAAATTAAGTTTGAAAATTCGAAATGGTATTTTTTTAAATTGAGTTTGAAAATTCGAATTGGGTTTTTTTTAAAAATTAAGTTTGATTGTTGAGAAAGGTTTTTTTCTAAAATTAAGTTTGACAATTCGAAATTGTTTTAAAAAAAATTGGAAATTGTTTATGTGACTTTTATAAATGATTGTGTTTAAAATTTGTATGTGTATGTGTATGAATAATATTATACATAATTATGCTTTTTTTTGTGTTAATTCTGTGTAAATATAGAAATTAAATGTATTATCCGTTAAATGTATTTATTATAATATATAATTGATGCAGGATTATGGTGGAGACGGAAATGATTACAGTGGGATATTTGGATATGATGGTCAATTCGAAGAAGCTCAACAGGCGATTGATTGGGCAAAACAGGTTGCAATTGCAGCTGGATTTTGCTTGGTAGTAGTAACTCATAAATCTCAACGGGATGGTAGAATGGATCGCATTTTGAGATGTGACCGTTATCGCAAAAGAGAAGAAAGAGATTTTCGTACAGCCACTCGGTTTGATACAAAGCGGAAAGGTTGTGGGTGTGAGTTCAGAGTAAAGGTTCGACAACTACGGAGTCGTGACGGTTGGGAAGTGATTGGTTACTCTAAATGGGGGTATCACAACCATGAGATGATAGTATATGAAGAGGGTCATCGACAGGTGAGCGGCTTAAGTCTTGCTGCGAAACTAGTTGTGAAAGAAATGAGTGATGCTCAAGTCAAGTCTGCTAAAATATTAGCATCTGTGTTAGAGAAATTTCCAGAAGACCATCCAAACCGAAGACACATCTACAACGTCAGACAGCAACTCAGGTTTGAACGGTCAGAGGGAAGGGACCCTATACAGCAGCTGCTACACCAGGCACAATCACGTGGTTACCTGTTCTGGTTTGATTCTGATGAAGATACAGCGGAGGTGACTCATCTTTTCCTTGTGCATCCTGATTGTGCTGATATGATCAAGTCTTAGCCATTTGTGATTTTGATCGACTCAACGTACAAGACAAACAAGTACAAGTTCCCACTGGTTGAGATCATGGGGATGACTCCAACGAACCAGAACTTTCTGATTGGTCATGCAATCATCAAGGATGAGACGGCTCCAAGTTATTATTGGGTGTTGGAGAAGCTGAGAAACTACATCGGGCCTAATGTTCATCCAGCAGCCATCGTCAGCGACTGTGAGGGAGGTCTCTTTGCCCCCATAGCAGAGCTGTTTCCAGAATCGAACCACTTATTGTGCACATGGCACATCAACAACTGCGTGAACGTGAAAGCCTACAACCTTTTCAACAAGAATTTGGAAATGGCAGAGAGATTGATGAATGGTAAGTGGCGGAAGATCCTACAGGCTACCACAGAGGAAGCGTATGAGTGAGCATTGGCTAACTTCAGGGATTCTTACCAGTGGTGTCCGACACTGGTGGACTATGTGATGCAGCAATGGGTCCCTCACAGGGAAAAGTTTGTCAAATATTGGACAAACCAGGTACTTCATTTCGGGAACACTACAACATGTAGAGTTGAGAGCGCTCATAGAGCTACAAAGGACTGGATTGATTTATCGACCGCTGCTTTGGATACACTATTCGATAGACTTAACAAGTCAATTGAAACTCAGAAGAACGGCATCAGGAACTCTCTAGAGGACTCCAGACGACGACATGGTACGATGTATAGCCATTTCATATTTAAGATTCTCCATGGCCGTGTGTCGCACTACTTCTTGGGGTTGATTCTCACTAAGCTGAACAGGATGAGGGACTTGGCTGACGAAGTGTATGCTCGGTGTGGGTGTGCTATTTCAGTAACTCATGGATTACCTTGCGCATGCACCATTCACCGCGTTATTACAGAAGAAAGGGCGTCGTTACATGTTGATCAGGTCCATTCATTCTGGCGGACGCTCGTTATTGGTGAGCATGCAGATACTCAAACGACCGACCGAGAACAGGAGGAGTTGGAGCAGTTTCGTTCGATGTACGACCGAGTGTCCTCCAGCCATCCTTCTATTATTCGTGACGCTACTCATGTACTTCATGACATGTTCCACACGTCTACCTTAGATTATGAGGAACCCGAAGGAGTAGACCGTCCTCGAGGTCGGCAATGGCGGAACAGGAGTGCGTTTGAGTATATCCGTGGTCTTGGTCGTGGTCGTGCTCGTGGTCGGTCATCGTCATCTAGTCGTAGTCAATCTTTATCGTCTGTGAATATGCCCCGTAGAACTGGTACGTTTTTATTTTTTACATTGCACATAGTTTTAAAATGTTACTCCTGCCTTCTTAACTGTGTTTAATTATATGGTGAATAGGAAGAAACGATGTTGATCAGTTTCCGTACAAGGACAGGATACCTGCGATCATCATGCCGTACTTGGAAGGGTGGAATGATGTAGTCGGAGATGGTAACTGCAGATTCCGGTTTGTGGCTGATGTTTTTCAAATGAGCGAAGACAACTACGGTTTGGTGCGTCAGTTAATGTACAGCGAAATTGCCTCTAACCGAAATATTTATCGTCATGTGTACCAGGATGACTTGGATGGCGCTCTGCGGCGTATCCGGTGGGGGAGGTGGACCTTGCGACCAAAATCATTATTTTGACGCGCCCCTAGATCTGTTTGCCGTTGCAAACATTTACAAGTGCGCAGTCATGCATTTCGGCCTGGGATTGCATAGTCAAGCTTATTATCCTTGTACCACGGTTTTCCCTTGGCGTTCGCATGAGACTGTCACTACACCGGTCAGAGAGGTAGCTATTGCGTTTCTTGGGTCGTCATACAGACATTTCATCCGACTAGACATGTCATCCGATTTTCCAGTGCCACCGATTATACCTCGGTGGTACACCATTCGCACAGCGAGCGTAGAGGGTTGGGATGCGCTATATCATGACCGGATCCACGAATGGAACACCCTAGCTGCATTTTAGTTTTTCATGTTTACATTCTTCCTATGTAATCTTATTTGTACGTTGCTCTTTTAATGAGAACATTAATTTTTTATATTGTATTTCTTACTGCATTCTATATGTTGCATGGGTAAGTTGCGCGGATCCACGAACGGTTATGTCAAAATTTAAAAACAGCAATGATAATATGTCTAAGTTGGAAGCTAAAAGAACAATCTAAAATGTTACAAACTTACAACATAATGTCCAATTTAATAAATTAAAACGATAATATTTAAAGTGCTCTATAAATAAAAGACAAAACCATCAGTAATCCCTCCTCGACGCCGACTCCCAATGCGCAAGGGTCTGTTCCAGACTATCAACAGCAGCTCTCACTGAGGCACTCATGATGTCCTTCTCCAGAGAGAGTTTCTGTACGTCTTGCATTATCTTTCCCATCCACTGCATACAACAAAACATAAAAGATGAAATACAATAACAACATATAAAACTTAATTAAAAGACAACGATAAATATAATATGAGACATACCGCTTCCATGGCAGTAGGCGGTGGCACATAATCATCATCGCTGTGGTCGAGATCTGCGATCAACCTCGGGTGTGAATACCGGTTGAACCATTCCATGTAGTAGTGGTCACACATGGGAGGAACCCCAGAGGGCAGCCGCTGCAACTCCGCAGTCCATAAGCGGGCCACCATCAGAAACTGGTCCCACGTCCCTGTCATGATATCCGGCCATTGCACGACGTAGTCCCTCGACGATGCAGGTCGGACCGCCTTCATCAGGCATGCCGGGGGAGGAGGGACAACTAGGACAAATCCAAGCTGGCGAAGACAACGCTGGGGCATGTACGCCTCGACGATCTCACGATACTGAATGAGTCCCGTGTACAGGGTCCTGGGTACCCTAACACTAGGGTTCGGGCCGAAAGGCATCCAGTTCACCTGTACAATAACAACATATAAAATTTAATAACATGAATATAATATGTGCAAATAATAAAATGTAGAAACAATTTATAAACGTTACCTCTAAGGGGGACAACCTGTCCAGCAATAACCGTATCGATCGGAGGCGGTCAACGGACTTCTTCTCCGAGCGCGGACTCCACGTACAAGCACGCGGCATCCCCTCATCAATAGGAACCGGGTCACAATGTGGTCGCAATGCAGGAAAGTACTCGTATATCCAGATCTGCAACAAAATCAGACACCCAGTGATACCTGCCGCGTCAGCCCGACTCGCAAATCCTAGTTGGCGATACAAATACGCCAACGTAGCCGATCCCCAAGAAAACTGGCATACACTGTCGGGGTCACACGCCTCTACTATGTCGCGTGGCCTGAGCTTGTTTCCACCGCTCTTATCCGGAAACAAGGTACATCCGAGGAGTAGAAAAACATAAGCAGCCAGCTGTGCGTCGTGCGTCCTACGTGCACTGAGGTACAAACACCTTTGCAACACGAATGCGATCTTCACACCGCCGTGTTCCCAAACACCAAGCGCCTCGGTGTACAGTGCAGCCCTGTCCACCGCCAACAACTCCGCCAGCAAATCTGCCTGATCCGCATCAGCCACAGCACAAAGTCGTTTACCCTCAACACGAATCCCCAGAATGGCCTCGACGTCATGTAACATGATCGTCATCTCCCCGAACGGAAGGTGGAAAGAGTTTGTATCCGGCTGCCATCGCTCAACGAAAGCCGTGATCAGCGTACTGTCAATCTTATCGTGCATGGTCGCAGGAACGTGATTCACCCCAGTGCCCTCCAGTCGCTCGAACATCTCGCTCTCCGCCAGCCAAGCCTCAGCCCATGTACGCAAAAAGCTACCAGTCTTTTCCCGGGTATGACATTTCAACAACCCCGTAACTGAAGGCCTCTCCTGGTCCTCCCAAATACGGGCAGCTATGTGTCCTAGAAAGCTAGGAATCACACTCCCGTCAATAGGCCCACCGGGCACCTCACTCCTAACAACCCAAGAATCATTAACGGCCCTCGACCGTTTTCTGCTTGCCCCAGATACAATGGACGCAGATGATGTGCCAGATCTACTAACAAACCTACCACCCCTACCCTTACGCACCTCCACCATATGTGTCTCGTACATGTCATCAACCCTCTGACTGAATGGACCGTAATCATCATACGGTCCACTCCCATCGTCCACATCCTCATCCTCATATGCGCCCTCCTCCTGCTCCTCCTCCTGGTCACCCTTCTCAGCATCATCATCGTCATCGTCATCCTCATCCCGACGGTGGATCCGTTCTCTACGAGCCGAGGCCGAAATACCACGAGATCTAACATGTCTATGCCCCGACCTCTCCACTGAATAGCTTCTACTAAGAAGCTCTACATTCTTCCCCGCACCATGACGACCCAGTGAATTCTACAAAAAATTTAAAAATATATAAACATACAAAAGTTTTTTAGAAAAATAAATAACTACCTACAGATACAAAACACCAACACTTCCAACATATCGTCATGTTTATAAACATAAAATTAATAAAGATTATAAAAAATCAAAGACATGATAACTAAATACGACACAAAACAAAAATTTCAAATTATTTCAACTAATTAAACATAGAAAAATATTATACGGCATACACAAATACACACATAATACCCTAATATATTACAAAATTTATGATTTCCAAAAAAAATAAAAATTATTTCAAATAATTAAACATAAAAAATAAAAAACAAATATATTACACATACACAAATACACACATAATACCCTAATGTATTACACATTTTAAATAAAAAAAAAATTACACATTAACACAAACAATTTCCACATACTACATCAATTAAGGCATACAAAATGTTTAAACATCAAACATTAACAAAATAAAACATAAACACAAAAAAAAAAATCTGATTTTATAAAAATAAAATATACACGATTTATAAAAAAAAACACATAAAGTTGATAAATATTTTTAAAAAAATAAAACACATTAACAAAAAAAAATTAGACATAAAACCAAATTATTTTAAATAAAACTAAATTTGTGATTTTGCAAAATTAAAAAAAAAACGAAAACAAAAACAAAAACAAAAACAAAAAAAACAAAAAAAGAAAAAAAAAAAAAGGGCAGGCGCCTGGCCAGGACGCCCACCCACTGGCGGTGGCGCCAGCTCCGGCATCCGTGGCCAGTGGGCAGGCGCCTGAACTGGACGCCCACCCATTGGCACAGGCGCCAGATCTGGACGCCACAGCCAATGGGCTGGCTTCTGGTTTGGACGCCTGCTCCGGTGGCTGGGCTTCCAAGCCAGACGCCACCCCACCTGCTGTGGCTGCCGGACCTGATGCCCACCACGCGCCACCGTCTTCTTTTTTTTTTTTTTTTTTTTTAAAAAAAATAATTAAAAAATTACCTTGCCACCAGGTCGCCGCCTTTCCTCCGTCGTCGCCGCCGCCACCTCTTTCCCTTGCCGCCTCGACATTATCGTAATTAATTTTTTTAAGAGGTAGATTTTCTGATTTTTTTTAGAGAGAAGTAGAGAGTGTTTTTTTTAAAAGGAAAAGGGCAATAAAGTCACACCAAGTCATATTTGTGGGCTTTATATGGTAATTTGCTGGCGATGTTTAACAAATCCCAAAAAATATTGGTAAAAAATTTCTTGGTTCGCCATTAATGGAGAAGTTAACAATCAATATCAATTTTAAAGGTGAAATCAGGAGAAAAGCTCTCTTATCCTTTGGGTTAACCATACCCTTCTTTCTTCATTTTTTGTTAGGGTTTGCGTTTAATTAATTGTCGAAAATGGTGATTTTTCGTTTAACTATATATGTCGTTGAAAATTGTGAATTTTGTTTTATTTAGCCACATGAAATGGAAGCCTTCATTGAAATAGCTAGAAGAAGGAGACGAATATAGGCGGGAATCGAAGGAAGAGATAGATGAAGAGGATGATGTGGGTGAAGGAAGAAGAAGGGAGAGATCCATAAAGTAGATGGAGGCGGGTTAAGTAAGGATGAGGAAAAAGATGAATTGAGGGAGAAGGTGACTATAGTGGAAATTATAAATACTAGTATATCCTTCAACTTATACAAAAAAATTATCAGTCTACCCCTTAATAAACATCAAATATTCAAGTTCTCGGTAAACATTCCTATGAGTACTAAACAATCCAATAGATTAAATTGATAATATGTGGTAGTACTTTATTGAAATAATTATTCACACGTTCTTTGTCAAAAGATATCAAACTTACCATATTAGAAATATAACTATAATTTCAACAACTAATATATGTGAAATTGTGAACACGAATTCAACAGACAATTATCTCAATAATTATCTAAAACAGCTAATAACTAATAATTATACGAATATGCATTATCAATATTTACATTTAGTAGGTATCGATATTCTACTATAATGCAAAGTACTCCCCAAATCCCTAATTAACAGTCCTAAACACGCTTACACGCCTTTGAACCCCATCTAGAGTCAAGCTGGCAACCGACCTTGTACTCGTCCGGTTCCTAACACCACACTCGTCCTTATAAATCTGCACAACTCGTCGTTATACTCGTGTTTTTCCTACAAGTTTGAACCCACAACTCAACTTTCTCTTCTCTACTCTAACCCCCAAATATTCTCACTACCTTCCAACCCTCCAAACGTTAACTCTCCCTTACTTTCCCATCTACACTTTTCCTCTAAAATCCACCTTATTTGACCTTTTTCCTACCTATTACATCCCTCCACGTGTACCCCTTTCTATATGTTTCGGTTGAAAACAATGGGACCTTGCCGAAGGTCCACTAAAATGGAGAAGACTGGATTCGATCCAAGCTGTGTTGGGCCGAAGGTTTCCTGCACAGTGAACACACGTAAACTAGCCTCGGGGGTGTTTCCGAGGAAGGCCCCTCCGATGCTAAAGTCAGTACAATGTGTAAAAAGGAAGACACTATGCAAGAGAGTTTGTAGCTTGAGGCTTTTGTGGAGTATTTCTCAATGCAAGAATGAGCATATGAGTTGGAATAATCCGTGTATGAGATAATGCATGTGTTGTTGTGAGATGTCTTCTTGAATGTGTTAATATGAGGGCTTTTATACCTCATCATATTTGGAGAGGTTGGGCTTTAGCCCAATTGGCTTACTTTGTGGGCTGACTTTTGACTTTTGAGCAATTGGAGAGTTGAACCTTGACCTTGGGCTTTTAATTGGATCATTTAGTGCTCAGGCCCAATTTTGACTAAATTGGACCCAAACAACTTGCCCCCCAGACCCGATTCGGAAGAATGACGGGTCGGGTTTGATTTAACTCAGAAAAGGAGGGAAGTAAATGATTTAATTGATCCAAAAATTTGAATTTAAACCGTAATTAATGAGATAACAACGGTTAATGATTTGCGGAAGTTGGACGGATAATGGGCGGTTTAATCACAAGACATGTGTTTAATGGTTACTTAGTGGGTACTTAAGAGAAATTAAAGCACAGACTCTTCGTATCCCGTACCTGGAGATATAAACAGAGGCGCGTCATTCTCCTCACTTATTCACCAACACAAACCCAGAATTCTTCGAGAGAGAAACCGAGAATCCGTATCAAAACTTCGCAAATTCCCCCGAGCATTGAGCTTAGAAACTGAGACTTGCCACTACGAACTCGTAAATCGGCAAATTTCGCTTCAGATTAAGGTAAATTCCTTTGATTTCAGTTTATTTTTCTTCGAATTCGAACTCCTTCCCCTCTTCTTTCGACTTTTCTCTTCGAAATAGTCCATGGCAAGAGGAGTTAGAGGTAGAGCCCGTGCTCCAAGAAGAGCAAGGCCGATTCCCGATCCTAGGAATAGGATTGGGACCTGGAATGGTCGAAGGCCGGAGTCTGACCCTGCTGATGGGATTAGGGCGACTCCCCTTTCCTCGGCTCCTCCTCAAAGAACGGATGAGCCGAGTGCTTCTGGACGGGACGATGAAATTCCCGCTGTCCTTTGGGATATCCTCCCTGGGTTTTCAGAGTGGGAGAATGCCGAAGTCGCTTCGGCCATGATAAAGAACCGCCCCTACTCATGGTGGGTAGAGAACGCCGATCAATATCGATTTGCTGAGCAAATTGAGTTGCACTACGGCATTTTTGAAGCTGATGGATATTGGTGCCGAATGCCCTCAGCATCCGATAGAATCCATCGTCCACCCCCGGGGTATGTGGGGGTGTACACGAGACAGCTTCAGTATGGGCTGAGGTTCCCTTTGGACGTTTTCGTCCGAGACTTGCTGATCCATTACAACATTTCCCTATGTCAGCTAACCCCCACCAGCATCCGAAGGGTGATGACATACTTATGGGTCTGCAAGTTCTTCAGATACGTGCCGAACCTGCACTGCTTCAGAAAGCTCCATCGGCTAGTGCCAAATATTCAGAGTGGGCACGGAAGCCATGGTTCTGGGTGGTATCGGATTGAGTCCCGGCCCCAATATTTGACCATGTGGCCAAATGACTCTTCAGACAAGGACTGGAGAGGTCAATGGATTTGGGTTAGGGCACCCATAGATCCGGGCCACCCTTGTGTCTTCAGCGCTCCCCGGTACTTAGCTGAGCCTGATCCCGAAATGGGAAGTCTAGGTCCCCCCGCAGATAACGGGGCGGATCCGAACCTGGATCAGCAACATATCTTCGGCAAGCTGCCGAACCCGGGGGGGAGTGGTCGAATGCAGCATATCCCGGAGACTTGGCTCCCCGATACGCATTACGTTTTCCAAGAGAATATGCTAGCAGCTGTTGGCCTCAGCCGAAAGTTTAAGGATGGTAAGCTTCTTCGGCTGGGGCCGAGGCTTTTAACTACCTCTTTTTCTTCTCTCGCTTTGCTTTTTTATGCTGTGCCAACATATCTGAGCTAAACTTTTTCCCTTTCCTTTTTTCAGAGCGGGACGAGACCAACGTTGGTATTAACTACGCTCGTCTTGGTGTTAACCGAGAGCGAGTTGTAACTGAACGGGCCCCGTCTATCACTGAGCCGAGGCATAGGGAAGTTCATCTGGACTCTTCCCACTTCCAAATTGAGGCTGTTGCTCTGTATCAGAGGCAGAAGCCTTGGTGGAAGAAGAGAGACCCTTGGTTTCAGCTGCTGAACGAAGAAGCTGAAGCTGCCCGCACAGCCGAAGAGGTTGCACGGGTACTTGAGGCTTGTGAAGGAGGAGAAGGGTCCTCCAGAACTGCTGAAGCCGAAGCTGCAGCTAGAGCAGCTGAAGAAGACGAGGCTTTGCTGAAGACCTCGGTGAGCTTTCAGACAACTTTTTTCTTTTCTTTTTTTTTTTTTTTTTTTTTTTTTTTTTTTTTTTTTACTCACACTCTTCTTCCCCCCTGTCTGTTACAGTCTGAAGAGAGTAACAGACACAGAGAAGGCAAAGCTCCTGTTCGTCCCGAAGATCAAATACAAGAGTCTTCAGACTCAGATATGGACGAGCAGCCCCTTCTGAAAAGGCGCCGAAGGATGGCCATCATCGGCCCTCATGATTTTCAGCAGAGGCCGATGACCATCGGCGTCGCAATAAGGGAACCTGAGGAAGGCAATGGATCGCCGAGGGTTCCCCAGCCAACACCCCAATCTCCTCAAAAGACCCCTCCGCCACCTCCTGAGATGGAGGTGGATCAGAGAACTCCCGAACCTAAGGGAGGGGTCCAAGAAGAAATCAAGGAGAGTGCTGCTGAGCACGAAAATAAAGATGCCGTGATGTCCAGTGCTGAGGGCTTCACGGCAGATATCGCCAGAGAGGTTGAGGCTTTCGTCCTCACCCCTGAAGAAGAGGAGGTCATAGTACTTGACTCCTCTGAGAAGGACGATGCTGAGACAACCAAGGCTAATCAAGCTCCATCGTCGTCCTTCCCTTCTTTCCAGACTCTGCATTCTGGAGAAATGGGTTTCTCGGCCCCCCGAATTCCAATCCCAGATCACATTTGGGACCTCATATGGGGTCAAAACCGAGAAGGAGCTGAAGCCTACTTCGGCAGTTTTGCTGGCATGTCCGAAGTAGACAGGGCAAGGATCTGGTCGCTGAAGGCCACTGCTGGGATGGGCGAATCCAGTAGATCAGTTCCTGACCCAGCCAGGTCTAACCAACTGCTGATGATGCAGGTAATTTTCCTTCATTTCCTCCGAAATTCAGCTCTATTTTTTTTCTTATTTCTTATTTTTTTTGTCTTCCTGTTTTCAGTTCGTGCACAATCAGACTCTCACTGTAGAGCTGATTGATACCCTACAAGATAGGGTAGACGCTGCTGTGCACGAAAGGAAGGTGGCTGAAGAGGAAGTTAAGCTTGCTAAGCTGAAGCAAGCAGCAGCTGAAGAGAAGCAGCAGGAGGTTGAGGAGTACGGTAAAAAAGCTGCCGAAGCTCTGAAAACCTTCTGCGATGCTATGGAGATGGAGGTTTTTCCCCCACTGATGGAAGGGGAAAAATTCCTCCAGGAGCATATGGGAGTGGACGTCTCCAAATTCAAGGCTGCTATTGAGAGCCGAATTCAAGAAGGAACTGCTGCACAAGCTGAAGTGCAGCAGCGTCTAGAGGCTCTTGAAGCCAGCCGAATGGCTGCTGAAGAGTTGCTCCTGGCCAAAGACGTCCAACTCTCAGAGGCTGCTGCTGCTGCTGAAGCTCAAAGAGCTAAATTCCAAGAGGCTGAGGATCAACTGCTGATCCAGAAAGTTGAAGTGGCCCAAGCTCAGACAAAGGCTTTCCAAATTCAACAAGAGCTGAGTGAGCTGAAGGGTTCCTCCTCCAAGGTCGCTGATGAGCTGAAGAAATCCAAGGAAGACTTGGAGGAGACCCAGAAGAAGCTGGCTGATGCTGAGGCTTCACTCAAGGTCCGTGTCTATACCCAAGAGGAATATGAGATGGGTTTCAGAAACGGATTCCGAGTATGCCGAAGACTCTGCCTTCATGCTGAGCCGAAGCTGGACTGGTCTAAATGTGCTGAGTGGGTCCAGAATCCCGAAGACCCTCACATGAAGTATGCAACTCCAGCTGAAGCTGAAATTCTTAAGGCTGAGGAAGCCGAAGAGGAAGCTGAAAGACTGGAGTTGGAAGCTGAGCAGAGGGAAAGGGAGGCTCGGCAAAGTGCAAAGCCCGCCTCTTCTGCTGCTGGGGCTGAGGCCACCATGGGACTCAACGCTGATCAGTCTGATCCCCCGGCTGAAGCATAGGAATTCGGGCAGTCGTCTTCAGAATCTTGCGGTTCATCATGTGCTTAACTTTAGACTTGCCGCTTTCTGAGTTTTTTGCCTTGTTTTTTGCTTCAGCTTGCCTTGTCGTACAGCAGTTTTATTTTTTTGCTTATGTACGTATTTCGGCAGCTGTTATTTTCCGCTTGTGGGCGGCTGCCGATACTGAATTATTGAACTTGTAGCTCAAAATTTTTTTTTTTTTTTCAGTTGCTTTATTTTTGAATGCTTTACTGTTTCTTTTCTTCAACTCTGCCGAACATAGCTGCACTGCGTGCTTCTTGCCCCCACAGAAATTGAAGTATGACTTTAGTTGAATAAGCAATTTCTGAACTTCTTCAAAATAGATATCCGAAACACAGGGCCAACTTAAGGCAATGCTTCTGGGATACAAGTCTTACTGAAGATTGACTGTCTGAAAGTTGGATATCCGAAACACAGGGCCAACTGAAGGCAATGCTTCTGGGATACAAGTCTTACTGAAGATTGTCTGAAAGTTGGATATCCGAAACACAGGGCCAACTGAAGGCAATGCTTGGGATATTAGCTTTCTGGGACTAACCTCTTTAGAACAAGTCTTACTGAAATTTGACTTCAGCTGAAAGACCAGCGTTCTTAAAGAAGACGCATATCCGAAACACAGGGCCAACTTAAGGCAATGTTTCGGATAATGGCTCTCTGGGATACAAGGCTCAGTTAAGGCAATATCCCAGAATTGTCCATGGACTCATGTCTTTGGAGAACAGGTCTTACTGATGTTTGATTTCAGCTGAAAGACCAGTGTTCTTTAAAAAGACTGAGTTTTGTAAGCCATCTGAAACCCAGTTACCCGAAGGCGAAGGTTTCAGACGAGGCTGATTTAAAAAGGCTGTTATCCTTGATTTTCTGTCTATCTTTGAAAAATGGATACCCGAAACACAGGGCCAACTTAAGGCAATGTTTCGGATAATGGCTCTCTGGGATACAAGGCTCAGTTAAGGCAATATCCCAGGATTGTCCATGGACTCATGTCTTTGGAGAACAGGTCTTACTGATGTTTGATTTCAGCTGAAAGACCAGTGTTCTTTAAAAAGACTGAGTTTTGTAAGCCATCTGAAACCCAGTTACCCGAAGGCGAAGGTTTCAGACGAGGCTGATTTAAAAATTTTCAACTGTTGCTGTTATCCTTGATTTTCTGGCTATCTTTGAAAAATGGATACCCGAAACACAGGGCCAACTTAAGGCAATGTTTCGGATAATGGCTCTCTGGGATACAGGGCTCAGTTAAGGCAATATCCCAGAATTGTCCATGGACTCATGTCTTTGGAGAACAAGTCTTACTGAAGTTTGACTTCAGCTGAAAGACCGGTGTTCTTTAAAAAGACAGGTTTTGTCAGCAATCTGAAACCCAGTTACCCGAAGGCGAAGGCTTCAGACGAGGCTGAATAAAAAACCCTCAAAGAGTAGATAGAACAAAGAAAATTTTGAAAGGATAAACAGTTGTAAATTTTATATAAATGGCGGCTCCAAGGCCTGTCATTAGTTCAAAATGTACTTACAAAGATTGTTCTGCCCCGAAGGGTTTACACATGGTATTTTTTCAGTACATCAGCATTCCAGTGATTCTTCAACTCAGTTCCATCCAACTGCCGAAGTCGGTATGTCCCTGGCTGAAGCTCATCATAAATTTCATAAGGTCCCTCCCATGTAGCTGAGAGCTTCCCATGGATTCGGCCTTTCTGAACTGCAGCAGCATTCCGAAGGACAAGATCCCCAATTTTGAGAGGCCTTGCATGGACCCTTCGGTTATGGGAGATGAGGTCTGAACTTATCCCGGGCATATCAGCTGCCGAGAAAGCAAACACATCTCTGTTATCCCGCAGGAGCTGAATAAGTTCACAACGGGTGTTAGGATCAAGGTCCATCCCGATTGTTACACATTTCTCAGCATCTCCTTCGGCCAACTCTGCTGTTTCAGTCTGTTGGTCCATGTCCATTGCTGATGGACTGGACTCTTCAGAATCTGGTCTGCTGCCAATGTCAGCAGGTGTCCCAGTCTTTGTGTTCTTCGGCTGGCTCTCTGAGTCTTTCGGCTCAGATGAAGAGTCAACCTTTTCCCTTTCGGGACCTTTTTCTCTGGGCACTGATCCTTGGGCCGAAGCACTTAGGCCTTTCGGCTTTTTTGTGCTTGGCTCTCTTTCTTTTTCCTCCTCATCCCTGTCGTCATCTGGGCGACTACTGGATGGCTTGAGGTAGTTGCACCTTCGGGCGTCCTTTTGGTTGCCCTGTATCCTTTCGGGGAAGCCGGCGTCTGAGACGTAAATCATCAGCTGATGATAAGTTGAGACGACCCCTTGGATCTCGTGAATTATGGGTCTCCCCAAAATCACGTTGTACACTGAAGGAGCGTCGATGACCAAAAACTCAATCATGACGTTCCGGGCTGCCTCATCGCAACCGATGGTGACAGGAAGTGTCACCTTCCCATCTGGATAAGTTGAAGCCCCATTGAATCCGGATACCGGATAGGGTACCGGCGTAAGGTGCTTGGGCTTCAGCTTAATTTGGTTGTAGGCCTTTCGGAACAGAATGTTTGCTCCGCTGCCACCGTCAACAAGGACCTTACTGACGTCGTGGTTGGCCACCGTGGCGATGATCACCAACGGATCCTCGTGAGGGAACGTAATCCCCCGGCAGTCGGCGGCTGTGAACGTCATGTTCGGCACCGGCGACTGGGGAGATTGAATGTCAGCGTTGTTCACCTGGTGAGTCAGAGCTCTAAGGTGACGCTTGTGCTCCCTCCGAGAGTATATTCCTCCCGAGATAACATTGATCGGAGGGAATTTCCCCTCCGGTTTTTTACTGTTTTTCCGAGGGAAATTTAGGTCCTGCCGAGGGTCCTTTGCTAACCTTTCGGATTCTTTTTTCTCGCGGTGATCCGCGATGTATTTTTTCAAGTATCCCTTCCGGACCATGTCTTCTATCTGGTCCTTCAGCTGGATACACTCTTCAGTGTTGTGGCCCGAAGACTCGTGGAACTCACACCACTGATTTTTATTTTTTCGCTGATACCACTCTGGGAGTGGTCTCGGCTTTCGGTAACTCTGCTCCTCCTTCGTCACACTGTAAATTTTGGCGCGTGGAAGAGAGAGCGGAGTGTAGGACTCGTATCTGCCTGTGTATGAGGCAAACCTGTCCTTCTTTAGGTCGCTGGCCGAAGATGGCTCCGAGGCCTTTGATTTTCCCTTTGCCTTATGGCCTTGGCCTTCAGACAAGGGTATTTGCCTCTGTTTCCCTCCCCCGGATTGAGGTTGGGTTTTTGCTTTATTCCATTCTTCGGCTCGGATGAACTTATCCGAAGCACTAAGAGCTTCCTCCAAGGTCTGCGGGGTATGCATGACCATGAAGTCTAGGAATTTTCCTGGCTGAAGGCCATTCTGCATTGCAAAAACAGCTAGCCCCTGGTCCAGCTGAGAGACGCTTGATGACTCGTTACTGAAACGGGTCAGGTAGTCTCGGAGGCTTTCAGTTTCCCCCTGTTGCAGACCCATGAGCTCTGCGGTAGTCTTCTCTCGGCGGTTTGCCGTGGAAAACTTGCTTCTGAACTTGGAGGACAGATCATCCCAACCTGTTATGGAGCCTTGCCTTACTCCCTTGGAGATCCACGCTTGCGCGACCCCCTTGAGAGTGGTTGGGAAATATTTGCACCAAGTCGCCTCGGATCTGGGGCAAAGATGCATATGAGTCTCATACGAGGCCACGTGGTCCTTCGGATCCGTGGTCCCGTCATATGTGATATGCGACGGTATTTTAACCGTGGGTACGCGCTCTTCTAGTATCCATTGCTCGAATGGTGAACTAGCGGGAAGCATAATGGCCTTGCCCTTGTTCCTGGCCGAAGGGACCGCGCTCCGCCCTCTCAGAGAGGTAGGAGTGGTTTTCGTCCCTGGCTGGGAAGTCTGGGCCTCGGCTGCAGGGAACGTGAGGCGACTACGCACGCTCGGTTCCTGGCCGCCGAGTCGGTCAAGGACGCTTCTGCGAGCAGTCTCAGGTTCCCGGCGAGCAGATTCTGGCCGAGAAGCTGAGCTGCTGCTCTTATGCGCTGCTGGTCTTGAGGATGAGGATCCTTTAAATAATTGAGAGTTCTTCTTCCTCTGTTTTTCATTTTTCCAAGAATCCTCCTCCCACTCTTCCAGTTCCCGGAAGGAAGGAAGCTTCCCACCGTCATGGTCTAACTTCCTCCGCTGATGCCGGGTATGCGGAGGAGTTCGATCACGAGGCGGTGGCATATTCTGTGCCCTCATTGCCTCCATGAGTACTGCCAGCGCTCTTGCCACCTCTTCCGAACTGGGCCCCGTCAAAGGGGTCCCCGGCCGAGTGTGGTAATGAGGCCGTGCAGCCGATGGTTGGCTTTGGGACACTGAATATGTCCTATGATCAGACTGACCCCTGCTAGACCGAGAGTGGTCCGGCCTATATTGAGAGTCATGCATTATAGGAGATAGGGAATCCTCCTTGTGTGATCCTCCCCCCGAGCCGGCACCCTTGGGAGAGTTCCGGTCCGGCGAGGGCGATGGTGTAGGGGTTTTAGGCTTTTCGCCCGCTCCTTGACGGAGGCTTTTGCTCTTGCGGTTCTTAGCCATGGCTGCTAAGATAATTGCAAGATGATCTTGGTTAGGAATTTGGCTTAAAGATTTTTGAAAGTCTTCCCCACAGACGGCGCCAAATTGTTTCGGTTGAAAACAATGGGACCTTGCCGAAGGTCCACTAAAATGGAGAAGACTGGATTCGATCCAAGCTGTGTTGGGCCGAAGGTTTCCTGCACAGTGAACACACGTAAACTAGCCTCGGGGGTGTTTCCGAGGAAGGCCCCTCCGATGCTAAAGTCAGTACAATGTGTAAAAAGGAAGACACTATGCAAGAGAGTTTGTAGCTTGAGGCTTTTGTGGAGTATTTCTCAATGCAAGAATGAGCATATGAGTTGGAATAATCCGTGTATGAGATAATGCATGTGTTGTTGTGAGATGTCTTCTTGAATGTGTTAATATGAGGGCTTTTATACCTCATCATATTTGGAGAGGTTGGGCTTTAGCCCAATTGGCTTACTTTGTGGGCTGACTTTTGACTTTTGAGCAATTGGAGAGTTGAACCTTGACCTTGGGCTTTTAATTGGATCATTTAGTGCTCAGGCCCAATTTTGACTAAATTGGACCCAAACACTATATATTCTAATCTTACATCTCTCCTCCTCGTCTTCCCCTCCTCTTTTCTCTCTCCTCCTCGCACAATCGCACTCTCTTTCCAAAACCAAATCATTTGTGACAAACAAAAATATGGGATGAATGATCCCTTCCTATTTTAAATGATCTCACTCATATATTGATCCTTGATTTTATTATTTGTCCAAAGGATCACCTGTAAAACAACGAATATCATATCCTTGATCCGTCCTGCAATGGCGGCGATAACCATCCCGATACGGAAACCGATCCAATACCTAACATACTACCTGTTTCGGTTGAAAACAATGGGACCTTGCCGAAGGTCCACTAAAATGGAGAAGACTGGATTCGATCCAAGCTGTGTTGGGCCGAAGGTTTCCTGCACAGTGAACACACGTAAACTAGCCTCGGGGGTGTTTCCGAGGAAGGCCCCTCCGATGCTAAAGTCAGTACAATGTGTAAAAAGGAAGACACTATGCAAGAGAGTTTGTAGCTTGAGGCTTTTGTGGAGTATTTCTCAATGCAAGAATGAGCATATGAGTTGGAATAATCCGTGTATGAGATAATGCATGTGATGTTGTGTCTGTTGTTGTGTCTGATCTCGTTGATCTCGTATGTGATGTTATGAGATGTCCTCTTGAATGTGTTAATATGAGGGCTTTTATACCTCATCATATTTGGAGAGGTTGGGCTTTAGCCCAATTGGCTTACTTTGTGGGCTGACTTTTGACTTTTGAGCAATTGGAGAGTTGAACCTTGACCTTGGGCTTTTAATTGGATCATTTAGTGCTCAGGCCCAATTTTGACTAAATTGGACCCAAACAACTTGCCCCCCAGACCCGATTCGGAAGAATGACGGGTCGGGTTTGATTTAACTCAGAAAAGGAGGGAAGTAAATGATTTAATTGATCCAAAAATTTGAATTTAAACCGTAATTAATGAGATAACAACGGTTAATGATTTGCGGAAGTTGGACGGATAACGGGCGGTTTAATCACAAGACATGTGTTTAATGGTTACTTAGTGGGTACTTAAGAGAAATTAAAGCACAGACTCTTCGTATCCCGTACCTGGAGATATAAACAGAGGCACGTCATTCTCCTCACTTATTCACCAACACAAACCCAGAATTCTTCGAGAGAGAAACCGAGAATCCGTATCAAAACTTCGCAAATTCCCCCGAGCATTGAGCTTAGAAACTGAGACTTGCCACTACGAACTCGTGAATCGGCAAATTTCGCTTCAGATTAAGGTAAATTCCTTTGATTTCAGTTTATTTTTCTTCGAATTCGAACTCCTTCCCCTCTTCTTTCGACTTTTCTCTTCGAAATAGTCCATGGCAAGAGGAGTTAGAGGTAGAGCCCGTGCTCCAAGAAGAGCAAGGCCGATTCCCGATCCTAGGAATAGGATTGGGACCTGGAATGGTCGAAGGCCGGAGTCTGACCCTGCTGATGGGATTAGGGCGACTCCCCTTTCCTCGGCTCCTCCTCAAAGAACGGATGAGCCGAGTGCTTCTGGACGGGACGATGAAATTCCCGCTGTCCTTTGGGATATCCTCCCTGGGTTTTCAGAGTGGGAGAATGCCGAAGTCGCTTCGGCCATGATAAAGAACCGCCCCTACTCATGGTGGGTAGAGAACGCCGATCAATATCGATTTGCTGAGCAAATTGAGTTGCACTACGGCATTTTTGAAGCTGATGGATATTGGTGCCGAATGCCCTCAGCATCCGATAGAATCCATCGTCCACCCCCGGGGTATGTGGGGGTGTACACGAGACAGCTTCAGTATGGGCTGAGGTTCCCTTTGGACGTTTTCGTCCGAGACTTGCTGATCCATTACAACATTTCCCTATGTCAGCTAACCCCCACCAGCATCCGAAGGGTGATGACATACTTATGGGTCTGCAAGTTCTTCAGATACGTGCCGAACCTGCACTGCTTCAGAAAGCTCCATCGGCTAGTGCCAAATATTCAGAGTGGGCACGGAAGCCATGGTTCTGGGTGGTATCGGATTGAGTCCCGGCCCCAATATTTGACCATGTGGCCAAATGACTCTTCAGACAAGGACTGGAGAGGTCAATGGATTTGGGTTAGGGCACCCATAGATCCGGGCCACCCTTGTGTCTTCAGCGCTCCCCGGTACTTAGCTGAGCCTGATCCCGAAATGGGAAGTCTAGGTCCCCCCGCAGATAACGGGGCGGATCCGAACCTGGATCAGCAACATATCTTCGGCAAGCTGCCGAACCCGGGGGGAAGTGGTCGAATGCAGCATATCCCGGAGACTTGGCTCCCCGATACGCATTACGTTTTCCAAGAGAATATGCTAGCAGCTGTTGGCCTCAGCCGAAAGTTTAAGGATGGTAAGCTTTTTCGGCTGGGGCCGAGGCTTTTTAACTACCTCTTTTTCTTCTCTCGCTTTGCTTTTTTATGCTGTGCCAACATATCTGAGCTAAACTTTTTCCCTTTCCTTTTTTCAGAGCGGGACGAGACCAACGTTGGTATTAACTACGCTCGTCTTGGTGTTAACCGAGAGCGAGTTGTAACTGAACGGGCCCCGTCTATCACTGAGCCGAGGCATAGGGAAGTTCATCTGGACTCTTCCCACTTCCAAATTGAGGCTGTTGCTCTGTATCAGAGGCAGAAGCCTTGGTGGAAGAAGAGAGACCCTTGGTTTCAGCTGCTGAACGAAGAAGCTGAAGCTGCCCGCACAGCCGAAGAGGTTGCACGGGTACTTGAGGCTTGTGAAGGAGGAGAAGGGTCCTCCAGAGCTGCTGAAGCCGAAGCTGCAGCTAGAGCAGCTGAAGAAGACGAGGCTTTGCTGAAAACCTCGGTGAGCTTTCAGACAACTTTTTTCTTTTCTTCTTTTTTTTTTTTTTTTTTTTTTTTTTTTTTTTTTACTCACACTCTTCTTCCCCCCTGTCTGTTACAGTCTGAAGAGAGTAACAGACACAGAGAAGGCAAAGCTCCTGTTCGTCCCGAAGATCAAATACAAGAGTCTTCAGACTCAGATATGGACGAGCAGCCCCTTCTGAAAAGGCGCCGAAGGATGGCCATCATCGGCCCTCATGACTTTCAGCAGAGGCCGATGACCATCGGCGTCGCAATAAGGGAACCTGAGGAAGGCAATGGATCGCCGAGGGTTCCCCAGCCAACACCCCAATCTCCTCAAAAGACCCCTCCGCCACCTCCTGAGATGGAGGTGGATCAGAGAACTCCCGAACCTAAGGGAGGGGTCCAAGAAGAAATCAAGGAGAGTGCTGCTGAGCACGAAAATAAAGATGCCGTGATGTCCAGTGCTGAGGGCTTCACGGCAGATATCGCCAGAGAGGTTGAGGCTTTCGTCCTCACCCCTGAAGAAGAGGAGGTCATAGTACTTGACTCCTCTGAGAAGGACGATGCTGAGACAACCAAGGCTAATCAAGCTCCATCGTCGTCCTTCCCTTCTTTCCAGACTCTGCATTCTGGAGAAATGGGTTTCTCGGCCCCCCGAATTCCAATCCCAGATCACATTTGGGACCTCATATGGGGTCAAAACCGAGAAGGAGCTGAAGCCTACTTCGGCAGTTTTGCTGGCATGTCCGAAGTAGACAGGGCAAGGATCTGGTCGCTGAAGGCCACTGCTGGGATGGGCGAATCCAGTAGATCAGTTCCTGACCCAGCCAGGTCTAACCAACTGCTGATGATGCAGGTAATTTTCCTTCATTTCCTCCGAAATTCAGCTCTATTTTTTTTTTTATTACTTATTTTTTTTTTGTCTTCCTGTTTTCAGTTCGTGCACAATCAGACTCTCACTGTAGAGCTGATTGATACCCTACAAGATAGGGTAGACGCTGCTGTGCACGAAAGGAAGGTGGCTGAAGAGGAAGTTAAGCTTGCTAAGCTGAAGCAAGCAGCAGCTGAAGAGAAGCAGCAGGAGGTTGAGGAGTACGGTAAAAAAGCTGCCGAAGCTCTGAAAACCTTCTGCGATGCTATGGAGATGGAGGTTTTTCCCCCACTGATGGAAGGGGAAAAATTCCTCCAGGAGCATATGGGAGTGGACGTCTCCAAATTCAAGGCTGCTATTGAGAGCCGAATTCAAGAAGGAACTGCTGCACAAGCTGAAGTGCAGCAGCGTCTAGAGGCTCTTGAAGCCAGCCGAATGGCTGCTGAAGAGTTGCTCCTGGCCAAAGACGTCCAACTCTCAGAGGCTGCTGCTGCTGCTGAAGCTCAAAGAGCTAAATTCCAAGAGGCTGAGGATCAACTGCTGATCCAGAAAGTTGAAGTGGCCCAAGCTCAGACAAAGGCTTTCCAAATTCAACAAGAGCTGAGTGAGCTGAAGGGTTCCTCCTCCAAGGTCGCTGATGAGCTGAAGAAATCCAAGGAAGACTTGGAGGAGACCCAGAAGAAGCTGGCTGATGCTGAGGCTTCACTCAAGGTCCGTGTCTATACCCAAGAGGAATATGAGATGGGTTTCAGAAACGGATTCCGAGTATGCCGAAGACTCTGCCTTCATGCTGAGCCGAAGCTGGACTGGTCTAAATGTGCTGAGTGGGTCCAGAATCCCGAAGACCCTCACATGAAGTATGCAACTCCAGCTGAAGCTGAAATTCTTAAGGCTGAGGAAGCCGAAGAGGAAGCTGAAAGACTGGAGTTGGAAGCTGAGCAGAGGGAAAGGGAGGCTCGGCAAAATGCAAAGCCCGCCTCTTCGGCTGCTGGGGCTGAGGCCACCATGGGACTCAACGCTGATCAGTCTGATCCCCCGGCTGAAGCATAGGAACTCGGGCAGTCGTCTTCAGAATCTTGCGGT
This sequence comes from Chenopodium quinoa, assembly GCF_001683475.1. NCBI lineage: Eukaryota > Viridiplantae > Streptophyta > Magnoliopsida > Caryophyllales > Amaranthaceae > Chenopodium > Chenopodium quinoa. The sequence goes on along the minus strand of NW_018743850.1, from coordinate 7,669,257 downwards.
TCATCATGTGCTTAACTTTAGACTTGCCGCTTTCTGAGTTTTTTGCCTTGTTTTTTGCTTCAGCTTGCCTTGTCGTACAGCAGTTTTATTTTTTTGCTTATGTACGTATTTCGGCAGCTGTTATTTTCCGCTTGTGGGCGGCTGCCGATACTGAATTATTGAACTTGTAGCTCAAAATTTTTTTTTTTTTTTCAGTTGCTTTATTTTTGAATGCTTTACTGTTTCTTTTCTTCAACTCTGCCGAACATAGCTGCACTGCGTGCTTCTTGCCCCCACAGAAATTGAAGTATGACTTTAGTTGAATAAGCAATTTCTGAACTTCTTCAAAATAGATATCCGAAACACAGGGCCAACTTAAGGCAATGCTTCTGGGATACAAGTCTTACTGAAGATTGACTGTCTGAAAGTTGGATATCCGAAACACAGGGCCAACTGAAGGCAATGCTTCTGGGATACAAGTCTTACTGAAGATTGTCTGAAAGTTGGATATCCGAAACACAGGGCCAACTGAAGGCAATGCTTGGGATATTAGCTTTCTGGGACTAACCTCTTTAGAACAAGTCTTACTGAAATTTGACTTCAGCTGAAAGACCAGCGTTCTTAAAGAAGACGCATATCCGAAACACAGGGCCAACTTAAGGCAATGTTTCGGATAATGGCTCTCTGGGATACAAGGCTCAGTTAAGGCAATATCCCAGAACTGTCCATGGACTCATGTCTTTGGAGAACAGGTCTTACTGATGTTTGATTTCAGCTGAAAGACCAGTGTTCTTTAAAAAGACTGAGTTTTGTAAGCCATCTGAAACCCAGTTACCCGAAGGCGAAGGTTTCAGACGAGGCTGATTTAAAAAGGCTGTTATCCTTGATTTTCTGTCTATCTTTGAAAAATGGATACCCGAAACACAGGGCCAACTTAAGGCAATGTTTCGGATAATGGCTCTCTGGGATACAAGGCTCGGTTAAGGCAATATCCCAGAATTGTCCATGGACTCATGTCTTTGGAGAACAAGTCTTACTGAAGTTTGGCTTCAGCTGAAAGACCAGTGTTCTTTAAAAAGACATGAGTTTTGTAAGCCATCTGAAACCCAGTTACCCGAAGGCGAAGGTTTCAGACGAGGCTGATTTAAAAATTTTCAACTGTTGCTGTTATCCTTGATTTTCTGGCTATCTTTGAAAAATGGATACCCGAAACACAGGGCCAACTTAAGGCAATGTTTCGGATAATGGCTCTCTGGGATACAAGGCTCAGTTAAGGCAATATCCCAGAATTGTCCATGGACTCATGTCTTTGGAGAACAAGTCTTACTGAAGTTTGACTTCAGCTGAAAGACCGGTGTTCTTTAAAAAGACAGGTTTTGTCAGCAATCTGAAACCCAGTTACCCGAAGGCGAAGGCTTCAGACGAGGCTGAATAAAAAACCCTCAAAGAGTAGATAGAACAAAGAAAATTTTGAAAGGATAAACAGTTGTAAATTTTATATAAATGGTGGCTCCAAGGCCTGTCATTAGTTCAAAATGTACTTACAAAGATTGTTCTGCCCCGAAGGGTTTACACATGGTATTTTTTCAGTACATCAGCATTCCAGTGATTCTTCAACTCAGTTCCATCCAACTGCCGAAGTCGGTATGTCCCTGGCTGAAGCTCATCATAAATTTCATAAGGTCCCTCCCATGTAGCTGAGAGCTTCCCATGGATTCGGCCTTTCTGAACTGCAGCAGCATTCCGAAGGACAAGATCCCCAATTTTGAGAGGCCTTGCATGGACCCTTCAGTTATGGGAGATGAGGTCTGAACTTATCCCGGGCATATCAGCTGCCGAGAAAGCAAACACATCTCTGTTATCCCGCAGGAGCTGAATAAGTTCACAACGGGTGTTAGGATCAAGGTCCATCCCGATTGTTACACATTTCTCAGCATCTCCTTCGGCCAACTCTGCTGTTTCAGTCTGTTGGTCCATGTCCATTGCTGATGGACTGGACTCTTCAGAATCTGGTCTGCTGCCAATGTCAGCAGGTGTCCCAGTCTTTGTGTTCTTCGGCTGGCTCTCTGAGTCTTTCGGCTCAGATGAAGAGTCAACCTTTTCCCTTTCGGGACCTTTTTCTCTGGGCACTGATCCTTGGGCCGAAGCACTTAGGCCTTTCGGCTTTTTTGTGCTTGGCTCTCTTTCTTTTTCCTCCTCATCCCTGTCGTCATCTGGGCGACTACTGGATGGCTTGAGGTAGTTGCACCTTCGGGCGTCCTTTTGGTTGCCCTGTATCCTTTCGGGGAAGCCGGCGTCTGAGACGTAAATCATCAGCTGATGATAAGTTGAGACGACCCCTTGGATCTCGTGAATTATGGGTCTCCCCAAAATCACGTTGTACACTGAAGGAGCGTCGATGACCAAAAACTCAATCATGACGTTCCGGGCTGCCTCATCGCAACCGATGGTGACAGGAAGTGTCACCTTCCCATCTGGATAAGTTGAAGCCCCATTGAATCCGGATACCGGATAGGGTACCGGCGTAAGGTGCTTGGGCTTCAGCTTAATTTGGTTGTAGGCCTTTCGGAACAGAATGTTTGCTCCGCTGCCACCGTCAACAAGGACCTTACTGACGTCGTGGTTGGCCACCGTGGCGATGATCACCAACGGATCCTCGTGAGGGAACGTAATCCCCCGGCAGTCGGCGGCTGTGAACGTCATGTTCGGCACCGGCGACTGGGGAGATTGAATGTCAGCGTTGTTCACCTGGTGAGTCAGAGCTCTAAGGTGACGCTTGTGCTCCCTCCGAGAGTATATTCCTCCCGAGATAACATTGATCGGAGGGAATTTCCCCTCCGGTTTTTTACTGTTTTTCCGAGGGAAATTAAGGTCCTGCCGAGGGTCCTTTGCTAACCTTTCGGATTCTTTTTTCTCGCGGTGATCCGCGATGTATTTTTTCAAGTATCCCTTCCGGACCATGTCTTCTATCTGGTCCTTCAGCTGGATACACTCTTCAGTGTTGTGGCCCGAAGACTCGTGGAACTCACACCACTGATTTTTATTTTTTCGCTGATACCACTCTGGGAGTGGTCTCGGCTTTCGGTAACTCTGCTCCTCCTTCGTCACACTGTAAATTTTGGCGCGTGGAAGAGAGAGCGGAGTGTAGGACTCGTATCTGCCTGTGTATGAGGCAAACCTGTCCTTCTTTAGGTCGCTGGCCGAAGATGGCTCCGAGGCCTTTGATTTTCCCTTTGCCTTATGGCCTTGGCCTTCAGACAAGGGTATTTGCCTCTGTTTCCCTCCCCCGGATTGAGGTTGGGTTTTTGCTTTATTCCATTCTTCGGCTCGGATGAACTTATCCGAAGCACTAAGAGCTTCCTCCAAGGTCTGCGGGGTATGCATGACCATGAAGTCTAGGAATTTTCCTGGCTGAAGGCCATTCTGCATTGCAAAAACAGCTAGCCCCTGGTCCAGCTGAGAGACGCTTGATGACTCGTTACTGAAACGGGTCAGGTAGTCTCGGAGGCTTTCAGTTTCCCCCTGTTGCAGACCCATGAGCTCTGCGGTAGTCTTCTCTCGGCGGTTTGCCGTGGAAAACTTGCTTCTGAACTTGGAGGACAGATCATCCCAACCTGTTATGGAGCCTTGCCTTACTCCCTTGGAGATCCACGCTTGCGCGACCCCCTTGAGAGTGGTTGGGAAATATTTGCACCAAGTCGCCTCGGATCTGGGGCAAAGATGCATATGAGTCTCATACGAGGCCACGTGGTCCTTCGGATCCGTGGTCCCGTCATATGTGATATGCGACGGTATTTTAACCGTGGGTACGCGCTCTTCTAGTATCCATTGCTCGAATGGTGAACTAGCGGGAAGCATAATGGCCTTGCCCTTGTTCCTGGCCGAAGGGACCGCGCTCCGCCCTCTCAGAGAGGTAGGAGTGGTTTTCGTCCCTGGCTGGGAAGTCTGGGCCTCGGCTGCAGGGAACGTGAGGCGACTACGCACGCTCGGTTCCTGGCCGCCGAGTCGGTCAAGGACGCTTCTGCGAGCAGTCTCAGGTTCCCGGCGAGCAGATTCTGGCCGAGAAGCTGAGCTGCTGCTCTTATGCGCTGCTGGTCTTGAGGATGAGGATCCTTTAAATAATTGAGAGTTCTTCTTCCTCTGTTTTTCATTTTTCCAAGAATCCTCCTCCCACTCTTCCAGTTCCCGGAAGGAAGGAAGCTTCCCACCGTCATGGTCTAACTTCCTCCGCTGATGCCGGGTATGCGGAGGAGTTCGATCACGAGGCGGTGGCATATTCTGTGCCCTCATTGCCTCCATGAGTACTGCCAGCGCTCTTGCCACCTCTTCCGAACTGGGCCCCGTCAAAGGGGTCCCCGGCCGAGTGTGGTAATGAGGCCGTGCAGCCGATGGTTGGCTTTGGGACACTGAATATGTCCTATGATCAGACTGACCCCTGCTAGACCGAGAGTGGTCCGGCCTATATTGAGAGTCATGCATTATAGGAGATAGGGAATCCTCCTTGTGTGATCCTCCCCCGAGCCGGCACCCTTGGGAGAGTTCCGGTCCGGCGAGGGCGATGGTGTAGGGGTTTTAGGCTTTTCGCCCGCTCCTTGACGGAGGCTTTTGCTCTTGCGGTTCTTAGCCATGGCTGCTAAGATAATTGCAAGATGATCTTGGTTAGGAATTTGGCTTAAAGATTTTTGAAAGTCTTCCCCACAGACGGCGCCAAATTGTTTCGGTTGAAAACAATGGGACCTTGCCGAAGGTCCACTAAAATGGAGAAGACTGGATTCGATCCAAGCTGTGTTGGGCCGAAGGTTTCCTGCACAGTGAACACACGTAAACTAGCCTCGGGGGTGTTTCCGAGGAAGGCCCCTCCGATGCTAAAGTCAGTACAATGTGTAAAAAGGAAGACACTATGCAAGAGAGTTTGTAGCTTGAGGCTTTTGTGGAGTATTTCTCAATGCAAGAATGAGCATATGAGTTGGAATAATCCGTGTATGAGATAATGCATGTGATGTTGTGTCTGTTGTTGTGTCTGATCTCGTTGATCTCGTATGTGATGTTATGAGATGTCCTCTTGAATGTGTTAATATGAGGGCTTTTATACCTCATCATATTTGGAGAGGTTGGGCTTTAGCCCAATTGGCTTACTTTGTGGGCTGACTTTTGACTTTTGAGCAATTGGAGAGTTGAACCTTGACCTTGGGCTTTTAATTGGATCATTTAGTGCTCAGGCCCAATTTTGACTAAATTGGACCCAAACACTACCTTTCCGAACATCCATCAGTCGTCAACTTCCGATGGAGCCCCTCGCAATCATGGGGGTCAACATGGTCATTCCTCTTCACCTCAATCTCTCTCTACCTCATTCTCTCTCTCTTCCTTCATCTCCTCCTTTGCCTCCTTTTCCCTCGCCGTAAACCCATCTCTCTCGGCCCAATACCCGCCTTCCATTCTCTCTCAATGGCCTTAATCTCCTTCACCATCTTCTCCGGCATCTTCCTCTCCGCCGCCGCCGAGATCCGAGACACACGGTGGTTCTGGCGCCGGAGTAAAACCCCCTTTCAATGGCTCCTTTGCTTTCCCCTCGGAACCCGACCTTCGGGCCGGGTTTTCTTCTGGTCGTACGTCTTCTACCTCTCTCGCTTTCTCGACCTCTTCCGCACCTTTTTCTCTCTCCTCCGCCGTCGCAAACTTCCGACGCACCACCTTCTCAACCACTCCATTCTAATCTTCTCCTCGTTCTTATGGCTCGAGTTCTCGCAATCGTTTCAGGTTTTGGCGATCATTTCTACCACCCTTGTTTCGTCGATTGTTTATGGGTATCGATTTTGGACTGCGATTGGATTGCCTAGTGCTTGTTTTCCCTTTGTTTTGAATTGCCAGATTGTTCTTCTTGGGTGTAATTTGATCTGTCATGTCGGTGTTCTTCTAATGCATCTTTTGAAAGGCGGGTGTAATGGGATTGGTGCTTGGGGATTTAATTCGGTCTTAAACACCGCGATTTTATCCCTTTTCTTGAATTTTTATGCCAAGAGATACCTCAATAAGAGCAAGATTACGAATAATGGCGGCGACGGTGGCAGCAGCGAGGGCGGCATAGAGTCGGAAAAGCTTAAAGATCAATAATAATAATCATGGCGGGTGCATTATATATTTTTACCCTGTGTTTTATGTATATAAAAAGTTTGTAGTATGATTTTGGTAGATATGTATCATATATTACAAGTATATGGTAGTACGAGTTTTTTGATTTTTCTTAGAGTTGTGAATATTTTGTAAGTTTAGAATTTAGAGGTTGAATAGAATATTTTCTCTTTAATTTTATTTGGCCTTCTAAATTGATTGAGAGAGATTAGTATTGGTTTGCTTTAACAATCAATCATAATTTTATTATGATTTTAGAATTTGTGTAATGATCTATAGGAAATTATTTGAGAATTTGTGTAATGATGTATAGGAAATTTACTAATTTAGTGTGCAACTTCGGATTGCAAGGTTCATACCTTATCAATAAACTTCAAGAAATGTAATGTGACATTTACGGAAGTTCTACTTTGTAGTCTATACCAAGCTAAGGAAATTGTTTACGTAATCTCTTAGACAAGCCGAATTCTCCGAGGGAGGTTTGACATTATTATTTACGATACTCATAAATAAATTAAAGTATTTCGTACTTTTCATGTTCAACCAAACTACACAATTAGCATCTATGGAAGTAAAGATTTTGATTTTCGAGATTATATTTTTTAAAAAGTATAGTCATTATGGGCAGCGTCTTTTTCATATTTATGAGTTGGTTATGGAAATATCTTTGCCACCATACTATTTGGTGAGCCCTTGCTTTCCACGAGGAACAGCTGAATTATTAAAACAAGAGTGTTACAAGATTGTACTAAAGTAGTTGTTTTCATGAACTGAAAATTGAAAATATCTTTGCTAACTTTTCTAGTTTTCTCTCATCTAAATCATATTGGTCATAAATCTTGTCACTTAAAGTAACCATTATTTCCTACTCATAATTAGAAAAGTTTGTTTCTTTTTGCTTTGTGCAACATACTTGATCTTTCTAATACTTCTCCTATTTCACAAATTCTGTTTATAAATTAGTTTGATTTTTGAAATAAAAAGAAAATATGGAGTATAAATGAGATTATAAAGACGTGTACGTATTACTGCATACAAAATAGGCGGCGTGTGCATATGATGCTACGAACTCTTAAAGCTACCTAGCTCCATACCAAACACCATTAAATTGATGCATTGTGTTAGAAAGTCGCATAAATATACTATGTTTGTAAGATTAGATCTGCTTTCAATGACGTAATAATTATGATAACAAACTCTTTTTAACATTTATAAATAGTAGCAAACTTAAAATATCCATGCGTTATACATACGGAGAGTTATTGTTTTTGAAACTTATAAGTTAAAATTAGGAATACTTTTTGTAGTTTTAAATGACAAAACGGCATGCTAATGAGTATTAGGTGAAATGCCAAAACCAGTTGACATTAAGGATTAAGCCAAGCTGTTGAATTATAAATATAAACAAAATGTTTAAATTTTGATTGGAAAAAGGTGTGACAAGTGCTAGTTATGTGACTTGTGTGTTCTGTTGCTTAAGTTTTTATAAATAAAGAAAGAAAAAAAATCCACCACATTTCATTCTTATGTAAACTGAAACTCCAAAGTATTACTCCGTGTATTGTATATACTATATATCCTTGTTTGGCAAGGCTTTACTCCCACAAAATCTTCAAATGTTGTTCTTGCTTATTATTTGCACAATATCAACAAAGGAAAAAAATAGATGTACTTTGTGTAACAAAAATAAATAATTAAACTACACATCCAGATTAATCTAATGAATCTCACATGTGTATTTAGGTAATATTTTCTTAACTAAATTTCACTTATATTATCTTATTAACTCTATAATGTATCTTATTTGTATGTATTAATTAGCCCTTATTTTGCGTTATTATGAACTTATCAAATCTTATACGAAGTATTGGACTTGTATTGTCTTTCCTTATACAACTTAATCTTATCTTATTATTTTTTATTGGAACTTATACAAGGCTTCATCACATCGTATTAGAGCTTGTGAAACCTTATACTATACGAAATGTGTACCTATATATTAAAATTTTTGCTCATTTGATGATTAAATGAGCAATAATTATTCTTTAATTTAATTATTAAAATAAGTACAAAATACCTTGGATGTACCGTACACCCGAACGTATATAACAACCTTTATGTACATAACCTGCATCTTATCTGAACTTATTAATTTATAATTTATCTTTTCTTTAACTTATTAGAAATTCAGAACTTATTAAACCAAATATAAGTAAAATCAAGCTAAGGTAAGGATAAATTTAATACGAGTACATCTTAATTAATTCACGCCTTTCATGATGATGTAATGTTGTATAGAACATGGTCGGCTTCATATTTTAAATTTTGGGGAATGCCGAGTGGAGGTAAGGCATAAGGGTGTGCGGATATAGTAGAAGTGTGACTTATTTTGTTCGTTAGTTTGATCAAGCTTTGCTATGTGACATCATAATAATAAACATAAAGATAACTGAAATGAAATAATAAAATTCCTCTCATTGGTGACTTTGTGTGTATAATATTTCAGAGTAGAAAAATACAGCCATACAAGAATAATAAAAAATAATTAGTCAATTTGTCCAACGTGGTGTGTAACATATTTTTTTTCTTTAGACGAATTCGACAATTAAAAAAATAAAAAACACAAGGATGATTGAGAGTTGTCAAATTACGACTATACAAAATTGGAATAAGGCCTCCAGTTTAGAATAAGAATACTCACTGGTACTAGTCTAACTACTCGTACTGTGGTCACCGTCCTTAATGAGTGTTCGCCCCATTGTTTTCCTACTTATGGTCTAGTCTGGATTCCAAATTTTAAGTGACTTCAATATCAATTTTATGGCAAGACTTAATATATGACTAATACGAGTAAGTGGTGAAGAGTCTCACCTTGTAATATTGACGGCCGTCTTGTCCTTGGAAGATGCATTTGCTTATGGATTGGATGAAGTCAAATGCATCTTCGATTTTTCAAATACTAAAAATCTAATAGGGCTACAAATATTCACCCTCTTCTTCTAATTACTTCTAAATATCTGACTCTTAATTAAATACTGGTCCAAAAAATTGTAAGATTTGAAGTTAAGCAAAATTCCATTTTACTTTAGATTAAAAGTTTATTGTTGGAGACAAAAAAATTACTTGTAACTAGAACACTTATTCAAACAAACTTACAATGCGAATGGAATAATATTAAATGAATAAGAAAAAACATCATTTTTTTTGTATGATATATAAGTTGTTGTATAGTAGCAAATTATTGTGGATTTCGTGGTTTGAAAACATAGTAGCTTTATTATCAGAACGAATCTAATAATTAAGGGTTTGGAGGCCTATCAGAAGAAGGTTGAAGAAGCAAGCACTCAAGGGATTCGGAAGAGTCCGAATGAGTTGTAATGGGAGACTGTGGGTGGTCGCAACAAGAAGGGTCGTGTGAAGGGACTTGGCCAAAGTGCAGAGCTGTACTATGGCAACCAAATGGGTCGAGTTTCCACGTCTTCACAGCAGTACACGCCTTCCGTTGTTTCTCAGATGCAGGATCAGATGGAGCATAGGGTGCAGGCTCTTCGCAGTGAAATCCGGAGTGAATTGAAAGTCGAGATGGAAGCCCGATTTCAAGCCCAAATGGCCGCAATTGAGAGGAGAAACCAGGAGAAGTGGGATGAGTTTATGTGTCGTTTCCCCAGCGACACATGTTCCACCATTCAACCTCAAAGTCGAGACCCTAAGGACGACCCGGGTAGTGGCGGAGCAGGGTAGGGTACCCCGGCTAATATATACATACACACACACACACACATATATATATTCGTAATTAAATCATTTATTTAATTTTATCTTGAATTAGGTGCAGGAGGTATAGGTTTCGAATGGTGGTAATTAAAAAAAAAATCGATTAATTTGTTAAATTAGCAGGTGAAATTCCGACGGAATTTCTGATGGTATTATCCGTCGGAAGTTCCTTTTGTTGCGACGGAAAAATAATTCGTCGGAATATGGCGACGGATTTTCAGATGGACAATTCCGTCAGAATTTTGCGACGGAAAAATGCATCGTAAGATTCCGACGGAAATTTAACCCCTCAAAGAATACAGACCTTACGACGGAATATTTCAGTTGGAAACGTATTTGATTACGATGGTTATTCCGTCGGAAGAGGTATATACCGACGGAATTAATTTCGTCGGAATATTGCGACGGATTCTCAATTTAATTCAATCCATGCGCCGACAGATCTATTTCTGTTGGAATATGTTTTTCCGACGGAAAATCCCTCGAAAAAAGTCGAATTTCCTACAAAATGTTTCGCGATAGACCATTTCGACGGAATTCCGTCGGAAAGATGATTTCCAATGGAATTTCAAATGATTCCGACGGATTTTATCCGTCGAAAAACGGTTGTTTTCTAGCAGTGTCGTTTGGTATCATTGTGGTTTTCTATTTTTTGGTTTATTGTTTTTCAAAATCATATGATTTATGTCGTATAATGAATCAAAAATTAGTTGAACTTATTAAAATCCTGATCATTTTGAAAACTGACAACAAAAAGTGGAGACACCTTTTTCTTGTTTCTTTGGTATTGGTTTTTTGTTTTAAAAAAAACAAAAAATAAAAAATAAAAAATGATGCCAAAAAACAAGTCCTAAGATTTCACTAGATTATGTATTTTTTAAATAGATCGACTTTATGCCTATGGTCAAAGTTTCCCACTTCAAATGGATTAATCTAACCAAGAACTTCTAGCGGTAACAAAGGTGGTATTTTTTTAGTAGAATTACTAATTAATCACCTAAATTTCACTTATTTGAACTTATTAAAATTAATAAAAAATATTTTTATCTTATTTTAGTTCTAAATGAACCTTGGTAGTCCTCATTTTTCTGAAATTAACTTTTTTGAATTTATATTCCTTTATATGAACTTATTCTTTTATAGGTTATGTTTCCTCTGCATTTTTTGTACTAGTAATGTTTCTAATATTTTACGTTTGTCTATGCATAATTTTAATTAAGTATGAATAATATCTTAAGTCGTACATTTGCAAAATTTGTATATAAAAAATTGAAAGAATGCAATTGACTGCCTTTAATGCAATTGACTGCCTTTTGTCATTAGCAACGTAATAGTTATATACAAATTACAATAGTGATGTTAGCCTAGAATTAAGGTAACAAACTAGGAAATTAAAGGATATACATCAAATATACTCCTAACTAAATTAGAGATATATACAAAATCAGAATATATTGAGAATATATTCTAACACACCCCCGCAGTCAAAACGGGAGGATCGGGAGGATCATGGACGCTAAGACTGGCTCGAAAATCTTCAAATAATATACGAGGAAGCCCCTTCGTAAAGAAGTCTGCAATTTGATATCGGGAAGGAACATGAAGTACTCGGACCTCGCCTTTAGCAACTTTTTCCCTGACAAAATGAATGTCCATTTCAATATGCTTGGTACGATGATGTTGTACCGGATTTCCTGATAAGTAAATGACACTCACATTGTCACAATAAACCAGAGTAGCTTTATGAATAGGAAAATGTAACTCAAGCAATAAATTTCGGATCTAACAAGAATCTGATACCACATTAGCTACTCCTCGGTATTCAGCCTCAGCACTAGAACGTGACAAAGTTGGTTGTATTTTAGACGACCAAGAAATCAAGTTGTCACCGAGAAAAACACAATATCCAGACGTGGAATGTCTAGTATCCGGGCATCCTCTCCAATCAACATCAGTATAAGAAATGAGCTTGTTGACGGAGGATTTGTATAAGTGTAGACCATAAAACAAAGTACCCTGCAAGTAGCGTAAGATACGCTTAAGAACACTCATATGCTCGTTCCTGGGATCATGCATGTGAAGACAAATCTGCTGAACTGCATAGGAAATGTCAGGTCTAGTAAAAGTAAGATATTGTAGCACACCAGCCAAACTGCGATACTTCATAGGATCTTCACAGGGGGAATCCTTCGAGGCATTAAGCTTTGGTTTGGTGTCAACCGGAGTGGGACAAGAGCTGCAATTAGCCATTCCAGCTCTCTCTATGATCTTTGTTGCATATTGTTTCTGGCATAAGAACAGACCATTAGCATTGCAGGACACAACAATCCCCAAAAAAAGAACTAAGAGGACCAAGATCCTTCATAGAGAACTCGGCACCCAAGAAAGCCATAAAATGTTTTTTCAATCGATCTGATAAGGCTGTAAGAATAATATCATCAACATACAACAGAATATATGCCATATCTGAGCCCTGACTGTAGATAAACAAGGAATGATCAGATTTAGTGTTAGAAAAACCAATAGTAGCAACAAAATCTGCAAACCACTGATACCAGGTCCGAGGAGCCTGTTTGAGGCCATAAAGAGATTTCTTAAGTAAACACACATGATCAGGGCAACTTTTGTCGCGAAACCCCATGGGCCGATGCATATAAACTGTTTCATTGAGATAACCATGTAAGAAAGCATTTTTGACATCCAATTGGTGAATAGGCCAAGATTTAGAGATAACAATGCAAAGAACAGTACGAATATGGCCGGTTTTACAACCGGACTGAAGTCTCATCACAATCCACACCCTGCTGCTGTGTTTTTCCATCACCTACAAGACGTGCTTTATGCCGCTCAAAAGAACCATCAGATTTCTTTTTATAACGAAAAATCCACATAGACCTAATTACATTCACATCCGAAAGCTTAGGCACCAATTCCCATGTTTTATTAGAAATTAGAGCATTAAATTCTTCTAACATTGCATTTTTCGGTAGAATTTTTCTTCTTAAGTATTGAACTGTTGATATGATTTTTAACCCATTAGGAGTACCTTCACGAATTTCCAATTCGGGTAACGAATAGCACTAACAGGATCTTTGGGTACGGGAGACATTTTAGCGGTATTCATAGAAGCAAAGTTGGAAAAAATTTAGAATTGGGTTTGTAGATTCCATTTTTTGCTCTAGTTGTCATAGGATGGGGGGTAGGGTCTAGCTGTGGCGTGGGTGTAGGCCGGTTTGGGTAGGGTGTATGGACTGGCCTAGTCCGCATAGGAGATAGAGGTGGCGAACTGGGCTGCTGGATGGGGTCCTGTAATGTGACAGTGCCGGGTGGGCTTGAGGATGGAGGCCCAGCAGAAGAAGAAAGAGATGTGGCTGGGCTTAAGTTAGCTGGCCCAGCAAAAGAAGAAGGAGAGGTTGGGCTAGCAACATGTAGCTCTTGTGTAGTGGGCTGCTCTAAGTTAGGGGAGGAAGTGTTTTGGTGATGCAAATGATGGACAATCGGATTTACATCCAAAAAATTATAGTCATCTTGTGAGGAGAATGAAGCTTAGAGAATGGGAATTCGCTTTCAACAAATTTCACATGACGACATATAATTATTTTGCCACTTGACATATCATAACACTTAGAACCTCTATTATTTGGAGCCGGCCCAAGATAGACATAAGGAGTGGACCTTTCTTGCAATTTGTGAATAGAAGTGGACGGGAATAGGGGAAAACATAGACAACCAAAAACACATAAATCCGGGTATATTGGATCACATTGATAAAGAATTTGAGTTGGAGAATGAAATCCTAATACTTTGGTTGGAAGAATGTTTAGAAGATATGTAGCCATTTCTAGTGCATGATGCCAAAAAGAGAGAGGCAATGATGCATGAGCAAGTAAGGTCCGAATGATGTTGTTTATTGCTTTTATGTGACGTTTGGCTTTTCCATTTTGAGGGGAGGTATGAGGACAAGAAAGGCGGAATAACATGCCATGTTGATAAAAAAAAAAAAAAAAAAAAAAAAAAAAAAACTCCTTAAAAGTGCCATTAATATATTCCGTACTATTATCACATTGAAAGGTCTTAATGTTATGGTAAAATTGCGTACGAATGAGGCTATGGAAATATTTAAACAAGTGTTTGACTTGAGATTTCTTAGCAATAGGAAATTTCCGCAAAAATTTACTGTAATCATCAAGAAATAGCACATAATAACAAAGGCCAGAAGAACTCACAACAGGCGAAGTCCAAAGATCACTATGAATTATATCAAATGAAAAAAAAACAGTGTTCGACATAGAATCATGAAAAGGTGACTTAGAATGTTTCTCAAGAAGACAAGAGGAACAAAAAGTTTTACAAGCCTTATTACAATCAATAAAATTTTTACTTCTAAGAGACCTAATAACAGCATCATCGGGATGTCCTAGACGGTTATGCCAAAGATTGGATGAAATAGTAGTAAAAGCTGAATTATTGACGAGAGGTGTGGCTTGATTAATTGAGAAGAGAGGATAAAGGTCACCGATACTGTCACATCTCACTATTCTGGCTGCCGTCTGTAAGTCATTAATAGAAAAACCATGGCTACCGGACCCACCTTCCTTTGCTAAACGATTTTTAATGGTCCGTTCGGCAAGTTTCAGCCTAGAGCGACAACTTTTGAAAGAAGGAAGGGGCTCTTGGTTTTGGATAATGTCAACGGTGCCGGAGTAAGCCTCAAGTAACCCCACCGTGAGCTTAAGAACTAATCTGCTATTCGAAATCGGAGCGTCAATGTCAGCAAGTCGATCAGCGAGAGATTTAATGTAATTGCAATAGCCATCAATAGAAGAAAAATTCTCGAAGTCGAGATCCGCGAGCTCTTCCTCGAGGTGAGTAGCATGGGAGGCTTTGTTGTCTTGAAACATCGATTCAAGGCGAGCCCAACCCCTTGAGCGGTGTCATCCTTGAGAAGAATAGCATGAAGGAGGTCGGTGGATATGGTTCCATAAATCCACTGCAACACCACAGCGTCGAGGCGTTTCCATAGGGCCGGATTCGCATCTTTAGCCGTCTGATAAGCAGCGATCTCCTTTGCCTCCGTAGGAAGAATAATATGGTGATGTAAATCATGCAACCTAACCAAAACTTTGAATAAACCAGCCCAGGAATGATACATGCCGTCTTCGGCATCCAAAGTCACCGGAATGAGAGACTTGACATTGGTGATTGTTGAGGCAGTGGAAGAGAAGAGAAGAGAAGAGGGCTGATGTTAAGGAGATGAAGGCCTAGGTCGAAACCTATCCGATACCATGAAAGAATGCAATTGCTTGCCTTTTGTCATTAGCAACGTAAGAGTTATATACAAATTACAAGAGTGATGTTAGCCTAGAATTAAGGTAACAAACTAGGAAAGGATATACATCAAATATACTCCTAACTAAATTAGAGATATATACAAAATCAGAATATATTGAGAATATATTCTAACAAAAATAAATTTTACGGAGTAATAAAGTACACGTTGAGACGAATCTAGCAAGATGCCAAATGACTATCCATATATTTAATTACAAATCATATATGAAACATAATGAAGTTGAGTTAGGGGTGTCAATTCGGGTAAATAGTTCAGGTTTGGGTTGGGTTTATCAGTTTCGTGTTATAACGGGCCAATTTATAACAGGTTGAAATGATTAGCGGGTCGCTTTTGAAAATTATCGAGTCAGTTCGGTTTGATTTTTTTTTTTATTGCGGTTTCTATTCGGGTCGGGTCCTAATCAGGTTAGGTTGTAGTCGGTTTGGGTCATGATCAGTTTGGGTTGAACCAGATCGGTTTGAAAACGAGTTTAGCTAGTTTAAAGTGGGTTTTGGTTCAAAACAATCCAGGTCCTAATTGGATTGGGTGGTAATCGGTTTAGGTCATAATCAGTTTGGGTTAAACTGGGTTGATTTGAAAATGGGTTTTGGTTAAAAACGTATCGGGTGAATTCGGGTCCGGTCATTATTGGTTCAGGTCATAATCGGTTTGGATTGAACTTGGTCGGTTTGAAAACGGGCTTACGCAATTTGAAGCGGGTTTCAGTTCAAATCATATCCGGTAAAATCAAGTCGGATCATTATTAAGTCAAGTTAGTCACATAATGTCTAGGAACAGGTCATGCTATAATCAAGTTAAGTCATAAATAAGTTGGGTTTATCGAATAGCGGGTTGAATGGGATCATATCATAAACATATTGGGTTACAGGTGGTAAACGCGCGACTCAGTCATTATAGGTTATGGGTCGTAAACGGTTCGGTTTCAACGGGTTACGGGTTGTAAATGGTTCGCTCTCAATGGGTTACGGATTAAGAACGGTTTGGTCACAACGGGTTACGGGTTATAAATGGTTCGGTCACAACGGGTTACGGGTTGGAACGGTTCAAGTTTATCGGATTTTTGCCGGGTTTAAAATGTTTTCGGTTTAAAATGGGTCAGGTTACTATCGGGTTCAGACGCAATCGGTTCGGGTTATTTTCAGTTTCGGGTTGTAACTGTTTGGCTTGATAACGGGTTGGGTTAGTAACGGTTCGCATAAATTCACAGTTTTGGGTTGGAAAAAATTGGATCGGTTCAGTTTTCGGTTTCCAAAAAACGGATTTTTAACGGTTCAGTTTCTTTTCGGATTGGTTTGAAACAGTCGGATTTAACGGTTCGGGTTAGAAACTGACAACTAGATGGTCTACACTATAAAAACTATTGCAAATTAAAATATCTTTTGATCCACTTCTTTGTATGTGGACATGTGGTACAATTTTCCTAGGCCATCCTTCACACCATTACTTACAATTTACAACAATCCCTCCCTAGTCTTCAAGCTAACAAAGGTGCATAAAAGAAAGTATCTTCCATGTTGTTAAATACGGGTCTGGGCCACTTTACAAGACCAAAGAAGGTTTTCATCCCAAAACCATATGACAATGGGGGGAGTAACCATTTAGCCTTATAAAGTGATTAACTCTTTCTTTTTCAACCAATATAGGACACTTACATGTGTTGATACTTGGAAGGTCTTTTCTTCAACACTCTCCTTCACATATAACTATGTAAGTTCCCTTTTAACTTTGTCTTATGTGATATTTTGGGCTAGAGTGGTTCTTCACTCCCCCTCACATGGACCTACTCTTGACCTAGTGAACTTTAGCTATTTAGGGTCTCATATCGTGGGTCTGGCTCTGATACCATGTTAAATACGGGTTTGGGCTGCACCCGTAAACCAAGAGAGAAAGTTCACTTCACAAAACTAAAAGAGGTTCTATCCCAAAACCATACGGCAGTAGGAGGAGTAACCCTTTAGCCTTATAAAGTGATTAACTCTCTTTTATTCAACCAATATGAAATTCTTACATGTGATGATATTTGAAAGGTCTATTTTCAACGCATTGGTGACAATTCCTCAAAATCCTAACAAAATTTAATGGCAGCTAAAGAGTTTTTGAGCCACAAAGTCTAATGTTAGATCAGAATAACCGCACAAACAATTGTTTAAATAACATGCCATAAACAATGTAGCACTAATAGTACGACCATGTGCATTTCTGGATTCATAGGTATTTACAAAAAGATTAATTCAATATTTGATAGGAACGACACCACTTTTTATATCTAGTATAGGTGAACTATATTATCACAAAATTTATTAAGAGTATACGACTCACCCTAAAAAAATACACTAAATAGTTCAATACTTTTAATTTCTAAGATGATAAAGTTTTAGTTTAATAATTTCAACCGTCTACTCTTCGAATTAATTTACTATTTTCTATTGACTATCACCATATATGTTGAGAAACCAGTACCCAAATTATGATCTTTCCTCTCATTTGGCCTACTAGAGGAAAGGGTAAACCCCGTAATATGTCTATATTAAGGAGGAAGCTCCAGTTAATCTTCAGGATAAACAAAAACCGTTTATTTAGTGACATTTCTGTAAATTAATCAATAAAATATCTCAATTAACATGGCATTTATGGGACCCGTATTTAATAAAAGTTGTTAATTTATTTACAGAAATGCCACTAGATAAACATTTTTTTGTTCATCGTGAAGATAAACTTATATTTTCTCTATATTAAGTATGAGTTGTACCGTACACTTGTACGTACATAATATGTATTAGCACTGTCAAATTTCAAACCGAAACCGTTTAACTGTCCGAATCTAACCGACCCAAATGAGAACCGAACCGATTAAAAACCGGTTTTTTGAAACCGAAAACCGACCCGAACCGCATTTTAGTAAACCCGACACCGAACCGATCCGAGTAACGTTAAACCGTTTAAGAACCGAACCAAATCTAAACCGAACCGAAAAATCGAACCGTTTCTAACCCGAAACCGTTTAAACTGGCATAAAAACTGTTTACACGAACCGTTAATAAACTGCAACCCATTTGCACCGAACCATTTATAAACCGAACTGTTTATAAACTGAACCGCTTATAAACCGAATCGCTTATAAATTGAACCGTTTACAAACCGCTTACTATAAAGAAAAGATTAAAACCAAGTTAAAAGGTATTTTAAATGAAATCTAATTATGCACACATGTGTTTTGTTTTTTGTTTTTTTTTTTTTAAAAAAAAAACATAATTATTATGCACACATGTTTATTAATTAATTAGATCATGCATTCAATTAGCCAAAGTGAAAGCAAGCATTAAACACACCTCAATGAGCACATCCAAATCATTTAGAATTAACCATACACACCACTATACTAGCACTAATCAAATTATTTCATACAGTACATGTTAAAATTATAAAAACGTGATATTAATAAAATATATAATGACTTAATGAGACAAATTTATCAAGAACACTAATGACTAAATGATGTTTTATAGATTAATGGTAATTCATAGTCAACGTTTTCAAACTTTGACCCCCCAAAAATGATAATGAAGCAAAAACAAAGGGACAAAGGGAGTATTAAAATAAAAGTTGGTGACGGTATAGATCATTATAATTTGAACTACACGAACAATGATATTTAGCTAATCTTAAGACTACAACTCAAATTATTGATCCAGTCAAAATAATGTTAATAATCCATAATATTATACTAATAAATATTTAACTATTAGAATATGAGATAGTTAAATGTTATGTGTATGTATAATCGATTGAAAGAATCAATATTACCTTCTTAATCATTAATGTTTTCAATTCTTTCATTATACAAATCAAACTACTTTGTAATATCTTCATATATAACTTTATGCAAATATATAATGATAAATGAGTCTTAATTATCAGTCTTGTTGACTAATTAAGTATCGAATACCAAATTGCAAATTTCGATGTCACAACAACTCATCAAATCATGATTATGACACTATTAATTAAATGATCTAATAAGAAGCAGATAATAATCTGATAGTAAAACAATAATACATTAATGCACTAAACTTTTAAAATCTACTTCGTAATAAACTAGTAAGATTAGTATGGATAAACTTGAAACATAACATGATATGTATTTATAAAATTAATAAATATGAAGTGATGAAGTCTCGGCTTGATATAAAACTTGTTAACCAACAAAAAGTTAGAAAGTACTATCAAATTTCAAACCAAAACCGTTTAATTGCCCGAATTCATACGACTCGATAAAAAACCAATTTTTTGAAATCAAAAACAGACCCGAACTGTAATTTAGTAAACCTGAAATAAAACCGATCCGAATTATTTAAATCGAACTGTTAACAAACTGCAACCCGTCTGCACCGAACTGTTTACTACCAGGACCATTTACAACCCGAACCGAATTTAAACCGTTCAAGAATAAACTGAAACCGAATCGAACCGATAATTATTTAAACCGAACCGAAACCGACCCGTAAGACACTTGAACTGATTTCAAACCGAACCGAAACCGAACTATCAAACTGTTTTGACAGTACTACAATGTATTCATACTTCTTTGTTGCAGGAGTAAATGTGAATAGAAAGCTGCACATTTGTTCTTAATAAGTTTAGATATGTTGATGATGAACCCTTCGCCTAGTCTGAACATCGCCCTCTACAAGACTACAACAGATTGCTGAAGAGCGACGGCACATCAAACAATGACTCACAACCCCGATGAGTGCTGAGAGGCCGAGGCAGTCACTGTTAATATACTGCCCAAGGTGCCACCACCCGTGGTCGTGGTTGGAAGGGAGAGTAGTGAGTAGTGACTAAGCGTGGTTAATTTTGTGGTGTTAATGTTGCCCATTTTATTGTGTGGTGTTAAGATGAGCAACCATGTAATTAATGTTATGGATATGAGTGAGTCGTACACTCGTAAGTAGAGGTTTTCAATGGGCTGGGGCCCCAGTAAAGACCCCGACCCACCCCTGTCCCATTAAGAATTGATCCGACCCATTAAACAGGTCCAGACTCATAAGATAGGTACGGGGTCGATCCATGAGCAACAAAAGTACAAAAAGTAGTTAATAATGGGCCAGAAAATGGTTTTTATATATTGGGCTTTAAATTTTTGTTTGATATTAATAACGGAGTAAGTTGGTGCAGTAGTTTGTTTTGTTTCAAAATACATAGAACTCGTTTCTTCAAAAAAATAAATAAATAAATACATAGTACTCGAACGTTATTTTGAAATATTGATGAGTAAGATGACATTGTTAAGGGCTTAAATTAGCTTTGCGGATTAGAAGGGGCAATCGAATTGTGTCAATTGGGTTAACTTCGTTTGGGCAATGTTTGGGTAGTTGATTTTGGGGTTTGTCTCTAATTTGTTGGGGTAATAAATTATGCGGTAATAAAAATTAAATTAGGAAAGAACATATTTAATTAGAAGTGTTGTTGTAGGAAGATAAGGTATTTATAAATGGCATAAGGTAGTTGTAATATGAGAAAAAGAGAGGTGGAGGAATCATTACCCTCATAATGAGGGTTCATGATGAGGGTAAAAGTTTCTCTTTCTTCACCTATTACCACACCAGTACACTACCACTATATAAAACTTTTTACAATCACACCATCACAGTCTTTTCCTTCTCTATATTCACTTTCATTTTGTTTAGTTTGACTTTTATTATCCTTATAATATATTACTCTCAATTCAAGATTGCCCTATTAATAAACTCAATATGATAAAATATTCATAACTCTGCAATTTGATTTGTCATGTTGGTATGCCTAGGGTTAGTCAAAATTAGATAGTGTCAAATTTGAGTAAAGTGATACCCATTAGAGTTTTGCGCTTGGATCGGATAATTGGATATGAATTACTTTTATGAAAAGGGATTTGGAGCACTTGATCTAACCCAAAGCTGAAGTTTCTCTTTGTTTTGTTATTATTCCACTAAAATTTTCAATTTTTATCGAATCAATGCACAATTTTGGCCTTTACTGTATTTAATTTAAGAAAAAAGCTATATGCAATCCTAAGGGCTGTATATAAGAAGCTAAATATGGAAAGAATAGACATTAAATAAGCATTTATTACACCGATTTACTCGTGAATTGTCAATAAATTCCCAACTTAATACTAAAAAAGGAAGTATATATATTAAATGCTTATATGTAGCCCTTAGGGTTGCATATAGCATTACCCTTATTTTAATTACTTTCTCCGATTTTGTTTTACCGTAACAATAAAGAATTTTACACTATTTATAGAAACTCCTTTGATTGTTTTGTGATTGTATGTTAATAAAAACATAATCATGTTACTCTTGTTAAACTCATATTGTTATATTTTCAAAAAATTAACTTTTATGATTTTTACTAAAATATAATTAAAAATGTTAATAATATAAAATGTGCATTGATAAGTATGAAAACTCAAGCTTTGCAATTACAAGAGGGAATTTGTTTTTGCTATCTTCATAGTGCTTGTTCATTAGCAGGCAGTAGCACTATGAAAGTCTTGCAACTCCTCCTCTTCCTCTCCTATTCATTATTTTCTGATGATAATAGTCAATAGTCAATTTTAACAAAAAGTTTCTAAACAAATTATGTCTACTCGTAGTAATTAAAAAGGAGCAAGCCCCCATTTATCTCTCCGATAAACAACTCTTTTTTTTTTTTTTTTTTTTAAAGGTAAGATACAAGTAGAGATTAGGATTGTCTTTTTGCAAGACCATATCCTAATCTATTAAAAAGTAAAAAATAAGAAAACTTGCTATCCAAATAATGATCAATATCCTGATAGGTCAGGGTAGAGTAACTAAGGGAAGCAACATAGTCTGCAGCCCGATTGTCTTCACGAAAAACATGATGAGACTAAAAGGCTTCAAAGGACTCCATAATAGTCTTAACATCATCCATCAATGGCTGGAACTTCCAAGGACAAGTAAAAGAACCCTTCAAAATATTAATAACGGTTAGATTATCACCTTCAATAAAAATATTAGAAATATTATGATCTCGAGCTAGAAGAAGACCGTTACGAAGGGCTATAGCTTCAGCAAGGAAGGCTGGGCATGATCCTAAATTATAAGTTCGACTAGCAATATGGTTGCCAAGATGGCTCTTAGAACAACCCTTACAGTAGCGAAGTTTTGGATAGCTGAACCATCAAAATTAACCTTATAGTAACCTACTAGAGGGGGAGACCAAGAAATAACAGGGGAGGGAGGTGGAGAAGTCGGAGGTTGCAAGGAACTCGGAGAATGATAAATATCATCTAGAAAAGAACGAGAGAGCCATTCTTTGTAAAGGGAGAAAGCACGAGTAAACACAGAACTAAAATTAGCAACAGAATTCTTAAAAATAACTACATTACGACATTTCCAATCCAAAATTATATATAAAAAAATTATATTACAACCAAATTGATTTCCAATCCAAAAATCGTACACAAAAATCCATACTACAACAAAATATATATTACTTACTATTTTTCTTTCAAAAAAAAAAAACCCAAATAATACTTAAAAAATCCATCTTACAAGCCAAAAGTACTACAAATAACATGTACTAACAAACAAATAGTACACAGCTACACACCTATTACTCTTAATAGTAGCCAAAAAAAAAAGTCAAATGACCTTAGAGACCGCTTTTTAGTTTAACCGGTCTCTTTTATTGAAAAAAGAAAGCAGCGAGAAAAAGTCCAAAGAGAGGAGTTATCTAAGAGACCGGTTATACTAACAACCGATCTCTTTTAATTGTAAGAGAAAAGAGCGGGTATAAAGAAGAAAGCAGTAGCCAGTAGGGGGTGATATTCATCTAAGAGACTTGTTAGTATAAATAATAAAATAACCAGTCTCTTTGATTGATCTTTTTTAAAAAAAATTAAACTTTAAAATTTTATTTTTTTTTGGGCTGGTGATGTGCACCAATGTAGATCCGCCCTTAGGGATAATATCATCATGTTATATTTTATAGAGTTATTAATAAAAAAATGTTGGAGATCATAGAAAGTCAAAACTCTATAAAACATTAGAGAAACAAGGACTGATGGAGTAGTAGAAAAATATAAAAAGGAAAAGCAATTGACGTAGTTATGCTGCTTATGCGCTGATGCACAAAACAACCAACCAATTTAAAAGTGATCGCTTTGGTCAAAAGATATTTTATTAGCTAATTACAAATAAATACGTACATTCAAGCAGTTAATTTAATTATAGTATTAA
This sequence comes from Chenopodium quinoa, assembly GCF_001683475.1. Classification (NCBI taxonomy): domain Eukaryota; kingdom Viridiplantae; phylum Streptophyta; class Magnoliopsida; order Caryophyllales; family Amaranthaceae; genus Chenopodium; species Chenopodium quinoa. Next base: position 7,645,770 of record NW_018743850.1, on the reverse strand, counting down.
TTTATACGCCATTTACAATTAATAATAATGAAAACAGATTTAACACAAAACAAACAAGAATTAATCGGAGAAGGGCTAAGAATTCAAATACATAAATATAACACTTTGGCACATTCTTGATTCGTTGTCTCATACAACTTTTTGAGTGGATCCGTCGCCGCTTCATAATTTTTTTAGAAAGAAAAATCTTGTGCTGATTTCTTAACCCGAATCCGAGCCATCATCAATCGTAGCCCCGTACAACTAGAGACCCTATTAAGCGCAAATAAAACCTTGTCTTTCGAAAGAATTCGAAAACCTTGACTTTCCGAGGAGATCGAAAAAACCTTGTCTTTCGAAGGAGATTAACCCTTTCTTTCGAGGGAGACATTATTATATCCTAAAAAACAAAGAAAACGTAAAAAAATAAAGATTGGGGCTTTCCACCGGTGAAATTCGATAGAAGCCCCTTCAAAATTAACAATGGAGGCTAGAGTTTAGGAGAGAGAAAACAGTGGAGAAATTTCATTCGTCTTTAATTACGGAGTACTGTTTATAGGTCTTACCTGAATAACTAGACTTGTTATGAGTTTATTATGAGTGACCCCGATCTAGTAGAGTCGTCTTTGATTACCCGTCAAAATAAAAAAAATCATTCGTCTTTACAGTGTTTTTCCTTTTGTTATTACGTATCAATTTAGTGTATCTTATGTTATCGGCTTTTGTCATTAGTCTAAAATCTAATTGTCATGTTATATATCAATATATGGAGTACTTCGTTTACTACATACTTCATATATTTTTATACTTGTAACACATTTTCTCGACATACAATTTGAGCAGTGGTTAAAAAAGGTATACAAACATATTAAGCTATGAAATTTAAGCCTTAACAATCTAACACTATCTTATTTATTGGTGGTAACAATTTTATTGGTGGTAAAAATTTTAAACCCAAGATTAATATCTTTCTTATAATGTGTATCAAAGTGATGTATAATAAGTAAATAAAAACGGAGGAAGTACTTACGTGACATGTGCTTATTGTATACCAGTACAAGGTAAGTATATTCGAATTAGGCTAAGCAAGTTAGTTTCATTGGTAAAAAGAATATTGTGGTTTCAGCACAGAAAAGAAGTAAATCGAGAGATTCCTTGGTCGGAATATTGTGGGGGGATAACTGATTCGTTCCATGCCTCGTGGCTGGCAATTTGCTATGATCATACAAATGAAATGCCTTTGATTAATTACAAATTGGGATCTCAATAAATCTAGTATTACAACGATTTGGAGTAGAATAATACGGATGATTGATTGTAAGGAGGAGAATTTTAATCATTTCATTTTTCACTTACTGGATCTTAACTCAACTCCTTTTCTTTTTCAGTTGATACATTTAATTTCTTTAGTCATATTTGTCAATACACAAATTTAATTATTAATAATAATCAAAAAGCAAAAGTTATAAAAAATTAGTTTAAAAATATATATCGAGACAAATTTAACAAAATCTTACATTAATATATTTTTCCTCGTAATATAAAAAGTATAAATATTAACACTCAACACGTGTTAATTAATTAAAAAACAGAGAAAGTATATATTGTATTCAATTACAAGTTCAGGCAGAACAAATATCTTGTCTTCTCATAAACCCATTAGGCCATTACCATCCAATATTCATTTTAGCTTTAATAGTTAATGAAGTTATTCCTAGCTTTTCAAACTAAAAATTCATTATGGGGAGCCATTGATCTTATCTTGTGGCTTATGCCGCTTCTCCAATCTACACGCAATAACGATAATATCATGACTATTCAATGTCATAGCAAACTTAATTTAGAAAGGGGTTACAAATAAAGAACAACCGAAAAATTTTGGACATAAGACGTGCCACGTTCAAAGTGATAAATGTCAATTTATCAAATATGGACCAAGCAATTTAGAGTGGGAGTCCCACTGCTTTGATTGATTAAAACCAATTAACTTAAGGTTAGCTTGTGTAATTAATATTGCAAATACGTATCTACTTGATCTTCCAATCAAATGTTAGGTTTAGATATTGGAATGCCTCAAAATTAGCATTCCCTTGGGGCTACGCAATCAACAATGGGAGTTGTGGGGAGTTGTACATTTCACTCGGGATAAATGATTAATATGTTAGTCATCAACTAAAACTATATAAAATTATCCAAGAGTGAGGTTGTTTTTTGCCCCAGATAGGAAAGTTGAAGACTTGGTTGATATAACAAGAAATCTTAAGTTGTTACGGAGTATTATACTCCGTATTTGTTCTACAAAAGTTAACGTGTGTCAATTAGTACGGAAAGGAGGGTATAAGTTGCTAACAATTCTAAGATCTTATAATTAGGAATTATGAAATTATTTTTTTCTAAAGGTCTTAAAAGTAGGCGAATTTGATTTATGGGTGATCTCCTTTGATAAAAAGATTTCGAAATTTGATTAGATTTATACAAATATGAGTTCAAGATCAAATTGGATTGAGCCAAATCGGATTGGACTAAAACTGATAAAATATGACATATTAACTTATTATTAAGAGTAAGAAATTTGAACAACACTTAAGATAGGACCATAATGGGACTGAATGATAAAACCGGTCCAAATCTCTAACCAGATTGGTTTGGATCACTTTTGGATTTTCTTATAATAGTATGAAAAATATACTACTGATAGTACTCCCTCCGTATTTAAATAAATGAAATATTTTTTCTTTTTTGGCCGTATTTAAAATAAATTAAACGTTTTCTTTTTTAGTAACTTCTCTATATTTGTTAATATTCCCTCTGTCCCAAAATACATGACACAGTCAACATTGCACACATGCCAATGCACTAGTTTGACTTTATTTTTGTATAATTAAATATTAATAAAAAATATTTTAAAAATTATATTATTAACCTTTGGCCCCGTTCACTTCACCTTATTTTTGCTAAAATTAAATTATTTTTACTGAACTGAAATAAATTTTGCTGAACTAAAATTATTTTTACTGAACTGAAATTATTTTTACTGATTCTCTGTCATATTTCTCCTTTAAAGTTACTGATTTTTACTGAACTGAAATTATTTTTACTGAACTGAACTTATTTTTACTGAACTAAAATTATTTTGCTGAAATGAAATTATTTTTACTTAACTGAAATTATTTTTACTAAATATTTTTTTTTTAAGGTGAAGTGAACAGAACCTTTATATTAATACCTATCTAACAACATATTTTATGATAAAATATGTTTTTATTATGTTAGTAACAAAATAATGGTCAAAACTAATACATGAATAGTGAAAAAAGTCCAACGTCTCATATATTCTAGGACGGAGTAGAGGTGATCATTGGAGGGCTGGGCCAAGGCCACAAAAATTAGCCCACTTCTTGATTCGGGCCGGGCCAAGTTTCGGGCCTGCCCAAACCCGCCCAAAATGGCTAGGCAGTGCGAGTTTTTCGGGCCATTTTTAGGCTGAGCAAAAAAAATCAACAAAAAAATGCGTAAAACCGCATTTCCAAACCCGCCAAAAAAAAAATCGGGCCAGAAAAACCCGCCCAAAATCGGGTCGGGCCAACTTTGATCAGGTCTAGGACTAGGACGGAGTGAGTACTATTCTCGCTATTTTTTAAATAACATTCTATTAACTAATGGTCCCCACAAAACCTCTTACTCTCTTCTCTCTCCTCTCTCCTCAACTTATACTCCACTACCTATTACTCGTATTTTAATAAACACAACACGGAGGGAGTAGTTAGTAAAACAAAAAAAAAATTAAAAAAAAATGTTTTTCTAAGCTATGTGCCCTTGAGGTTGTTGAGTTTTTAAGGTGAGCCCATACTTTTTAAAAATTGCACGTTGTGCCCTCCAACTAAAAATGTTTAACCAACCGTACCCTCTGACGTTAACTCGACGTTAGTAATTGTAAGAAAATGGAAATTAATAAGAAGCGGATGAGGAAAAAGAAGAAGAAGTACACCAAGAGCTTAATATATCAATGGTTGCTTTTAGAAAGAAGAAAAAATAGATGAGAAAATGTGGAAACAAATGTTTAATGTTAATCCTCTTGTATAACTTTAACCCAATTTTGGCGTGAAATTTCTCTCCAAACTGAGATAATTAACAATTAAAACAACTACTAACGTTGGGTTGACGTCAGAGGGTACAGTTGAATAAACACTTTAATTTGGAGAGCAAATCTTGTAATTTTGAAAAAGCATGGCACACCTTAGAAACTCAACAACCGCATGGACATAGCTTAGAACCCTTCCCACCCCCCCCCCCCCCAAAAAAAAAAAAAAAAAAAATTCTTTTTGAAAGTCTAATACTACCTCCATTTTTTTTAAAAGTTACATTTGCTATTTTTAAAAGTTACATTTGCTATTTTCGTCCGTTTTTTTTAAAAGCTACACTTTCTCATTTGGAAACCTTTATAATTTAATAATATATTTTTACCCACTAATGTTCCCCACTCACTCTTATTTTATCATTTCTCACTCCTTCAATGGTCCCCACTCATTCTTACACCACTTTACTTTTTAATAAAATAATAACCCACTATCTTTTCATATAATTTTATTTATTACCTTATTTACCTCACTAGCATCTTATTTTATGGAGTACTAAACATCCTATAATTCCGCTCAATCCCAACTCTAGCTTTTGAAAAAACAGAAGGAGTATAAAATAGCTAAATAGTTTATATGATACAAACTTACCTACATATTAAAACAGAAAATTAATCATATTAACTAATTAGAGGTTTCTATACATTAATATATATATATATATATATATATATATATATATATATATATATATATATATATATATATTCTAGTTCAGACCAAGTTTTGAACACCACTATCAGTACCAAACTACCAATGACTCAATGAGATCACGAGTTCAAATCTCATTTTCTTCATTTATAGTTTGTAATAGCCTTAAAATTCATTCAGAAAAAATATTAAGCTAAGTCTTGTGTGTTATGTGTCGATTAATCATATTATCTATAATTTTCCCCCACATATTAATTTAAATTGCATTGTATTGAAAACTTGATGAATGCAGTATGCAGAGCATCATTTGGTATAAGTCAAAATTCGTGAATGCAGCAGATCAGAGCATCAATCTGAACTCCTAATGCATGAAAAAAATTGCATGGTTCATAATTTGCAGCAATTGCACCTCCCCTAGTTCACTCCCAAAAATCAAAATTCATGCAATTTTAGAACATAATTCCAAATTATTCTATTTGACATTTGCTGCTCTTGTCAAAGATTTGAAGTGAAACATGAATATTATGAGGTAAACATATGGATCAATCTGGCATACCATCATCTAGACAACGAAATTGGTGAATAATATCTTTATATCAATATATGGCCCAACAACCTCAATTATATATGTATTCATGTCTTCTAAGAAAATTCCAGAATTATTAACGTTTGTCTCCACATATATAGTTCTCATTTAGCGGCTAGTGCGTTTTGTTCTCCAAGTTTTTAGCGACCAATTGAAACTTGTCACGTTTACATACGAGTATACATAAAAATATAGAACCTTGGTGTCATAACTCATAACACAACAAGTCTCATATAAGGCAACTCCAATGAACTATGTTTAAAGGGTGTTATTGGGTTAGACCGGCTTGTAATAAGATACACACGGAAAAAGCATGACATGATACGAACATGGGTAAACACAACACGACACACTAATGTATGTGCTAAATTAAATAGTTCAAACTTGGACCACATTTACGTATAGCTTTTATTAGCTCACACTTTGTACATTTTATGTGTTGTATTTCTAGTATTTAATTGTGTTTTATGTTGTTGCACCAAGGTAAGATGTCATAGATGTAGCCTTTTTTTTTATATTTTTTTTTTTTTTTTTTGAAAATGTAGCCTTGAGAGTTTTACCAAATTACGATTCGACAATCATCCAGTTCAACGATATTGACTTGCCTTATTTCCTAATACGTGTGTTAATTAACTTATTACATGATTCTTTGAAGTATATGAATGGATGAATTGCCTAATATTCATTAGTATTCGGTTTTTTTCCTAATATTTATTTGTATTTTACTTCTCCCGTTTCATATTAAATGACACATTTCATTTAGGCATGTTTGCCAATGCATATTTTTTAATGTAAATATCTTTGATTACATATTAGCAATAATTATAAAAATTTGAAAAATAGATGTCAAGATGAATCTAACAACAACCCATATGACTATATTTTTTCTTGACACGAAATCAGAAAACGAAGTCAAAGCAAACTATGTGAATAATGCACAAAGTCAAAATGTATCATCTAATAAAACGGTGAAAGTATGTTTGTTGCGCCTACAATTCTACAATAGTCTAGTATTACGAGGTTGACTTGCCTTCTTCCCTAATATGAGTTCATTATCTCAATACATGATTCTTTGAAATATACGAAAGATGAATTGCCTAATACTATTCATTAGTATTCGGTTTTTTTTTATGCATAGATATTTAGCATGTATATACAATTCATTCAATTGTCTTAGTAAATGTTATCGTAATTTACTAAATTCATTTCACCTTTTTCAGATTGCTTGATATTTATATTTTCCTCTTTCGGATTGCTTCATTTCTAAACGTTTTTAGTTAAACAAAGTAAGATATAAATTTCTTAAAGATACAGCCAACACATCACAACACCATACATACAGCCGATACAGGCGGAGAGGATTCTCTTCAATTTTAGATCAAATGCAATGAGCAAAGAAGATTGAAGAAAGCCTGAACAGGTTTAAGTGATTAACTTGTTCTTTGTTCCTACAAGGCTACAATACGATTCAAGAGGATGATAGAAACATGGAATCATGGATGAATGCGAAGTTATCAACATAATTTTAATCCTTGTTTTTTTTTTTTTCGCTTTATCTGTCTCATTAAATATTGTTCTCAAATGGATAGTACATCGCCTGCAGAGCCAACGAAGGCTCTAAAGAAGGGGTGCAACAAAAAATGAGTTTCCTCTAATCCTTAGTCTTTACACAGTGCCGCAGCTGCCTATATTCAACATTCTTTCATCATCACAGAATTCGGTTTTTAATGGATAAGGACCCAGAAAGAGTACAGAAATGGCTTATCCGATAATTAGAAAAAGTCAAGACTCGAAAAAAGAAAAGAAAATTATCAATAATCCCTGTTTTCTTCAATTAATTGTAGGGTGATCATACTTAATCCTCTTATCCAAGGAGGATGATGAATAGTGAGGATCGAAAGCTTTCCTGAGCTCTGTATACCTCTCGATATCAAAGTTATGAGTCTTCATAAGCCGCTTTTGCTTAGCACTAAAGCGGCTTTGGTAGAATCCTTCGAATGAAGGTTCTTTAGCTGTCCTAAGGAAGAAGGTGTATCCAAGCATAAAGTAAACGGAAGTAACATAGAAACAAATAGGCTCCATGACATCCCAAGATAGTTCCCAGAATGTGAGCCTCATGAAGGCCGCGGTTTGGACCACCATGTAGCCCAACCCAGCCCACAACTCCCGGCGGACTAGTGCCTCTGCCTTTTGGTCAATCTCTGCCTTTTGCTCCTCCATCAGCTCCAGCTCTTGCATCCGAGGATCATTAGGATCCGAAACAGTTGCAGGTGTGACTAGGCTCTGAATGGCCTTAGCTACCTGTAATCAAAGAAATTGGAAACAAACAATATTTGGGTAAAACTTGCCTTCTCAATTACATTGGCCAATATTTTCAAAGATTTGAACTTTTAACACAGTTTGACAACACAAAACACGTAATAACAAATTAAATTATTACGTGCACCAAAGAGCACATATACCCCAAAACAATATGGTTACAATTTGTCCGATCACATGATAGAGGAGGACCAATACCAACAAACAAGACTCCTTTTCTTTTCTTGTATAATTGTGTCACGGAGTAAATGATAATAACGTATTAGAAATTTCCATTGTGAACCAGGTTTCCTAATGGTTTCGTTTTCTTTACCTTTATTAAAGAAAGACTACTAACAAATGATTGTAAAATGGACGGAAAAGAAGTAAAAAAAATAATTAATGTGAAATGCAACTATCAAATATGCAAGGATGATGATGTTTTTAAGGTCGCTTTCTTGCAAAAGGATCTGGCCCATTAACATTGGGAAATTGGCTGATGGAAGCAATTAGTGACATCAATTATGTACCATTAGTATGATTTATTTACATAAACTCCAATAATATTCTTCTTAAATTTTAAATACTTCATAACGATAATTATTTTAATTATGTACCATCAATTATGTCCTTAATTACCAAAAAAATAAAAAATAAAATCAGTCATCACAATTTTGTTTGCAAATAATTTTTTTTTTTTTTTTTGTAAGAACATTTTCTTTATTAAGGACATAAAAAAAAGCCTTAAAAAATTGCTTTTCTGTTGAAGGTAACACCGACTTTATATTAGCTGTCATCACATATCTCTTGAAAAATTCATTATGATGTTAGTAATCCAGCAATTAAAATAAAACCAGCACTCTAGATATATTTTTAAAAAAAATGGATTTCTATTTAAAGATTTTTAAAAATAATTTAAAATCGTTGTGTAGGCTATTAACAAATAAACTCTTTTGCAAATCAAGATTATCAATTAATTTTCCTTTTTAAAATACCAAAAATTAAATTTGAACCGTTTGTAGGAGATAATATAATTTTAATTCTAAGTCCCCAAAATAAATCATCTCCAACTTTTTTTTTTTCAAAAAAAAAAATTACTGCTTGAGATTTTTTTTTTAAATTTCCAGGGTGGGGGAGGGGTAGGGGGTTCATTAAATTTTTTTTTTTTTTTTTTGAAAAAAACAATAAATGCTACTTTCGCTCATTTTTTTCCTCTCATTTCTTTTTTTTTTTTTTTTTTTTTTTTTTTTTTGTCATCCGTTCCTTCCTCCCTCCCTCTTTCCTCTCAAATATTACTCTTTTTTCTCCCTTCCTTACTCCTTCGAGAAACGTTACCAGAATGCTAAAAATTTGTTCCACAAACGATAAAATAGATGTCAATAGTGGAACCCTTTTAGATCTGGCGTACCAATGTTCTAACTTCCTGTTCATAACACAATCCAAAATAAAAACAAAAAAAAACACATAATAAACTCATCAGTTCCCATTCAACATTTCAAATAATCAATCACTAATTCAACAAATCTAATTAGACTCTGTTCGTCATCGTTATGAGTTTTCACATTTCTAACCAAATTCATCAAACAACCTAAATCATAATATACTAACTTTTAAAAAATACTGAAAACTCGCAATGATACCGAACGAACCCTAATAAACGACAATAAAATCAAAATCGAATTGAGAGAGAGATTAATAAAAGGAGGATGGAAACCAACCTGATGAGGACGAAGGCAAACAGCGTTTCCAAGAACAATAACAGAACCGCTATCATCTAAACTCTTAGCAAAAGCAAACGCTTGATCTTTATTACCACCAACACTTTCCTCAATCAACTCCATAAATTCCTCATACGTTACCCAATCTCTTTCAACTTCGTTCAACTTTGATCTTATCAATTCAACTTGCGACGCTCTCAACACTTTTCTCACCTCACTCGCCGATAATCCTACCGGCGATTCCATCTCACGCGTCGCCGCATTCGATTTCTCCGGTAACGGAATCAACCCGCTCAATCGAATGCGATCTTTTGCGATGTTTATTTCCTTCAATTTCTCTACGAGATTCTCTCCCGTCGGAGGGAATAGCCGGAGCGCCGCCGATGACGGCGGCATCGCGGCTTGGTAGAGTGGACGGCGTTGCATGTTTCGCTTTATTCTAGAAGGTTCAGGTGGTTCAGAGGGTGGTTTTGCGGCGGTGGTTCTTGATATTGAAGGAGTTGAGAATCGTGAGAGATTGAATAATCGTTGTACTAGTGTTTTCTTGAACGCCATTGTTGTTTATGAGAGAGAAATTGATTGAATGAAAAATGGGGAAATCAGTGAAATTAATCAGATTTGATTTTATTTTTTTGTGGGTTTAAGTTGAAAAGAGATCCGAATGAAAACGGAAGGTTTGAATGTAAAATGTTGGGTAGGCTGCGAACCTTTATATAGGTCCCATAGTGTTAGAATCCAACTCCTTTTGATATATTAGATTCCATTTAAGTGCTTTTCTAGAGTTTAGGTTATGTTTTTTTAGCTTGAGGTCCCATTATTGTGTTACTGTCAGATCAGTGTTCACTAGATATTCTCCTTGTATATCATTTAAAGCTCTTTAGAGGGCGAATGATTAATGAAATCTTAAAGCCTTCTACCAAGTGTTGCCTTGCTTTTATGCTTGTTTGTTGTTAGACCTTTATAGATATTGTGTCTTACTTGCATATTGCACTGGGTGTTGGTGCGGCGAAGATAAAGCCGCCCAAACCTCGCGACTACAGTGGCGCTAGAGATGCGAAAGAAGTTGATAACTTCCTCTTCGACATGGAGCAGTACTTCCGAATATGTCAACTAAGTGACGATCAGAAGGTGGATACTGCCATCATGTACTTGTCCGAAGATGCTAAGCTGTGGTGGCGCACCAAGCACGCAGACATCGAAGCAGGAAGGATCAAGATTGATACATGGGCGGAGTTCAAAGAGGAACTCAAAGAAAATTCTACCCCGTCAACACAGCGTTTGTTGCACGGATGAAGTTGCAAGAGTGCCGCCAGAAGGGTTCTCTTCGCAACTATGTTAAGGACTACTCGGCGATAATGTTGGACATCACAGACATGAATGAGAAAGATCGTGTGTTCAACTTTGTCAACGGGCTAAAGGAATGGGCGCAGCGAGAGATTTTGAGGCAGAATATTGATACCCTCGTTGCTGCTATGTGTGCTGCTGAGAGATTGATGGACTACTCAGTCGGGAAGGGTCGTCATTCCGAGAAGGATTCAAGTGGGACTCAACACGCTCTAACAGTCCGTCTCCAAGCTCTCCAAAGGGTACAGAGAATAGCTCACGAGTATCGTCCAACACCATTAATACATATCATAGAAGAAGTGGAGGAGGTGATGCCCAGAGACAAACATCTACCCCCTCCCACAACTCAAGAAACTCGAGGGCCGGCGCATCCTCGGCAAACACAAGGGCAATAAACTGCATACTTTGTCAAGGTCCACACAAATGGTGGAATTGCGAGCATAAAGAAGAACTTGACAAGATCCAAAAGAGATTGTCATCCATGTTCGTTCAGGAGGCCACAAAAGAGACTAGCAGCGATGAGGAGCCCACATATAGGATGGGTTCCATACGACGCCTGAGTGCTATGAGAATGATAGCACCTCAAGAAGAACCAGAAGTCCGATATCTTTCGGCAATGCGAGTGATGGAGCCTGAGAAGAAGGCAACATCGAAGAAACAAGCTCGCACCAGAAACCCAGAGAAGCGGGAGATGAAGCCCATGGAGTTGGCAACATCCCAGATACACACGCGCCAAAACCAGAATCAGTCACTAGGTTCGAAGCAAAGAGCGACGAGCCTAGAGACACCAAAGAAGAACCTCCCAAGAGGGAGGAAAAACAGTGGTTGAGCAAACAACGCAGGGCGCGTGCAAGGGATTACAAAGAAAATGGTCACCCAAGAGGCACCAGCCACAACTTGAAGCTCTCCACCACAGTCTCAAGGAAGCAGCTCCCCAACAGATGATGGTGGAAGCAGTTGTCCCCCTTAATTCAACAGATTCCACTCACAGGAGGAAATTTAGAGATGAAGCTCTCAACAAGATGTTCGAGCCGAGCGACTCCAGAGACAAGCTCCTCGTCAACAAAGAAGATCCAGCTCAAGAGTCAGATAAGATTCCAGAAGATAGCCGCACCAACGGTGCATCCGAAACTTGAGATAGTTTAGGGTTTTCTAATTTTGATTGTAACTTTTGTAAGTCGACGAGGTCGTCGACAGCTTAAGTGGGGGAGGATGTTAGAATCCAACTCCTTTTGATGTATTAGATTCCATTTAAGTGCTTTCCTAGAGTTTAGGTTATGTTTTCTTAGCTTGAGGTCCCATTATTATGTTACTGTCAGATCAGTGTTCACTAGGGATTCTCCTTGTATGTCATTTAAAGCTCTTTAGAGGGCGAATGATTAATGAAATCTTAAAGCCTTCTACCAAGTGCTGCCTTGCTTTTATGCTTGTTTGTTGTTAGACCTTTATAGATATTGTGTCTTACTTGCATATTATCTCCCCTCCAACCCAACTTGATGCGCTAAGGACTCGTGGTTCGGACCCGCTTGTGCCCGCTTTGAAGTATCGGCCTTCACAAGCCCCGACCACCCGCACTCCGTCGCCCAGATAGACGTGAGTGCTCCTGAGATTCTATTGCCCGCTTGTGTTGCTTTGTGCTCACAAGCCCCTCTTCCGCTCAAGGCTAGCGTTCTTGCCGCCAAAAGGCTAGAGTTCTTGCCGCCAAAAGGCTAGAGCGCGCCGCACGTTTCGGGGTCCAAACTCCCGGACCGTGTCACATAGGTTAGGAGATAAATAAGACAACCCAGCTATTTAATTTTAAATTAAAAAAAAAAAGAAAAAAAAAAGGTAATATGGAATTTATGACGTAAAATTAAAAAATTGGTTTTGTGTGTACTGGGACCTATAATAAGTTTATGGTGCAATAAGCTTTAATAGGGTATCTATGCTTAATTACTTAAGTTGGAGTTACGTTTTTATGTCTTTAAATGGATGTCTCAATGTACCAAAACACCAATGGCAATATATGTAACTTAAGGAGTTAAAGGTGGGTTTGATTCATCAGATTTTTATTAATTTATTGAAATTTATTTTAGTTTATTTTTTTGAACTCTAAGTGACTCTTTTATTATTTCGTATATTTATCTAAATTAATTTTTACTGAACTTATTTTATCCGATTTTATGGACCCTTAGTTGTAAATAGGACTCAAGATTGCCTTTCCGAACTTATCTTATACGAACTTATTAACACTTAGGTGTAAAATGAACTCGGAAGGTCTATTCTTAAAATTAATTAAAATTTATCTAAACTTATTTTTCTTGAACTCATCTTATTCAAATTTATTTACCCTGGTTGTAAAATGATTTAATTTAATATAAACTTATTTATCTATAAGTTATCTTATTTGAATTTATTGACCCTTATCCGAACTTATTTTTCTTGATATAAAATGAACATAATTATTTTAAAAGGTAGGTTATTAAAAAAAAAACAAATAGTAATAATGTTTTGGTTTTTTTTTTTTTTTTTAATAATTTAATTTCATGTACGAGAATATCATTGGTTCAAGAGTGAAGAGAAAAATTAATTAGGAAAAATATTTAGCGAATATTCTATGATGTATGTGCCATTGTGCTCCTATGTGGGGTAAGGCTCTCCATAATTCCATACAATCGTGGATTAGCTAATTAATTTCAGGGTATCACGAGAAAAAAATATCAAGTTTAATCAATATCCACGTGTTAGGCAGAGATTTTGCCAACCCTCCACCGTCCGATTATTTCTTACTGTTGTATAATTATATGATGTGGACTCCTAGCCGTTTGATTGAGTGTACAAGGGAGGATAGCTCATGTAATACACGTGTGATAATGGAAAGAAATTGTCAATGAAGATGGAGTAAAATACGATTGATCGTAGAGGATAATTTTTAATTAAATAATAATCAAATTGTATGATAAATTGTATGATCATGACGTGGAAATTGAAAATGCTGACAAGGATAATTAATATAAAAGGGTAGTAGGCAGCTAAGACTTGAATTTAATTTTGCTAATATTTGATAGGATTACAATAAATCATAACTATTTTTTTAATATTTAATGCAAAAACGCAAACGTGTCGCCACATATTCTGTTATATCTCTCACTAATTTTCACACTTTAACAGTCTAGATTAATTATCTTGTACAATTAGTAACCAATAAGGAAAGAATTAACTCAAAAAACGTTGACAGGAAAATTAAGGTAAGTAATTAATGTTTTGATTTTTTTTTTTTTTTTTTGCCTAAACTTGTCGCCGCGTAATTGCCACATTGTCAAGTAAACCTACACCAAAGAAAATAATTTTAAAAAATTACAGAAAAAACCTTCATTTTTTCTTGGGAAAAGTATAGGGAACAAAAAGGGAGGTTGTTTTGAAGAAGAGTTGGCACCTTCACCAAGTATTGCTTGCTATTTTTGAGTAGAAAAAGTAGTTGTGATATGGGGAAGGCTTGCTAGTTTTTAGTTTCAAAATGCTGGCCTTACTTTGATTTGAAGTTGACAAATGTGCAACATATAAAATGTGATGTCTCCTTATTTCAACTACTATTCAAGAAATTAATACGGTGCAAACAGTATAAGATGAGGAATTAAATGATCGAAAATGATATATACAGTCCTTAGGTTACGTACAAGAAGTTTAAAATATAATATTAAGAATTGTCAAAACATAATAACATCGATCGATGCTTGATTTTGTTATAAATTTCTAAACTTATATTATTAGTGTATTAGAAAATGTTTTTACTCTGTAATATTTATATATAGTAGTCATGACTCATGAGGGTTAGTTGAATCTTTCAAAAGATAAGATTGAAGAAGCATAAAATAAGGGGAAAAAAAACCCTCTTGTTGAGGTTTTGAATTAAATAATGTATTGAATTAAGGGAAAAGGACAATGAAAGGAGAAATTATTTTGTGGAAGTTGTTGAAGATTGCAATTCACCATAAAAGGCATTGCTTGAATTCTAGTGATGTAAACATATATGAAATCCCTCTAAGCCTCTAGTCGAAATGAATGGAGACATACACTATGTTGAAATGCATAAGAATCATTGTTATCTAAACTAATAAATATTTAACAATAATTAATTTTTGTCAGATATTTTACTATACGAATGCTTTCAATATATATCCTGCTCCAAATAACCTAGCATGGGGGTTTTGTTGCATGCCTAAATAGCGAGCATTGAGTTTGAGCTATAATATACATGTTATTAGCTGCTTTCGGAAATGCATATCATGTTTGGGTGTGAGCTTCTTATTTAGATTCTAGATCATACAAACTATTAGAGAGTATTAAGATTTTAAGATCTTATACATCTCCATATTTAGTATTCGCGGACTGTTTTATAATTTCTTTATACAACTTAATCATATATTCAATTTATAAGGGTCGTCTTGTTATCGCAACAACTCAAAGTCATACACATGTTAAGAATAAAGTCAATAGCTTTTCCTTTTTTGGGTTAGGTCTACTTTTAGGTTTATGAAGAGAGTTTCTGTTATTTATTTAAATTTGCACCGGAAATCTGCATTTAAATATCTTTTGCAACTCACTTCATTTATGTAAGGGGTGGTTTTCCAAGAAAGAACGTTACGTTACGTTACTATTACTCTTCTCTAGAAAACACGTGCGTGAATATAACGAACTAGCAATGGATACTCAATCTTTCAAAGAAGATGGATTGTGAGGAAACTAAGGTCATATACCAATGGAGATTAGTCGCTCAAAACTGTTGAAGGACAAAGAAGATCCAGCCACTAGTACGTACAACAACTCAAGCGTCATCATGAACAACTATGTTGATGACTCTTCAGAGTGCATTAGTCTTATCTCTGTTTAGGTATTATCCATCCAAGCCATCTTGCCTCGATGTTGACGGTACGGGGGAATGTGACGCGGCGGCGCTGAAGGTGACGCGACGGCTGTACGGTGTTGTTGATGTTGTTCTTGGGCGACCTTGGTGTTGTCGGTGGATGTTACGGTGGTGGCATTGTTGATGATGTTGGTGGTTGCGCTATTGATGATGTTGGTGTTATTGATGATGCTGCGTTATTGATGATGCTGGAGGCGAAGAGAAGAGCACAGAAGGAGAGGAGAGAGAAAGAGAGGAGAAGGGAAAGAAGAACACAGAAGGAGAGGAGAGGAGAGAGAAAGAGAAGAGGAAAGAGTGGAAAGAGGAGTGGAGAGAGACGAGAGAAAGAGGGGAAAGTGGCGGAGAGTGAAATGAGAAATGTAAGGGTTTTATTTTCCGTGTTTTAGGGTTAGGTTTAAGTTTTTTTTTTTTTTTTTAAATTTCAAAATTCCGTCGGAAATGGTTCGAAATCCGTCGAAAATCTCCTACGGATTTAAAATCCGTCGAAAATCTCCTACGGATTTAAAATCCGTCGAAAATCTCCTACGGATTTAAAACCCGTCGGAAAGTATTTATTTTCCTACGGATTTTCCCTCGGAAACTAAATATTTTCCGATGGAATTAAATTCCGTCGGAAATTTTCGACGAAAAGCCATATTTGTCGGAAATTTCCGACGGAATTTAAATCCATCGGAAATTTTGTTTTTTCCGACGGATTTTTGTGTCCGTCGGAACACATCCGTCGGAAATGGACCTTTTTTCTATTAGTGGAAATAGGGACTGCCCGAAGCCAAGCAAAGGTGTGATCTCCTTGCTGCGATTTCCACAATGCTGATTGCTAAGGAGACAAAGAAAAGGCGGATTTTGCAAAAGCGGTAATGTTTGTGAAATATATATCTGCCAATTTCTTCATGAGTGTAAGGGCAGCGACCTCACTAGGATTACTCATAATGTCAGACTCCACTATTCCATTAAACAGACTCAACGCATCTTCAAAGGCTCGTCCAAAACCAACAATGCCAGCATGTCGTAAAAGCTTTGTCTGCAACCTAACAGACTGTAACCGAGAAGCAAGAAAAGCATAATGACAAACATCACCTGCGTAATATACCCCAAGCCCTCCAAACGCAAATGGTAAGGTGGCAAGCCGCCATTGCCAATTGCCAATTGCCAATCGCCAAACCAAGGCCCCGAAGCAGTAACAATACGCTCCAAGGAAGATCGAAGAGCCCCGTCGAATGTGCGCTGAGCCGTCTCAAAAGTACTAGGAGGACAAGTATGCAATGCAAAGTAGAGTTTAGAAACTCCGGTACATGCCCTAAGTAACAATAGCTCACGCTGAGGATCATCAAGCATAGCAACCTTATCCATAAGCGCAATGGTCTTGGTCACCCTCTGCATCAAGAGCTCACCACTAAAACCGGAATCGGAACTAGCGGGACCACCAAGCAACTAAACACCACGCAAAGGTCGAGCAATATAGGCGGAAAAACACCCACAAGCTTGCTTCGAGGGTCTTCTGTAGGCCAAAAAACTTCAATTTTTTCCAAATTAAGATGTAACCCAAAACGAGGTCCTTCCTCCATAATCAACTGCAGAACCTTCCCCACCACCAACGTGTCACCAATAACAGTGCCGTCATCCAAATACCAGGCCTAAAGACATACATCAAAAGTGTCTTTGATTTTACACACCAGGGGCTGTAAAACCAAAGCAAAAAGAAGAGGACTAAGGGGATCACCTTGCTGCACCCCCTGAGACGACCATAAGGAGTGGTCCCCGTAATACAATTTGGCTGGATTAGAATAGCAGAATTCAATCCATCGCGAAATGCCTGGACACCGACGACGAACTTCACGTAACATGACTGTACGATTAACTAGATTGAAGGCATTTTGAAAATACACCAACAACAATGAAAGACCAACATCAAAACCACGATCCTCTATCAACCGATTCACAGCATGAAGAATTGCCTCACCACCTGAAGAAACCCCAACATCAAATTGAAGACCATCAAAGTAACTTCCCAATGACTGACCAACCATAACAACACCCACCTTCGAAACCAGACGTCGCAAAACAGTACCCACAGCTATAGGACGAATACCACCGCCGGGCTTGACAACTGGTGTTTGAGGAGCACTAGCAATATACTCTCTTAATTCCAAAAGACATCTTCCAGCTAGAAAGAGATTAACCATCCCAGTAATAGAGTCAACTAACTCATCTGAAACTGCCACAACAACACCACTCAAGCAATCCATAAGGTGTTGAGCACGTAAACCATCCCTACCACATGATGTGCCACGAGGAAAACTCTTAATCCAATCCAAAACAACAGCAGAAGTCGTAACGAGATGAAGTTGATCAACAGGTATATTAGGCAAGGATGGAGCTGGAGAAGAACTCTTAATCCAATCCAAAACAACAGCAGAAGTCGTAATGAGATGAAGGTGATCAACAGGTATATTAGGCAAGGATGGAGCTGGAGAAGAAGGGTGCTTTGACTGTAAATCCACAAGAGTGGCCTCATTATAAGGAGCAACACCTGAAGAAGAAATAACTCGGACTGCAGCGGTGTAGTGGCCATCACAAATCTTCCTACGACACTGCTTGATATTACGCTCTTCCATATCAAGGTCCTCATCATCAACCACCGACAAAGTAGGAGAATCCTCAGCCAAAGTTTCCCTCACAAGATGCGAACTACCACCTGGTGCACTCCAAGAACAAATATCTCGGGAAATACTCTCTTCTTGATGCCGACGTTTTACAGAAGACCGAGACTCACGACTACTCCGCAGACGAAAGGTTTTAAGGATGCAATGCAAAGAGGTAACCCCAACAAAGAGACCCAATTAGAAATGTCATAAGGCTTAGTGATCACCTTATCAAGAGCACCTTTCAGAGCTCGAGAAAACCTCAGACGACACTTGGAAGGGATTGACTTCACAGTGCGAAACCCCTTAGAGAACAGACAATCAAGGAGAGCCACATCAAAACCACCTTTATGATCTCGTACCAAACCATCCACATGTCCAATTCGAGCAGGAGAAAAGGGAGCTTGTGGCTTGGTGAAATTATGAAGCACAAAACGAACAATACCATCTCCTTCATCACGGGGTGACACATCCTTACCCCTACCATGACGACATTTAGAACGTAGCGTATGCGTTTTGTAGCAAAATCCACATAACCAAATCCCCATACGCATAAAAGTAACTTCTGCCTCAGTATAAACAGCCAAATTATAAGTAAGAGAATGTCGAGTGATATCTCACGCACCAATATAACAATGACGATCACTAAGATGCTTGATTAGAGAACTTCTAGTAAGGCCATTTCCACTCCCATCTTGACAGCCACTAAGACCCACAAAGGGACAATGAAACTTCGCAACGGCAGCCCACATAGCTACGCACAATCATGCACCACCAAAAACTACCCAAGCCGCAAGAAAAACCAACAAAACCGAAACGAGACAAAAACAACCAAATACAACAAACAAACTTACGCTACAAAAAGCCCTCAAACTGACCACAACACGACTTGGAAACTGCCGCCTATACCCCTAAAATGTTTCCTGAAAAACTGCACCTAAAATTCACCAAAAACTCCACCCAAAACCAGAGTACAACCAGAGCCAAAACACCCGCAAACTGACCAGAAAAACGCCTGAAATTATACCAGAAACGCACCCAAAAGCACTCGAAACTGCACCAGAAACTGTAGCCTAAAACACGCGCAATAGAAGCCTAAAAAGACACTTGAAAACACCCCAAAAACACGCTGGAAATACTAAGCAGAATCACGCCTGAACCGCGCTTGAAAACGCACCAATTCCACCTGAAAAAACCCCTGAAATACGCACCAAAACAGAACCTAGATCATATGGCCGGAAAAAACCTTAACAGACCGCCGAAAATACCCGACCAGATTGCCGGAAAAGAGCCTGACACCAAGCACGCTGAATCCAAATTAAAAACCCACGAAGTGACCGTTACGCTACAGCCTATACACCCTAAAACCGCACGAAAGAAACCTGAATTTCGCCTGAATTCTGCCTGGAAACCGCACCCTGAACAACCAGTAACTGGAGACGCCACCATTAACACTTCGCTTGACTAAAACACACCTGAAAAATGCCGAGAAACCTACCGGAAAATGATCGTGGAAATTATTATTATTATTATTATTATTATTATTATTATTATTATTATTATTATTATTATTATTATTATTATAGGTTGGTTGGTTGAGAGAGGGGCCGGTTATTTTTTTATTTTTTATTTTTTTTTTAAACCTCTTTGCATGATTTATGGCCATGCCGGTCAATCAAGTTAAAATTCACATAGGTACATAAGTTTATGAAACCAAATAGATACGAGTACGTAAATTTGATTACTATCCTAACTTCATCTAAAAGGATAAGACGTTTGACACTTCAAAACAATTAAAAAATTCTTGAAGATAGTGAAAAACTCAAAATGATTCGTATTATGTCTAACGTAATTAATCAATCAATTAAAACCTTAATTTCATATGTAGGGCCGGTTATATGAATTAAAAGTGATTATTCCGTATAGTCATCCACAAAAATCTTCCTCCTCCAACCCTTACGATCAAATTCTTCATTCTCATGCAAATCCATATGCTTCAATTCATATCCTTCCTAACTCCTTCCAACCAAGTCATCTTCAGTCTCCCTCTCCCTCGTTTAACCCTTCCATGGTCCCACTCTTCGTAACAGTGCACCCTTGGGTCTGTCTTACGTACCCAAACCAACGCATACGATACTCCCTTAGTTTGTCTGCAATGCCTGCGACCCCCACTTTCTTGCGAATAACCTCATTTCCGATTCTATCTTTGGAGCACATCCATCTTAACATGCATATTTCCATAACATGGCCTCCATCTTTTTGATGTGCTCCTTCTTAGAAGCCCAACATTTTGTACCATAGAGCAACACTGGTCTTATGGCAATCCTATATATTTTGCCCTGAATTGTAAAGGAATATTTCAATCACATAACACTCCCGTCGGCCGTGACCGTTCTCCATTAAACCACCACGACTTAATCATGTGGGCCCAGTGGCGGACCCAGCCTTGTTCAAGTTGAGTCACGTGACCCAGGAAAATAAAAGGGTTAAATTAATTATGAAAGCCATTATATCTCGTGTACATCTCCCTAGTTCAGTGGTCAAGGGCTTGAAATGAGAACTTTTCTTCATGGAGTGGGTATGCGGGATTAAAAAAAACTCTCATACTTCTTGTTTGACTATTTTTTTACTTGACATTTACTCTAGCCTATTAATTTCTATAATTTTTTTTTGTTCATTTCATTTTTTATTACTGTGTATATTATTTTACACAATCATACTTTTGTTTTGTAGATATATTTTACTCCGTATTATATACATTAATTAACTAATTTAAATTATCTTATGTAATGTTAGATAACTTCGAGAGTTCAAACACCTAAGGGAGAATTTCTAAATCCGCCATTGTTTTTAGTTATTCAATTCTATATTTAGTCCATAATAGTAACCTATACTCATTATATATGAGTCTCTTAATTAATCTAATTGAAGTCGTAACTTAGTTTTTAGAATTACAAGGAAAAACATGTGATTAACAAGTTTCTTTAATCCCTAAATTCATCCTCCTTCTCCACAAAATCCAGCTCTTGGATCGATGGATGACGGTGACCTACCACCTATAAAATCCTAGATCGCCACTGTGTGGGCCACGTCGTGATCAATGTCACTAGATAATCGACACAAGATATTTAAAACTCACTCATGGTCAAATTCTTTCCGTTCAAGCTCAATACATTATTGCTTGTCCCCTATGACTTAAAGATATCTTCAAATTAGAAAAACTGTAATGTTGTTTATTTAATACAAATTGAAAATAAAAATTATGGGTTTTAGACTTAGACCTTAGTAAAAAAAAAAAAAAAAACTTGTTGATGGCCACCACCAACAACTTTAATTTTCATTATCATTGTTAGTTTTGTTCTAAGTGACTTGGAGAGTTTGTCAGACTGACTAAACATTCTCACAATCAACAATTCAAATCCATACATAAAAATATACGAGTATTAGATTTTGTACTATACTAAATACAAAATTTCTAATGCATTTACCATAGAGGTTTTGGACAATGGACTTGCATGCTAAGTCGATTGAAGACACATTTATTAGAGATACGTGTAATTTATAGATGTTGCACGACGAGACATGGTCAACTACGATAATATTTGGAGAGATTAATCATACAATATTAAGCATTGAGGGATCTTAAATTTTTTATGAGTTTTGTTAGGGGTGCTAATTATATGATACAATCTAACATCATATCATATCATTAATAAATAAAGCTGGCTCGCAGCCAGGCCACGAGACATCGACACTTGGCATTTTAGTTTTTTGCCAAGTGTCGAGCCACGTAGACGCCAAATAGGTATTATGTCGTACTTAACATTCAAACCAAAAAGTTTGTCCTAAAATTTTATTAACAATTTGGGCATCGCTCGGGCACAAAACTAGTCACTAATAAATAAAGTCGGTCTCGTAGCCAGGCCACGAGATAGCGACACTTGGCATTCCAATTTTTCGCCAAGTGTCGTGCCACGTAGGAGATAAATAGGTATTATTGTGACACATATGATGCTAAGTAAGCGATTTTTGGATAGATTTTTTAAGATAAAATTGTTGTATAAAGTTTTATTATTGATAGAATTCTAATATTTCATATATACAAAATTAATCATAACTTTTAATAAATATCCTATAACTCAATTCTATTTCCATCATTAAATTTATTTTAAAAAGTTTTTTATAATAAGATCCATTTATAATATATATAATCACAAAACTTTTATACGTAGTTGGCCGACTGTGTCACCAACTATTACAAGAATTACTTCGTTAGTTCTATAGGAGTTACTTGGTCAGTGTTATAGTGGTTACTCAATCAGTGTTATAGATAGGGTTACTTAGTCAGTGTTAGAGGTTACTCGGTTAGTATTACAGGGGTTACTCGGTGAGTTTTATAAGGGTTACTTTGTCCGAGTAGATGGTTTGGCTAGCTGCATACAAAATGCATTGTTATTTAATTTATTTAAAAAAAAAATTAGAGAATCAGTAAAAAAAACTTTTAATCAGTAAAATTAATTTTAATTTGGTAAAAATACTTTCAGTTAAGTAAAAATAATTTAAATTCATTAAAAATAATTTCAAGTCAATAATAACATAGATATTTATTTACAAACAAAACTACAAAAAGTATTATTATATAAAATAAGCCATATGATATCATATGTCTAAATATCCTACATTATCATAACGAATTATTTGACCGTATTTAACATTATAGTAAAATTGTTATCTAAAAATTTTATCAACCATCTGGGCATCGCCTGGGCACAAGTACACCTTATAAATTCAATGGTAATTGCCTCAAGCAACTTCTTACTTGCCTCATTCACCTCTACATCATCCATCTTCAATTGGCGATATCGACAGTTCAAGTCATTTACGGGCACATAATTTATCATATGTTTATAATAAGATCCATCATATCATATCATATCACTAATAAATAAAGTCGTTCTCGCAGCCAGGCCATCACGAGACAACGACACTTGACATTCCAGTTTTTCGCCAAGTGTCGCGCCACATAGGAGATAAATAGGTATTATAGTGATACATATGATCCTAAGTAAGCGATTTTTAGTTAGATTTTTTAAGATAAAATTGTTGTATAGTGTTTTATTATCGACAGAATTCTAATATTTCATATATACAAAATTAATCATAACTTTTAATAAATATCTATAACTCAGTTCTATTTATAAGACCCATTTATAATATATTTAATCACAAAACTTTTATACGTAGCCGGCCAAACCGTGTCACTAACTATTTACAAGAGTTACTTCGTTAATTCTATAGGGGTTACTTGGTCAGTGTTGTAGTGGTTACTCAATCAGTGTTATAGATGAGGGTTACTTAGTCAGTGTTAGAGGTTACTCAGTTAGTATTACAGGGGTTACTCGATCAGTTTTATAGGGGTTACTTTGTCCAGCCAAATGGTATGGTTAGCCGCATAAAAAATACATTGTTATTTAAGTTATTTTAAAAATATTAGAGAATCAGTAAAATAAGTTTTAATCAGTAAAAATAATTTTAGTTTGATAAAAAATACTTTCAGTTCAGTAAAAATAATTTAAATTCAATAACAATAATTTCAAGTCCATAATAACATAGATATCTATTTTCAAACAAAATTACAAAAGTGTTATTATATAAATATAAGCCATATGATATCATATGTCTAAATATCCTACATTATCAGAACGAATAATTTGACCGTATTTAACATTAAAGTAAAAATGTTATCTTAAAATTTTATCAACCATCTGGGCATCGCTCGGGCACAAAACTAGTCACTAATAATTAAAGTCGGTATCGCAGTCAGGCCACGAGAAAGCGACACTTGATATTTCAGTTTTTTGCCAAGTGTCGCGCCACGTAGGAGATAAATAGGTATTATTGTGACACATATGATTCTAAGTAAGCGATTTTTGGATAGATTTTTTAAATTATAATTGTTACATAGAGTTTTATTATTGATAAAATTCTAATATTTCAGATACACAAAATTAATCATCACTTTTAATAAATATCCATTAACTCAATTCTATTTCCATCATCAAATTCGTTTAAAAAAGTTATCTAAAATAAGATCTATTTATAATATATTTAATGTAATACCCCGTATTTTTGAAATGTATTTTCTAATTAATTAATATTTTCTAAAAAAAGTATTTTAGTAATTTATTTTACTATTTGAATTTTGGAGCTAAAATGATATTTGAATTTTGGCGCCAAAAGCATTTTAAAACTTAATTATTATTTTGGATTTTGGATAAGATTTATTATCCATTTTTTTTAAACCGGATTTTATATATATATATATATATATATATATATATATATATATATATATATATATATATTTCGAATATTTTAATTAAGCAAATTATATTTTCTTATTTAATTGATAAAGAGCCGAATTTCCTAAATAATTAACTAGGAATTTTAGGATTTTCTTAGTGAGATTAATTAGTGAATAATTGGTATTTTTCTAATAAATTATTTTATACAAAATATATGATTTACACAATCATTTTTTATTCCTTAAAAACTAGCAAAATAATTGCCTAAATATTTAAAGAGAGGTCCGAAAATACGAGCGTAGGAAAGATCAAATTTTTGGCCACTATATTGAGCAAAATTATTTTGGTAATTTTTGTATTTTAATTATCTTCCTCAATTCTATTATTTTCCTTAATTCCTATTTTCCATCTCACAAAGATTTGATCATCTTATTTATTTACCTTAAACCATTCTTGATTATTCCCTAAGCAAAGCCAGTTACCATTTAATATTTCATGACTACATACTTACCTTAATTCTTTATTTCTTAATCACCATAAACTAAACCTTCTTTAATTCTTAAACTCTCTTTCCCAAGTAATTCCTTAAACTACATTTACCATAATTTTTCCTACAAGATCTTACCTTAATTCTTTCACTCATGAGCCTATAAATACCCCCACATACCTCTCATATTTTTCACACCAAAACCCAATTCTCTTCTTCTCTCTTATTCTTCTTTTCCCTAAACCTTTTTATACTTTTCTTTCGACTCTTTTCATACATAATCAGCCCGTATATCTTTAGAGCCAATTTTCGGGCACTTTTCGTCAGTTTTGAGGTTTTGCTATTTCACAAAAAATTGTTCCTCTCAAAAAATAATTGAGTTTAGGCTCAAGAATCACCCAATTCGGAGTTATATCAAAGGAGTTATGACCTCTATAAGTTCTGCCTATTCTTTCCAATGCAAATTCAATTCTCTTTAATCCTATTCCTTTATTTTCTTCATGGTTAGTTTTCTAAAATATAAGTACTTATTTCAAAGCTATAATTTTATATTAATGTATTATTTTTAAAAGAATTTTATAATCCATGCACATTAGATTTGGGTTTATGTCTAAAGATGTTGTGATAACCTTATGGTTATGTTAATTGCAAGGTGTATTCGTGATTGAACTATGAAATTAAAGTACGAAGTGTTGATTGATATTCGGAATCAAGGTACGTTTAGGTGGCTAGATACTTTTGAAAGTGATTAGTTTGAATAGCATGTTTTATATGATTTTATTGGTGATTAAATTAAATTGATTTGAATTATGATTTATGAAATAAAGTATGTTTACAGGTGTTGATTTTAATATTTGATTTAATAAATGTATTTTTGAAGGATTGATTTTAAAATTATGTTTTAAATGGTTTGAATTACTTATCATGTTTAAATAAAGGAATTGATTTGAAAAACTTGTTGAATTAAATTAAAGGTTCTTCAAAGGAAGAGTTATTGATTTTAAAAAGTTATTAATATGAGATTTAATTCCCAAATATTTATTAAAAGATTGATTTTGAAAGCATGTTGAATTGAATAACAAGAGTTTTTATTTAACCTATTATAAAGGTTGATATTATTCAAAGAGGAATTTCATGAGTATTTATTGAATTATTATTATTAAAGCTTTACAAACATGTTGATAGTAATCCCACTATGCAGATTTGGTTGATAAGACTTTGGACATTGTATGACCGAGTCTTTCGTCAAGAATAGCCTTGCAATATAAAGAAACTAATTTGGGGGGTGTGCACACTTGGGTGAGGAATTGGTTTTAAAAAGCGGAATTGGTTTTAAGTCGTTTTTATTGAATAATTGAGTTATAGGAATTGTTTTGAGAATATTGAGAATTGGTTTTGAATCATGAGTATAGGAATTATTGGAATTGGTTTGAAAAGCATGTTTGCAAATAAATTGAGTTTACAATATCTTGTACTTATCACACTTATCATATTTTGCTAATCCGTATTTCCTATTTGTTTTGGTTCGCCCTGTTTACCTTAATGGTAAGCAGTGTTGACTATTTTCAGGTGGAGTCTGAATGAGCATATGGGAGTCCCGGGATTTGCTTCACCTAGTTTAGGAGTGTTGGTTTTGCCTTTATTTTGAGTACTCAAACAATGTTACTATTTTTATAAGTATTAATGAAAGAAAGTTAAATTTCCGCTGCAAGTTTTGTTATAGAGTTAAGTATTTTGAGTAGCCTTGCGTAATCATGCGGCGGTAATACACCCAAATCTATCTCTACGGTATAATTATACGTATTATACTAATATTTATGTACAGTGAGATTTGGGGGTGTTACATTTAATCACAAACTTTATACGTAGTTGGCCAAACCGTGTTACCAACTATTACAAGATCAGAGTTACTTTGTTAGTGTTATAGGGGTTACTTGGTCAGTGTTATAGTGGTTACTCAATCATGTTATACATAGGGGTTACTTAGTCAGTGTTAGACGTTACTCAGTTAGTGTTACAGGGGTTACTCGATCAGTTTTATAGGGGGTTACTTTGTCCGGCCAGATGGTGTGGTTAGCCGCATACAAAATGCATTGTTCGTTATTTTATTTAAAAAAAATTAGAGAATCAGTAAAATAAGTTTTAATCAGTAAAAATAATTTGGTTTGATAAAAATACTTTCAATTCGGTAAAAATAATTTAAGTTCAATAACAATAATTTCAAGTCTATAATAACATAGATATCTATTTACAAACAAAACTACAAAAAGTACATTATTCTATAAATAATCGATATGATACGTATGTCTAAATATCCTGTATTATCAACAGGGAGTACATGATCGTATTATTGAACATTCAAGCCAAAAAATTTATCCTTAAAATTTTATCAACAATCCGGGCATCAACATAGATATCTACTTACAAACAAAACTATAAAAATTACACTATGATATGATATTATAAGTCTAAATATCCTACACTATTATATGATATTGTAAGTCTAAATATCCTACACTATTATATGATATTGTAAGTCTAAATATCCTGCATTATAAAAAGGAATTATATGACCATATTTCACATTCAAGTAAAAAGTTTATCCTAAAATTTTATCATCAATCTGGGCATCACCCGGGCACAAAACTAGTCACTAATAAATAAAGCCGGTCTCGCAGTCACGTCACGAGACAGCGACATTTGACATTCTAATTTTTCGCTAAGTGTCGCACCACGTAGACGACAAATAGGCATTATTGTGACACATATGATTTATTTTTTAGATAGATTTTTAAGATAAAAACGTTGTACAGAGTTTTATTATCACTATGCTTCTAATATTTCATATATACAAAATTAATCATAACTTTAATAAATATTATATAACTCGGTTTTATTTATATCATAAAATTCGTTTCAAAAAATTCGTTAAAATACGAACCATTTATAATATATTTAATTTAGTTAAAAAATAATAGAGTATCAATAAAAATAAGTTTTAATCAGTAAAAATGATTTTGGTTTGGTAAAAATACTTTCAGTTCAGTAAAAATAATTTAAGTTCAATAACAATGATTTCAAGTCAATAATAACATAGATATCTATATACAAACAAAACTACAAAAAGTACACTTTTCAATATATAAGCGATAGGATATCGTATGTCTATATATCCTGATTATCAAAAGGGATTACATGACCGTTTTAATGAACATTCAAGCAAAAAAGTTTATCCTAAAATTTTATCAACAATCCTGGCATCGCACGGACACAAAACTAGTCACTAATAAATAAAGTCGGTCTCACAGCTAGGCCACAAGACAGTGACACTTGACATTTCAATTTTTTGCCAAGTGTCGAGCCACGTAAGCGACAAATAGATATTATTGTGATTAGATTAGATGACATGTTAGATTAGATTGGATAGGTTTGTTTAGGATAAAAAAAATGTATACATAAAATAATTTATAATTCTTTTGAAAAAAATAATCTTTTTATTGACAATAGAACTTTAATTATAGAAACACACCACATATTATAATTAATATGAATATCCAATTAATAATAGAATTTTATTCCTATTCGAATAACTACGTAATTATAATTATAAATATGACCATGTATCAATAAAAATTTTTTTTATCTAACATTTAAAAAAAAATGTATAAATACTACTAATAATAATTATAATAATAATAATACAAAATATGCCCAAAAATAAGTACACTCTCTAAAATGGGTTTACGGGACAACGCCCGGGGCACATACGAGTATATATATAAAGGGGAGTTTTTTCCCAAGTTTTTAGAGAGCCACGTAGGATTTTAATTTTTGTAAAAATTGTTAGAGAGCCATGTAGGATTAGTATTTTTAGAGTGTTACGTGTAGGATTATGCCACGTAGGATTATTATTTTAAAGATCCACGTAGGATTAAAATTAAAAGTTTAAATTCATTATAAAAATAAAATATTATCTATTTAAATTGAAAATTTATCAAAGATAAAAGAAACAATTTATTTTATTTCATATATATAAAAACAACTAGATGAAGATGCACGGTTTATTTGAACTTTTTAAAACAAATATTTTTTTGTATTTGTGTGATAAAATTTGTTATTTTAATCGTTGTATGTAGTATATCATTTAATATTTTATTTAAAAATAAATTGTGAATTTCCGATTAATCATTTAGATAAAATTCCCAATTTCAAAAGATAATATATTATATTTCACTAATTTAAACTTTAAAAATCCCATTCGCCAATTTTGCTTATGTGGCATTTGAATTATTCACACTTTAATGTCATCTACAACATTTTTGTTTAGGACCTTTATCCGCTAGTTAATGAGACGTTTAACCGACCTAGAAAAAAACCGCCCTTTCTTCAACACCAAGGCTATCATCTACGAGAACTTCAGGAGCTTGTCATTGAGTTTCGCCTGCCTCATTCTAGGCCAATAGACTCGTGATCCATGCACGGTTTGTTTGAATTTTTAAAACAATATTTTTGTTTATTTATGAGCTAAAATTTGTTATATATTTAGATAAAATTCCTAATATCAAAAGATAATATTTTATATTTAATTAATTTAAACTTAAAAATCTCATTCGCCAATTTTGCTTTCGTGGCATTTGAATTATTTAATTCTAAAAAAAAAAGAAATTAATAATCTCTTATTTAATTGGCTACCACTAAAATTTATAATCCTACATAGCGCGCTAAGAAAATTAAATCCTACGTGGCTTTCTAAAAACTCAGGAAAAAACTCCCCTTTATATATATATAGTTTTGTGCCCGGACAATGCCTAGATGGTTGATAAAATTTTATGATAAAACTTTTTGGCTTGAATGTTAAATACGATCATATAATCCCTTTTGGTAATGCATGAAATATAGACATACGATATCATATCGCTTAATTATATAATAATGTACTTTTGTAGTTTTGTTTGTAAATAGATATTTATGTTATTATTGACTTAAATTATTTTTATTGAACTTAAATTATTTTACCGAACTGAAAGTATATTTTTTATTAAAACTTATTTTTACTTATCTCTATTATTTATATAAATGAATTAAATATATTATAAATGGGTCTTATTTTAAAGAACATTTTAAAACGAATTTCATAATGGAAATAGAATTAAGTTACAGGAAATTTATAAAAAGTTATGATTAATGTTGTATATATGAAATATTAGAAGTATATCGATAATAAAACTCTATACAACAATTTTATCTTAAAAAATCTATCCAAAATTCTCTTACTTAACATCATACGTGTCACAATAATACCTATTTGTCGCCTACGTGGCGCGACACTTGGCAAAAAACTGGAATGCCAAGTGTCGTTGTCTCGTGGTCTGGCTGCGAGACCGGTTTTATTTATTAGTGATATGATATTAGATTAGATACTATTAAACTTAAACATTGAAATCTATGTTCAATTGATATTAAAAAAAAAATTGAATTAAATAAAATAATAATGAAATATGAGAAGTGATTATAATAAATATTTTATAAAAAAAAATTAATAAAAAAAATATGAAAGTACGTTCGATTAAAAAAAAATATCAGTTTTGGATTAAATACAAAAAATAGGAAAAAATCATTGAAACTAAAAGCAAATCTTTTCTCTTTTTCCAGCAAAAAAAAAAGGTTCATCATTTATCATTTATTCGGCTAAAAGATTAAGTTCTACGTTAACAAAATTTATCATATCTAATAATAAACTTTATCATCAGTTTAAATTCAATATATATATATATATATATATATATATATATATATATATATATATATATTGGAAACAAATTCATATTATTTCAATCATATATAAACTCATGTAATGTCCCACACAAATAAACATAAAACTTTTGCAGGAAAAAAAAACATATTTAGAATTTGAATACCATGAAATTCTTGAATACGATGAACAGTGATCATAATTAAGAAGCCAGTCATACGATGAACAGTGATCATAATTAAGAGGGTAGGTTTAATTATGCAACTTATCAGTTGGCACGATCAACGATTGATTTACAAATGATGATGGAAGCTTAGAAGGTCATATTTTCACCGTGTACACAATTTGAAAAAAAAAGTAGTTGGTTAAACAAAAACATATATATAGCTTTACATATTTTATTTTCTTTCTATTTTTCTTCAAGAGTTGTTTTGTATTATTGTTTAAAATTTTGTTATTACGATTGAATATTAAGTGTTAAATTTAACTATTAATAAAGACCCGTACATCGCACGAGCTTAAATCTAGTATGATTTAATCTGATCATTATTTAAACGTGTATAAGTAAATATTTAATTTGCTTAAACTAATTGAACTAGTCATAGTTTTTTTTGGTCAAATTGGAGTTTATAAAGGCTATAAAAATTTAATTCACAACTAAAATGGGTTATAATAAGATCAACTGAATGATCAAGTAAATCAAATAAATCTAGGTAAATAAAATATTAAAAATCAGATGAATGCAACTAATATAAGCACTCCGTATACAACATAGTCTACTCCGTAAATTATAATCGATATTTTATGGTTGATGAGCAAGACTTGTATCTTTGAAAGCATAGAGGATATAAAGGAAACAATCCAAGTTCCGAAGCCATTTAATTCTCCTCAAATCAAGCCATTGGACAAGGCAAGCATTGGCAAAATGGCAAGTAGCAACATATAACATAGATTCAAACCTGGTGATCTAATCTCAACCATGTATATACATACATATCTATTATAATCTACGTAGCTGTATACGTATACTCCATATGTATGTGTATTCTACACAAAGCGGTGTTACACGATACAAATTTCTATGTACCATGAATACATGATAATTTTGTCTCCTTTACTTTGACCCTTATAAATGTTCTTCACTTCTCTTCTCCTTTGACGGCTAACCCAATTTCAATATTTGTATTTTTCTATTTTCCATTATTACTTTATTTAGAATACTTTTTTACAGTATAATCACAAGAAATAATCTCTTGTTATTACTATTATATTTTCTCGTAATTGTAGGGTTTACAAGCATTTAAGATTTATTTGGGCTAGCAAGGTTAATTCAAAAGATAGCCAATTTCAAGGGCATTCTACTTGGGCGCTCCAAACCCCAAGAGATATAGCGTGTTGATGTCATTTGTTATGCTTACAATTTTAATAAGTAAAGTTGGATTTTGAATAACTTTTTTGAACTAGGAAGATGATAATATTTTGGAAGAATAGATAAAAAATTGTTTCAATATCATTTTTTTTATCAAAAATATTTGGTTGTTTGGTTGTGTGTGAAAATGATGAGAATTTTTCATTTAAAAAATAAAAGAAGCATTTATGTATACAAATTACTTTATTAAAATATTTTGGGAAATTCTCAATGATACTCTTAAGCTTTTTATTATTCTCAATGGTAAACATCAAAAAATCAAATTCTCTTTGGTAATCACCTATTTGTGTTACTAATTCAATGGTGACATTAATGAGATTAATCTACAATAATAAGCCTAACCATGGTTAACTAAAGGCGAAATGACTATTATATCCTTGAAAATCAGATTTTTTTCTTTTATTTTTTTAACAATTTACTTATTAAAAAAAACCCACCAACCACTCTTTCCCCACCACAGCCACCTAACCGCCAGCCACCACATGCCTAGTCGCGCCCATACCCCCTGGCGCCAGCCGCACCCATACCTCCGGCTCCGGTGCCCACGAACCACCAGCCCCCTTCCTATCCCCACGAAACCCTAAACCCTCTAAAAACCACCCCAACCCACGAAAAACCATCTCAACCCACGAAAAACCCCAACCGGAACCCTAGCGATGGCGAGGGAGGGCCGGTTAGGGTTTTTCAAAGGTGGGTTGATGGTTATTGGGGGTTTCGTGGGGGAGAGAGAAGGGTTTATGGGTAGGGGTTGGGTGGTTCAATCAGCGCGCGAAAGGGAGATACGAAAGGGGGAGGGGTGAAGAGGGGGGGTGGCTGGTTGTTTGGGGTTGGGTGGTTTAGGGGTCGCGGCGACAAGGGGGAGGGGGTACCGGTTGGCGCCGACGCAGGGGAGGGGTTCTTGGTGGGCGCAGCCGGCGCCGGCCGGGAGCAAGGGAATTGGCTAGGTGGGCAGGGGTGGCAGGGGGGAAAAGTGGGTGGTGGGTTTTTTTGTTAAAAAGGGGTATTTTAGGCATTTTCCTTTCCCCTTCCTTTTAAAACATTGACCATGGTTAATATTTTTCCAAATTCCTTAACTAATGTTACCACTGAATTGCTTTTACAAATTATAGATTACCAACGAAAATTTGATTTCTTGATGTTTACCATTGAGAAAAATAAAAAGTTTAAGAGTACTTATTGAGAATTCCCAAATATTTTTCTATTATAAAATTATGGCACTTTTGATGTTGGGCAACTTTTTAGTTTAGATGAAATCAATTAATAGTGTTAAATCAACTATTTTTTGATGAGTTGCTTCAATTTCGATTCCATAATTTCAAGTTTCAAACTAATTTTTGGACCAGGCCAGTTGACTTTAGGGTCATTGTCTTTTTTTTTTTAATTTTTTTTGAGTAAAAGGGTCATTGTCCAAATTGAATTGCACAATTGGGTATATGTTTGTTTTTTCTTTACTAATGAATTAAAATACAATAACTTTGTTTTTCTTTTTGCAAATTATGTAAAAACGAAATCAACGATATGATTTCGTGGAGATATACAAAATAGTATGAGAGAGACCCATATCAAAATGATTCTGGTGATTATTTTTATTTATTTATGCATATGATGGGTGTATAACTATTTAACAATAAACTATGCGTAACTAGTTGAAAATTGTACATCATATTTTGCATACGGAGTATTATTTTGGACTTTTGGTGCATGTACAATTATTGGACAACAAAAGATTCGTAACTAGTCGAAGAATGAATTTCACATCAAATATTTATTTATTCATTGGCTCATTGCTTCTTTAATACTACGTAGCATATTAGATAGGTCCTTACAATGCACATATTATTAATCTAACAAGAATTTTACACCACGCCTTCTTTGTTGCGTTTTAAATACAGGTCTATGCCAGGCTGCACGAGTCATCGAGCAAAAGAGTCCACTTCACAAGTTAAAGGAGGTTCCATCTAAAATCATATGGCAATAGAAGAGGGATACCAATTCTCTTGTATCTCATCAATGTTGGACACTTACATGTGTTAGTTGTTTGAGAAGACTATTTTCAACGCTGCGAATTGACCATTGATAATAAGAATGACACTTCTTTAAGGGATATGTAGTCTTTCTTGGCCGAAATCTTAAAACTTGATATTTCAAGAAACCACTACAAGAAAATAGGTCATTTCCGACGGAAAAATTCTGTCGGAAACACCCTGTTTTCCGTTGGAAAGATTGTCGGAACAACTTTTGTAGGGAAAACCACCTTTTTCGACGGAATTTCCGTGTGAAACACTTTTCTGACGGGAATTTACGACGAAATTCAATCGTCGGAAGAGATTTTTCAGCTCGAAAAAGTCCGTCGGAAATAGTGCAATCAAATGAAAAAAAAAAAACAGGCAGCACCACCACCGACACGGCCTGTCACCACCAGAAAACCCATTGTCAACCCCACCCTCACCAAACTGCCCGAACCACACCACCACCAATCTAACCGAACCACCCCACCACCCACCTTAACTGAACCAGACGCTCCTCCTAAGTCCTAACCCTAACCGAACCGAACCCACCCCACCTAACCCTAAAGCATCCAAACTAAACCCAGATCTAAAATCACCCACCACGGCCCACCTAAACCCAGATCTAAAACCACCCAAACTTAACCCAACTAAACCCAGATCCAAAACCACCAAAACTAAACCTAGATCTAAAACCACCCAGACTAAACCCAAACTAAGCGATCCACCCCACCACCCACCTAAAACCACCCAACACGGAGCCAAAACACCCCAACCATCTTAAATATTAAAAAAAAATCGAAAGAACAACTAACAAAATAAAATCAAAATTAAAAAAAAAAAACAAGAGATACATACCGTATTCCACCACATTCGACCACGAAAAAACAAGATATTGGGTTTATGAGGCCAAATTCGACCATAAAAACTCTAGATCTAGAGTTTTCATGGTCGAATTTCACCTAAAAACCTTCGCTTTGACTATGAGACTTCAAATTTCCGTCGTCATTTAAGCTCTTTAGGCTCCAACCATGAAAACCCACCACCCTAAGAAAAAGAGAAGAGAGAGAAAGGGAAAGGGAGAAGGAGAAGAGGAGAAAGAGGAGGGAGGAGCAGCGAAGAAGACCGAGAAGAGAGAGAAAGGGGGAAAGAGGAGGGAGAAGAAGAGAAGAAGATCGAGAAAGGGAAAGAAGAACGCGGAGAAGAGAGAGAAACAGGGCGGAGAACAGAAAGAGAAAGAAGTAGGAGAAGGAGAGAGAGAGAGAGAGAAAATGAAATAAGGGGAAGGGGGGCTGTATTTTGGTAAGAGGGTAGGGTTTTTTTTTTTTTTTTTTATTAAATTTCGCCGGAAATTTAAATCTCCGATGGAATAATCCGTCGGAAAATACTATTATTCCGACGGATTCTTTGATTTCGTCGGAAATTTTCGACGGAACAAAAATCCCTCGGAAATTTCGATTTTTCCGTTTCAGACGGAACAAAAGAATCCGTCGGAAATTTCGATTTTTCCAACGGAAAAACGTATCCGTCAGAACTTATCCGTAAAAAATCGGCTTATTTTTAGTAGTGAACAACGGTTAAACTCGTTAATCCAATAAAGCTAAATATAGATTAGTTGCATACACTATGTATACCTATACCTTTGAACTGATGTGGGTTAACTTTAAAACCTTTTGAATGAAAAATTGTGCATTTGAATATCGAGTACTCCACATATTTTGTGAAAGCTCAATTATTGCTACTACAAAACCTCTATATCTTAGAAGATGGTTTTCTCTAGATCTCTCTTCTTTCTCCTATATAGAACCAGTCACATGTCATTAACACAGTACGGAGTATGTCAGCACAAGAGAAATACTCAACCTCTAATTACTTGTCTTCTATTTCTCTAATAACCCAGTGGTAATTAACCTTATATTTAGATGACATCCTGTTAATAGCAATAATGAATTTTATTGATACTAACAAAACTCATATCCTAATTTTACATTTGTTAGTATCAATGAAGACATTAGAAGTACTTTGATAACGTGGTGGTAATATCTAAGCACATTTTAAAACTAACGGACATTATTAGTCATAGAAGACTCAAGCTATTAGTAGCCAAGAATTTCTCGTCAACACACTGTGCACCCACACGCACTAACTTGCATGTCTTTAGAGCATCTACATTGGTTGGAAATTTAGCTCCCCATTTGACAAAAAGTAAAAGTGGGGACCTTCCTACCAATGGTCCAAGCTCCCCATCCATCACTTTAATGTGGGGAGGTTAATTTGATGGGAACCCTCCTAAAAATTCAGGTGGGCCCAACTTACACACTTGAACACCAAAACACTTGATAGGGTATGGAAAGTAGGAGAGAGAAAATGTGGTGAGGTATTGAAAAATAGGAGAGGGAAAGTAAATGGGGAGATTAATGAATGTAGGTATGGAATTGTAAAATGGGAAGGGTATGTGATAAAATTAGTGGAAAGTGATGTGAACTAATGAGGTGAGGAGAGAGAAATTATGGGGAGTCTCGTGAATGTTGATGGTCTTAGTATTTAATCTGAACACGATAGGCCAATAAATTTGGGGAAAAAACATTTAAGTATTTGAATATGACGGCAAAGATAGAAAAATTATCAAAGAGTATTCCTTAATGGTTATTTAATGTTATCAGCAAAGTTGAAATTTATTAATATTATCTAATTACGGAAATTATAAATTGTTCTTTTCTCATCTAACCACATAATTTAGGACATATGGTCTATTCGTGAGTCACGTAATATGAGTTGACAGAGTTTCACAAGGGTTTGCAATTGTGGCTCTTCCCTATTAATTACTCCATATTGTTATTTTATACGAAGTAATAGACTTTTGTTGCATATTTATGTCGATATTTTATCTTCTAATTTATATTTAATTAAAAAATAGACAAGAAGCTAAGATAATTAGATGAGAAATGAACGAATACATTTGTTTTGATTTTCTTAAACACAAATTCTTATATGTGGTTGGTCACGCCATGTGGTAATCTATCTTACTTTGTTGGTCAGTGTTTAGGGATTACTTCATTAGTGTTATAGGGTTTCCTTCGTCAGTGTTATAGGGATTAATTGATCGTCAGTATTTTAGGAATTACTTTGTTTTTTTATAAGCGATCACATAATGTAACCAGCTGCACATAAGCTAGACGCGTTGTTTTTTAAATTAACAAGAAAAGAAACAAAGTCTATTTCTAACATGCAATACAAATTTTGTAGTTTCAAATTAGAAATTAGTGCTTGTAGTAATATACGAAGTATAACAATTCCTTACAATACAAGCAACATAGATATAAATATATAATATGACTTATACGAGTAATAGTATTTGAACAGTTGATTAACCATAAATCTTTATAAAAGTATTTTGAATTTTACCTCTCGTGCATATAATTTAAAACAAGTGTCTTGGAATGAGTCACTGTCATCATGTCCCATAAATATCACTAATGCGTAATGACAAATTAATTGCTAAATTAGTTTGCTTTGTAACGTAAGATTTCAAGCTACTTTCTTTTCTAGCTAATTTGTATCTTAATGATTAGCCGACTAACTTAATACTTTGGAATAAGTTTTACTTGTTAATCAATTATTTGTCAGGCAAATTAAACTTGTTAGCTTTGCTAATTTTTCATTTCAACTCTAAAGATCAACCCTATTAAATTAAACATCTAAATTTGTACCTAGAATATGAAGCGCCAATCTTTGATAGGAGTTCTGTATTGTGTTAGATATAGAACGCCTCCAAATGTCGCTATGTAGACTTTACAAGGCACCCTAGAAGGGCGCCTTGATTGGAGGCAATCTATATTATTTGTTTATATATACATATACAAAGTAGTGTACAGAGTACATAAAACTTTAGTTTTGTTATGCATAATCCATACTTAAATTACTCTGTACACTACTTAATTAATTTGAAAATAAATGACAAAATCAAGTAAGTCTACAAGTATAATTAGTACTCCATATTTAATTTTATTTATAATTTCACTATTATCTATTTTATCTTTATATGTAGATAGTCCTTATGGTTTTGTATTTTATTTTCTCGCCGGGGGTAAATGATCTGTTATAGGTAAAGAATGTGTTCCATTTATATGCAAGAGTGGTGAGGATCTTTGTCACATATTAATTCGTCATCATAACTTAAAAGCAACTTATTATTACAGTTCAAGATGGTGATCTTCATTCTAGCAATATAATTCCCTGACTATCCTGTTTTTCATATTGCTTATGGGCCACGATCGAATATAATGATCCTTCTATATCCTCAGAATAAGAATAAAATCATCCTTCATTCTAGAGTGTGTTGTATTATCATATTGGTAGGTTTTATTCACGATGAAAAGCTAGGTAGAAAAACGTTATTTATTTATTTTTTTTTTGGTTTTTTTTTTCCTTTCACGTTGAATAATTTTAAATAATTTTTTTTTTATAAACAATTATATTTAACTCTTAGATAATTAGATAAACGTATTATTTATACTTTTTTGATCAATTACAGTATCACACTAGTACACGGAACAATGCAACATTAAAATATACCTCCATCTTACATGTTATTAATTATATCTAAAAGTCGAAAGAAAATTCCTAACCTAATAAACACCCCCTTAGTAGCACTATTACCACTTTATATGTTACTCCCTCCATTTCTATAATTAATCTTGTTTAAAATAATCCGATTACAAGGATAAACTATGACTCTATGATCATATTGTTGTTGTTATGAACTAATAATGTTGATACTTGTTCTCAAAAAAAAAATATCTACTGATACTTAGTATTTAAAAACACAAACCACTCATGCCACATATCACCTTCTTTCATTTTTATTCTTTATTCCCTTTCTAACATACCAAAAAAAAAAAAAAAAAAAAAAAAAAAAAAAAAAAAAAACCTAGCCTTATAACAATTTTTCAATCATTTCTTCAATTGTTGTTAAAAAAAATATATATCTACATACTAATGGATTTGTATTATTTCTCAAATTTCTTCAATTTTTTTGTTAAAAAAAAATCATATTCTTTCTATATTCATACTCATTGCAAGTGTTTAATATTTTTTTTTGAAATAATTTCATTATTTACAAATTGTCTTATAACAATATTCAATTTTTATATTTATAGACAAATATACGAAGTAGAGAGCTAGATCAATTTTAATAAGAAGCTTATTTAAAATTAATCTACCGGATCACGTGAGATCATGAAGAATAATATCATTGCAACTTTGAAAACTTTGACCGTTAATTTCCGTTATTTTACAAAAGTTAATATAGTCATGTGAGATCTTGTTTGAGTTGTCTCATTATATATTTTATTAATATCAACATTTTATAATTTTTACGCGTATGAAAATAAAGATATAAGCGTTTTAACACGTGCATTGAAAATTGTGAAAAGTCAAATGAGGCAAAAATTTAGAGATAGAGGGAGTAGTTATTTTGATTAATAAGTGAGTGCATAATCAAATCAAAATATCAATATTAATGATTAAACATCACATCAACATTTACTTTAATTAGTTGCTGACCAAGCCACCCACTTATTCAAGTTGGTCTAGCTCTATCGAATCTGATGCATTGGATGATTTGGATCTCTTTTTTTTGTTTTTTTGAAACAATTGGTATTGTCAGACTTCCAATCTGATTGGAAAAGTTTTATGGGAAGAAAGGTCCATTTCAGAACCTCACATCCTCAATTAACAAACCATTAAAACTTCTAAAAAATAATTCAAACCTAAAGTGCTAATGGTCAATTTGGCAAAGAAATTAAATGAAAGTAATGATATCATGTGCATGTTTCACCAAAATATCTTACGTTAACGCTTTGGTTATACAGTACATGTCATCTAAAAACGTTCTCTACTTTTTTTCCTTTTTTTTTTTTTGGGTTGTGTAAAGAGCCGAAAAAACAGCATTAGATAGAATTCGATTTTATATCTTAAATACCATCGAAGAAATTAACCAATAACATTAGTTGACATTCATAATTTAAAAGTGGTCAAAATTCAACTTTCAAGACTGGTTAAACAAATGAGAATAATC
The DNA here is from genome assembly GCF_001683475.1 of Chenopodium quinoa. Lineage (NCBI taxonomy): Eukaryota > Viridiplantae > Streptophyta > Magnoliopsida > Caryophyllales > Amaranthaceae > Chenopodium > Chenopodium quinoa. The sequence continues at coordinate 7,605,455 of NW_018743850.1, read as the reverse complement.
TTGTGAGACAAAGAGTTCCAAAAATTGTGGTGAAAACAAGTTAGGTAGCCAAACAAGGTTTTCAAGCATCATTTGACTAATTTAGATCTTGAGCTAGAGCTCGACCTTAAGTCAAGTTATGACCGAGTGAAGCTTGAGTAGCTCAAGAATAGGCTAAACTATTAGCCTATTATTAGCCCTACTCAAAGTTCTAGGCCGTGACTCTCCGTCAACCTGCTAAATGCATAGAAGCATGGAACAACCCGCTTACATCATACATGGAGTCCACGTACTATGGAATTTTAGCAGAATCAGCACAACAAGAGTGACGCAATTTCATACCATCAAATCAAAAAACGCCATTATGAATGTCTTACATTACATTCCAAATATTCCTGATCAGCACTTACTAAGCTAATGCATGCTTACATTACAATACCATTATATAGCATGGACGGCAACTTAAAGTTACCTAAACAGCAATTGTTCTCTGGAATCTTTACAGATTAAAGATTCAAGAATCAGATCCAACTACTTCGGAGCCCCATGCAGTTTTAGCTGCAAAATTACGATTTGAGCGAGCATTTAGTGGTACATCCCATCAGGTCCTAAGCAGTATGAACATGACTGTATTGTGCAAAGAACCGTTGAGTGCAACTTCTTCACCTGGTTGTATGATAGAATTTGCGATGATTAAAGAGGGAATTATATCTTGTCCGTAGCTGATTAGGGACAGAACAAAGATCTCCGTCTGCAAAACCATCACTGTAGGTGTGAACATGTTATTGCAGTGTAACATTATAGTGCAACGTGTACACGTAATACTTTCTCATTCGAAAATGAGTGAATCAAAATTATAATGGCTAGATACTCGATTCAGAAAAAGGAATAAAAACAAATACAAATTGAGCATAAATCTTTAATGAGGCCTTGCCAAACACGACTCTTTGTTTTAAGAGAACATGGAATCTGAGAGGCATAATGATATGAGCATATTCCTAATTGATAAGAGCACATCATAGACACCAGCAACGCAATATTATTCTAATCCCTACAGAAAAATCTAATACCTTGATCCAAAATTGCTACTCTAATTTCTTAACATTTCTTAGGCATATAATATAATATGCTAATCATCTTCATTAGTACATAATTCAGAAAAGCAGTCATGACGTTTGATTATGCCGTAATAGAAAGCTAAAGTGGCAATCATATTGACGAAGTGTTATTAAAAAAATTGTAGCATCATCTAATGAGGAATGGACAATAATATAAGAGCATTATTGTTAATTCTCAATGCATGCTGAATCATTAGCATAAAGAAGGATTAAAAGATTCATTAGCCAACGACTATACTGCGTAACCTGTCCTGTTCTATGCATTTCATTAGATCAAGGCAAAAGTAATTGATAATTAATATATTCTTTACTAATTATGCCATGATCCGTACATTATCATCCAACAAGTTTTGTACGTTAAGCAACCAATGATATGTCATGAAATATGCTTATTATTCCGCTAAACATGATAAATTCATGCATCAAGTCTGCTACATTTTAAAATCAAAGATTGAACCATATAAACATAGTAGTACCTAGCATGAACCATGTGCTAATGAAATTGTGTCTGGTAATTCAATCAGAATCTGCAATCTTCTTAGATTCTCAAAACACTACCAGACAAAAAGAACCAGCTACCTCCGCTTTATTTCTCAATCTTGGCAAAATGTTCATCCCAGTTCTTTCATATTGGTGATTTAGGCCAGAAACCATTGAATTACTTCCAGAATTTACCAATTTCTAATTTTCTGCCAATTATTTATCCTTTTTTTATTTTTGGATAATCGTAATGAATAATCTTAAGTATTATTTCCATGTAATATAAAAACCAAACCAAACATATAACTAATTAATTACTTAAAAAAAAACCAATTAGAACAAGTCATATTTTGTATAACCTTTCAAGTCAATCCAGATTGGATAAACTTGAGTTGGATTTGGGTCAAATTTGAGTTTATCATTACAGATCTATAGGTACAATACAACACGGGTCTTGTCTGGATTTTTCAATCAAATTCTGTACATGTCAACTTTGCCAGCTTCCTCCACCCTTTAATATATAAATTAAAGAGTTCAATGAGTACCATGTAAATATACGGAGTACTTGGTGATAAAATAAAGTATTTTATGTTATCAATGCGTGGAGGTGAAGTGGCTTAAAATGAGACATTGCGAGTTTGGGACACAAGACATAACATGAGATAATAAAAGGGATATATATATTTTTTTTTTTTTTTGGAAAGATAAGGAAAAGGCTCTATTGGGCAAGGGAAAGAGGATCTTGATTGACAAATTACCCTTCCTAATTCTCATTTAACAAAAGCCTCTCCATCTTAGTAATTATACGAAATGCCATGAAGATATGACATTCTTCATTCTTCACATATCAAATTGAAAATTAAACCAGTAATCACTTCAAATAGCAATGACAAAGGCAATAATATTATCAACAAAAGCAGAAGCAATCGCGCTGGAAAACAGACGCAAAGGTTGGACATAGGCACAAACTAAAAATCAATACCTCAAAGCTTAATGGATGCTTCATCAGCATATTTAACAAAAAAATCACCACCACCAACGTCAACACTGGATGCTGATTTCTGATGTGGGGAAGGGTGTAAGAAGAACAGTGTCCATAATATAATAATACACACTCTATCACATGAAATTTACAGAAAATTAAGGAATTAAATCAAGCATAAAGCTACTATACATCTAGGGGCATGTTTAGCAAACAATTGTTTAGAATTACCAATGAGTAAAAATCTTGGAGTTGATCAAAACAGGTGTTCATTCCAGCATTGGTTGTTCAGACACTGCCAAGTAATATCGCGCCGCGAATTATTTTGTTCCATAGACAAATCATAAATTAAAACTTTAGTCAGCGTCCATAAAAAAACTGGTGGGGTCAAATAAGCCATCAATCAAAAGCAACCACAAGTAAACACTAATAAAAACAAATCCTTACCAAGGGTTAGTGGTCTCGAGTCAGCAAGCAAGAAAACATCATAGCACATAGGCTGGAAATGCCACATGACTCATTCATATGCCAAGACAGCATGTCACCAATTTGGGATTCAGAGTAACATTCCACCACCTGAGGAAAGAATGTTTTGCCATTCGAAAACTGTCTTATGGCACTATATACCCCGCAAATAATACATCACAGAATTTTTCATCTGCAAGAAGAGTTTCTGGAACATCATCCTTTTGCAAACTTTTCTTCTCCTTACGGTAAAATTTGGCCTCATTGAATCTTCCGCATAACTCAAGCCCTCTAATCAGCACATTGTAGGTTGCTGTTGCACCCTGAATTCCACTACATTTCATGGTCTTAAATGTGGCAATACCTTTATCAGGATCTTCAGCTGAGAAACAGGCACTGATTAAAGCAGTGTACAATGTAGTGGTCTTAATCTCCTCAGGAAATAATTTGAATATTTTCACAGCAATGTCAAGTTCTCTGGCTTGACCAAGCCTATATATTAATGAGAAAGCTAATTGTGGTTCAGGAAACAAATTATACTTGACCATTTGCTCAACTATTGGCAAAATCTTTAAAAAATCTTTCTTTCTAATCAGAACCCCCAGTATTGAAAGGAATGCTTCATTTTCAATGTAAATGCCCATATCATTGCAGTTGTCCAAGACCAAAATAGCTGCTTCAATCCTCCCATGAGTACAATTTGCCTCAATGATTTTAGAGACAAGGTCAGGGGCTAACCGCTTATGCCGGTGCACTATTCCAGCATATAGGCGATCAATGGCAGCAAAATTTTTCTTTCTTAAAAATTCAATCAGAAGCCCCCTGTCTATGCTATAATTCATATCACATGTAGTTTCTTCCTCTCTCATGAACTCAATGTTATCAGAAGCATCAGAAGATATATGAGGATTAACTTGTCGAAGAAGCAAATCAGTCTCATTAGCCATCTTTAGAGTTTCCTTTGCTTGAAGATAGACAGGGTAACGAAGAACAAGTAAATTTTCCTTCATGTACAGCAGAATTTGGATAATTGCCCATGCTTCTCCTGCTTTGCTACATTGCTCTACCAAAATATTGCATGTAGCTTTGTCAGGTTGTACCCCAGTCTCTTGCATTTTCCGAAAAACTTCAAGAGCTGATTTGCATTTTCCTGTATGAAGTTGAAGAATGGTTGATTGGTTTGGTAGGATGTAATTTGCTATATCAACAGGCAGAGGGTTGCACCAGTGAACACACAGAGATCAAATTTTGGCATTAATTGAAATGTAAAGCTCTAAAAACTAGAACCTTGAAATCATGATAGATTCAAAAAATCTATGTCTAAAAACAAAGAGTAAAAATCAAAGCTCTTTAATGAAATATACAATAAAAGGATGCAATTCAATACCAAATAGCTAAGCAATGAAACATGAGAGTACTATCAGAATTCAGAATTGATACTGATTGTTTCACAAGCCAATACTTAAGAATTTAAGATAGATGACTTAGGTAACAGTGTCTACGTGAAAAAGTGGTGAAGCAATTAGGATCCCCTTGTAATATCCGTAACAGCACCAAGTTCCACATAGAAATTAAAATTTTCAAGATTCTACAAATCATCATTTATTTCTATAGATTCCAACTATAAGAGCATCTTAATAGCTTTCATGGAAATCAATCAGAAAGTTCAGAATGAAAAGTGGAAATCATCACCGAACAAATCAAAACAATGGCCTTAAAAAACAACTAGCTGAAAAACATGTTTACTATTAGAACAAGTTAGCTATTCACTGATTCTCCAGGAATTAAATAAAAACCACAAACACTTGCAACTTTGCAAGATGGCTGATGTAGACGATAAATAGAAGAGAAGCATATGAACTACCTCACAAACAGAAACTTAAGGGTCTGGCCTGGATTTTCATAATGCCTTGATGTTTAAGCTGTATAAACATCCAAGCTAAACAAACAAATTTGACCGGCTTACTACCAGCATACTCGCAGTCTACCAAAATCAAGTTCAAACTTTTGATTTAGGAGTGTCCCCCCCCCCCCCCCCCCCAAAAAAAAAAAAAAAAAAAAAAAAAAAAATTCTTCACACTAAATTTTCCCCATTAAGTTTTATTAAGAATTTTGCAATATCTGCAACTATAAATGTGAAGCACTCCATCAATTTTCCCAACTGGATAATCTTTTAGTTTTTAATATAGGCTTTCAGCTAGGTCAATATGTAATTCTAAATGCATTACTTAAAATACATATCCATTAATACTACCCTAGAGTCCTAGAATTTCAAATATGTTTTCACTACATCATTCAATTAATACTCATGGTAAGAGTGTGTACATTTTATTCTCCTCAAATTAGTTTTCCCTTTTTTCAGGAATAATTAGGATATCTTAGTATGAAAAATAAAGTATTCCTTCAAAAAAAAAAAAAAAATGAAGAATAATAAGTTATTAATCTACCTTCAATACCACAGGGCTTTAGAACCATTAGTATCATTAAGGTGGCAGAGATCAATCAATCAATCAATCAATCAAAGCCTTAATCCCGTAAGTGGGTCGGCCACATGAACCAAAAGTGATTATTCCGTGTAGTCATCGACAAAATTCTTCCTCCTACATCCCTTACGATCAAATGCCTCATTCTCATGCAAATCCATATATTTCATATCCTTCCTAACTCCTTCCAACCAAGTCATTTTTGGTCTTCCTAACTCCGCCAGTGGGTTTTCCGCTGCTAGTCCCAAGACTGGATAAAGGAGGAGGGTTTCAGTAGGCCAGTGACAGCGAGTGTAAAACTGTGTCACATCCCATGACATGAGCCAAAATGATTTTAAGGTGGCAGAGAGTCCTTGGGAAATTAGCACTCCAAGTATTAGTTGAAAATGAAGAGAACTTGCTTCAAAAAAACCAAAGAGAGAGAGAGAGAGGAGAGAAGAAGCAAGTGAACAACAAGAGGCTCTAGACCACATATATTGTCAGAAGATCTAAGCAGCAACAGACATTATAATAAACAAAAAAGTAAAAAAAAACACAATTCTCACCAGAATGAATAAGATGCTGCATTAAGATTGTATAGGTGTGGCAGGTAGGTTTAAGTCCTGATAGAAGCATTTCCTTGTATATGTCAGTGGCTTCCTCAGCTCTGTTATTATCAAATAAGACCTTCATATATGCTGTATAAGAAACAACAGTTGGATGACAATACTCAGCTTTCATATCCTTCCATACCTTCACGGCTCCATCAAAGTCACCACTATTTGAAAGCCAATGGAGCATTGAAGTATAAGTGATGGCATCAATCTTTATCCCTTTCTCCTGCATAAGCTGAAAGACATACATCATTGAACTTATCCTTCGTGCCTCTCCAAATATATCCAGCATTGTCGTGTATGTAAATTTGTCATGTTTGAAACCCTTCTGTTTTGAAATCCAATTGAAGAACAACCAAGCCTTCTCCATTGGTGGGTGGGATTTTAGAACTTGATTGACAGTGAACGAGTCCCATTTGATACGAAGCCCCTGTAGCTGTTCTTGGGCAGAAATCCATGAGGTACACCTCAGAATATTTGAAATCTGTCTAATAACATCACTCATGTATACCTTTCGATCTACATTTTTCTTATTGACTTGCTTCTCTGTTCTGATCACCTTTCTGTGAGGTGGCTGGGAGGGGCCTTTATATTTACATGAAGAAAGGGAATGTACATAACAGGTAGCATTTTTCCAACTCCAAAAATGCCAATCACTGTAAGTAGGCCGACAAGCCTTGAACTTCCGGAGAACTCCTCCAAAGGCATAGGGCAAGGACATCAGTGACCATCAACTTTACCAAAACAAGGTTTCATTTCCATTACGGTGCTAAACAAAACTAAGCTTCATATTAATTCTGCACAAAAGAAAAGTACAATGAAAGTATGTCCAGAACAAAGGGAAGAAAGAAGAGTTATGCCATAGGGAAGGGGGCTGTATCCAAACCTTGCAAATAAGAAAGCACTCTTCATCTTCACAGAGCAAAATAATAAAGAACTTCAGCAGAAACCAATTGACTAATGTGTATTTGCTAGTGTTGTCAGTTATGAATTCATAGTCTTGTTGGAAACTAAAAGAAAAAATTGCGGAAATATCCAACACAGAGATCGGGACAATTAGCAACGCTGAACAAGCACATAGTGGTTTGTTTGTCCATTTCTTTGAGATCAGACAGGCTACAGAGGAAGGCAGAATAAGTTATAAGCTAAAAGTTCCTCACATTGGCCCATAAATCCCATTATGTCCACTTGACTTAATTTGACCAAATCCATAACAACCCACGCAAGTCAAGCCCAATGCCATTAATTCCCACACAGGTAACCGAACAAGTCAAGAGAAGAGCTTAAACAAATTAATTCTTCAAGTTGCAGTTTTCCATTTATAATAATGGGCATCAACTGGGTATAAGTTCCAGCCATTCAACGATGTTCAATTTTCATAATTCCCTTTGTACTCCAAAATTATACAGACCAACATGCCCATTAATTTGATCCACAAAAGCCAAATCAAATTAAATAATTCACAAGAAAAAAAATAAACTAAACAAAGCAGATGCACAATCAAGCTTAGAGAGGAAGAGAAAAAGAAAAGAGTAATTAATCATCTAGCGTCATACTTCATAATAATTACACTCCACATCATTCGAATAAAATAAAAACAATAAAAGCTACATTCGAAATTTATAACTCATTATCACCAGTGGACACCTCTCCTGATACATAAAAAAAAAAATTAAAAAAAAAAAAGAAAAAAATTTTTTTTAAAAAAAATAAAAAAAAAACATAGATCAACCAAGTACAAGTAAATTAATCAAATACATGACAGAAATCTCAATATCAGAGTTATTCGGCGATAGCAATCAACAACATTATAATTCTTTCAACTTATGTGATCCCTCTATTTCTTCGGCTCAATAATTTCATACTTCCTCCTCCATTTTTACTTACATAAGGAAGAGACTATTTTTTGTTAGCTAAGATCATTAAAATCTATAAATTAATCCAAACAACAAAGCTCCTTTTTTTTTAAATGAAAAAAATTTTATTTCAAAAAGAGCTTTCTTTATATCTTCATCCTCAATCAGACCTTCAATGCAGCTCTCCTCTCTCCAACACAAATCTACTCCAATCTATATCCTTCCTCCATCAAAAACCAAAATTTTGTTGCACAATTAGAATATCAAGCCTTAAAGGCCTTTAACACGTCAAGAGATCTCCATCAAGATTATGGCAAGAGGGGTTGGGTTGAGATTAGAAATAGCTTAAGCCTTAAGCACATATCAATGCTGGATAGAATTTCCCAATGAATTGCAATCCTCTTGCTAAGAAAAAAAATGATGGCCCTTTCTCTCCTCTCACCATGAA